>NW_027195128.1:0-353637 GCF_038502225.1 Cherax quadricarinatus | reverse complement strand
AGAGGGAAACTCGTACAGAACAATGAAATATTAGAGGGAAACCCGTCCAGAACAATGAAATATGACAGGGAAACCCTTCCAGAATAATTAAATATGACAAGGAAACCCGTCCAGAACAATGAAATATGACAAGGATACCCGTCCATATCAATGAAATATGACCGGGAAACCCGTCCAGAAAAATGAAATATGAGAAGGAAACCCGTCCAGAACATTGAAATATGAGAGGGAAACCCTTCCAGAATAATTAAATATGACAAGGAAACCCGTCCAGAACAATGAAATATGACAAGGATACCCGTCCATATCAATGAAATATGACAGGGAAACCCGTCCAGAAAAATGAAATATGAGAGGGAAACCCGTCCAGAACATTGAAATATGAGAGGGAAACCCGTCCAGAACAATGAAATATTACCTGGAGAATCATGTATCTCTCCTGCCTGCATTCTAGGAAATACAGGTTTAGGAACCTCAAGCGCTCCCAGTAGTTGAGGTGTTTTATCTCCGTTATGCGCGCCGTGAAGTTCTCTGTACATTTTCTAGGTCAGCAATTTCACCTGCCTTAAAAGGTGCTGTTAGTGTGCAGCAATATTCCAGCGTAGATAGAACAAGTGACCTGAAGAGTGTCATCATGTGCTTGGCCTCCCTAGTTTTGAAGGTTCTCATTATCCATCCTGTCATTTTTCTAGCAGATGCGATTGATACAATGTTATGGTCCTTGAAGGTGAGATCCTCCGACATGATCACTCCCAGGTCTTTGACGTTGGTGTTTCACTCTATTTTGTGGCCAGAATTTGTTTTGTACTCTGATGAAGATTTAATTTCCTCGTATTTACCATATCTGAGTAATTGAAATTTCTCATAGTTGAACTTCATATTGTTTTCTGCAGCCCAATGAAAGATTAGTGTAATTGGCATCCTGGGAATTAGTGGACTGGTGTGGGTGGCATCCTCTGTGTGTTAGTGTATTGGTGTGAGTGGCATATTGGGTGTTAGTTGACTGGTGTAGATTGCATCCTGCATGTTAGTGAACTCGTATGGGTGGCATCCTGGGTATTAGTGGACTGGTGTGTGTTGCATCCTGGGTGTTAGTGGACTGGTGTGGGTGTCATCCTGGATGTTAGTAGACTCATGTGGGTGGCATCCTGGGTGTTAGTGGACTGGTGTGGCTCACACCCTGGTTGTTGGTGGATTGGTGTAGGAGGCATTCTAGGAGTTAATGGACTGGTGTACATGGTATCCTGGGAATTAGTGGGCTGGTGTGGGTCACATCCTGGTTGTTAGTGGACTTGTGTGGGTTATATCCTGGGTGTCAGTGGACTGGCGTGGGTCCTATCCTGGATGCCAGTGAACTGGTGTGGGTGGCATCCTGGGTGATAGTGAACTGGTGTGGGTGGCATTCTAGGCATTAGTGGACTGGTGAGGGTGGAATGCTGGGTGTTAGTGAACTGGTGTGTGTCATATACTGGGTGTTTATAGACATGTGCCGATGGCATCCTCGGTGTAAGTGGACTGGTATGGATGGCATGCTCGGAATTAATGGACTGGTGTGGGTGGTGTCCTGGGTGATAGTGTACTGGTGTGGATCATAACCTGGCTGTTAGTGGACTGGTGTGAGACACATCCTGGGTGTCAGTGGACTGGTGTGGGTCATATCCTGCATGTTAGCAGAATGGTGTCGGTCAGTTCCTGGGTGTTAGGAGACTGGTATGACTAAGATCCAATGAATAGGTCTTAACACTCATGAAAGTTAAGACACTTGTGCAACATCTGGTTATCTTTATTGTAGACGCCTCGCCATCCAGTGGCTCTATCAGTACAGATTCCCGGACATAATAAGAAAACACCACCTCCAAGGCTGAGGGACTGATTACCTCATCTTTTGTACATAGTTCTTCTGTTTTCTTATTATGTCCAAGAATCTGCATTGACAAAGCCACTGGACGGCGAAACGTCTACAATAAAGATAACCAGATGTTTCACAATTTTCTTAAAGACGAAAGTGATGTTAGCCCAAGTTTAGTGGCTTTCAGGTCAATGTGGCCACAAGTGGTCAAGAAAATATAAAAAACAGTGATAATAACCCTTGTGCAACATTTGGGCAACACCCTTTCAGAATGTTTTATAACCTATGCTCTAAGTAAAGAGAAACAATTCTGAAACGTGTAATAAGTGTTTGGCAGGCTGGCTGGCTGGCTGGCTGGCTGGCTGGCTGGCTGGCTGGCCAACTGGCTGTACGGCTAATGGCTGGCTCACTCTACCTCTGCATGTCTGTCTGTCTGTATATATGTCTCTGTCGGTCTCTATCTATATCTGTCTCTATCTGTCTCTGTCTATCTTTGTCTGTCTATCTGTCTCTATCTATCTGTCTCTATTTCTATCTCACAGGTACACATAATACAATTATACATAGTGTAAATTACCTAGGATATCCCAAAAAATCCAAAGTGCTATACTGTGCTTGTAAATATAATGCGTAAGAATACCTGTTGGTTCACAGTGGCTCTCTCTGAGACAGAGAGAGAGATAAGCAGAGAGACAGAAAGAGAGACAAGCAGACAGACAGATAAGCAGAGACAGAGATACCAACACTCATCAAATATCACCCCTTAACTCCTCTTATCACTGCACCCTCGCATAGGCTTATCAAATGTCACCACTCTGGGGCTCTGGTGGCCTGGTGGCTAACGCTTTCACTTTTGGTCTCAAGGAAAAGTAATCTCAGGGTATGGAGGTCTCAAGGAACATTTGTCTCATGAATGCTGGTCTCAAGCAATGGTGGTCTCAAAGAACAGTGGTCTCAACATCAATACATAACACTACACATTAACATCACTACAAATCAGTATCACTACACATCACTAATCAGCAACAATACACAACATCACTACATAAAATTACTACATCTACCATATACCACATCTATCACCGTCACTATATACCACATTTATCATTATGTTCTACATTTATCACCTTCACTATTTACCACATCCTTCACCATCACTATACATCACTTCTATCATTATTCACTATATATATTACCATCACTATTTTCCACATCTATTACCACTAGTATACACATGGGCAGTACCAGAATTCGAAGGTCACTATATTTCTCATATATTTTATTTGGATCACATTAACTCTGAATTTCCAATAAATTATCATTAACTGATCATCTGAAATTTGTGGATTTCCAGCTAAATCTAATAATTGTTCTGAGCCTCCACATCTTAGTATCAACAATGGCCTAGTTCAGAAGAGTTGCCCACATCGACTTTGAGAATTACTGTGACAACCATGACCCCAACAACTATGAATGCACTTCCAAGAAGAAGAAGAAGAAGAAGAAGATACCACAGGGAGAGAGGTGCCCTGCCACCAACAATGATGAACTCGGTGAGTGGCACTATGTTTGCAACAAAAAGAAGAAGAAGAAGAAGAAATTCGGTGAGACCCTCAATGTCCCAAGCAACAATAAATTCCCTGAGAGGAGCCATCTCCCTGACCACCATGAATCCCTCGACAACAACCATGTCATCGACTACTAAGATGACCTCTATGATGGTTATGGTTTGTTTAGACGTGAGGGTAAACCTAGAAAAATAAAAAAGAAGGATGACTTCTTCTTTTTTATTTTTCTAGGTAAGGACAAAAAAACAAAAAACGAAAAGTTCAAAATGATGTGAACAGATTGATGTTATGCCCAGTATGATAACCATACTCAGACACACCAACCAACATCTACATCTATCAACAACGTTCATACTCATTCGTATTTAAAAAAAAAAAAAAAAAAAAAAAAAAAAAAAAAAAAAAAAAAAAAAAAAAAAACAAAACAAAGGAACTCTAGTAGCAGCCACCTCCTCGTGGTGAGTTCTGGGTGTTTTGTGTCACTTTTAGTGGATAAAGGTATACACAAAATAGCTGAGAGCTGCTCATACTAATATACAGTGTAACCCTGGGTTTTAAACTTAATCCATTTCAGGAGCTAGTTCTAAAGTTGAAACATTTGAAACTCTTAGCAATATTTCCCATAAGAAATTATGTAAACACAATTAATTCATTCCAGAAACTCAAAAATATTCAGAAAAAAATATATTTTATAGAGATTAATTATAGTTTTACATACACACAACAAACTTACATAGTACAATTAGTAATAGATAAATAAACATTTAAATAAACATATAAAATAACATTTTTACTTACCTTTACTGAAGATTGTTGATGGAATTTGGAATATAGTGAGGAGGAGTGAGGGAGCACTTATTGTTTGGAAGGGGAATCCCCTTCCATAAAGACTTTAGGTAACAAGTCCTTATCTGGGGTTAGTTCTCTTCTTTGTCTTTTAATGCCACTAGGACCAGCTTGAGCTCCCAGCTGACTGACTCACTTTTACCATCATTCATATATAGATCCTCTATTCATCCCCTCTGATAAATGGCATATAGACCCCCTCTCACCCACCCGGATAAATGGTTCCAAGACAAGCAACAGCTGGTAATCCAGTGACATGAAATCTTCACTCGCTGGCTAAAAATTTTAACACTCACCATACCACACACACAATATAGGCGAACATGAGGGTGGGTCTTCTGTGGACTGAGCAAACAACATAAATGGAGACCTGAAACTGTGGTAAGCTTTTGTACCAGCACAAAATTTGCTGGAATATCGTATCCCTGGAAAGTAGGAAATTGGTATTAGCACTACGATATATGAAAATTATTAAGACCATAACTATTTTATTACCTGGTTGGTTGGTATATGAGGAATATATGGAGCTAAGATATAAAAAAAGAATATAACTAGTAAGAGGATATAAGGAATGAGGAAATTTAGAAAAAAGATATCTGTATTTAGAGGGAGTGTGTTTGTATGTAAGTGTTCACTAGGGATGATGTCTGAAGACTATGACACGTGACTATATGCAGGAAGCACATCATTCATTTATCAATGGTAGCTAAGCAAAATATTATAAACCAAAATTACATAAGTGCTTTGAAATGATAGTGTAAGTCATGACCGTGGCAGGTGAGGTGTGGTCACCAGCCCTTGGTGAGGTGTGGTCACCAGCCCTTGGTGAGGTGTGGTCACCAGCCCTTGGTGAGGTGTGGTCACCAGCCCTTGGTGAGGTGTGGTCACCAGCCCTTGGTGAGGTGTGGTCACCAGCCCTTGGTGAGGTGTGGTCACCAGCCCTGGGTGAAGTGTGGTCACCAGCCCTGGGTGAGGTGTGGTCACCAGCCTGGGTGAGGTGTGGTCACCATCCCTGGGTGAGGTGTAGTCACCAGCCCTGGGTGAGGTGTAGTCACCAGCCCAGGGTGAGGTGTGGTCACCAGCCCTTGGTGAGGTGTGGTCACCAGCCCTTGGTGAGGTGTGGTCACCAGCCCTTGGTGAGATGTGGTCACCAGCCCTTGGTGAGGTGTGGTCACCAGCCCTGGGTAAGGTGTGGTCACCAGCCCTGGGTGAGGTGTAGTCACCAGCCCAGGGTGAGGTGTAGTCACCAGCCCTGGGTGAGGTGTAGTCACCAGCCCTGGGTGAGGTGTAGTCACCAGCCCTGGGTGAGGTGTAGTCACCAGCCCAGGGTGAGGTGTAGTCACCAGCCCTGGGTGAGGTGTAGTCACCAGCCCTGGGTGAGGTGTAGTCACCAGCCCTGGGTGAGGTGTAGTCACCAGCCCTGGGTGAGGTGTAGTCACCAGCCCTGGGTGAGGTGTAGTCACCAGCCCTGGGTGAGGTGTAGTCACCAGCCCTGGGTGAGGTGTAGTCACCAGGACTGGGTGAGGTGTAGTCACCAGCCCTGGGTGAGGTGTAGTCACCAGGACTGGGTGAGGTGTAGTCACCAGCCCTGGGTGAGGTGTAGTCACCAGCCCTGGGTGAGGTGTAGTCACCAGCACTGGGTGAGGTGTAGTTACCAGCCCTGGGTGAGGTGTAGTCACCAGCCCTGGGTGAGGTGTAGTCACCAGCCCTGGGTGAGGTGTAGTCACCAGCCCTGGGTGAGGTGTAGTTACCAGCACTGGGTGAGGTGTAGTCACCAGCCCTGGGTGAGGTGTAGTCACCAGCACTGGGTGAGGCGAATGCATCTATCTTATGGATTTTTTCATGACCCCATATATGTTCCTATTGTTCTTTTATAGCAGCAGTAATGACCTGAAATTGTAAGGGCTGATTAATGGGAAGCAGAAATTATTGTTGGGTGATGTTTACTATTAGTTTCTTCTTTCTGTTGTAATATGCACATAAATATTAAAAAAATAAGTCTTATAAATGCTCGATGTTCAGTGTTCACATGTGTGTGCTTTCCTCAGTGATTATAATCATTGTTAATTTTTTTCTGGTGTTTCCTTTCCACTTGACATTGAGAAGCAGCTTAGAATTCTTTCCCTGTAATTCAGGTCTGTAAGTTAGGTTTGTCAAGGTGACGTTTTCTTGACTAGAGGAAGATATTTTTTCAGCTACTCTGCTTGGGGAACAATTATGAAATGTAGACTTAAACTGAACATAAAAGCAAAACAAACCCACTCGATGGTTTAAAAAAAATTTGAAGAACGTATGAAGTTATGAGGGACCTATGAGACATCATAGAATGAAGTGATGAGGAAACTATGGGTCACCATACATAAGTAGTGTGAGGGACCCTTGTGTAAAAGCGTAGAAAGTTTGTGTTTAACCAGCAAATACTTGATTTAAGACAAGATTTTCTTAATCCAGCAACAAATAAATTTAACACAGGGTTTTCTTAAGAAATTCAAGCTAGGTGGAAAATTTTTGTTGACTTTATTTTCACATAAATGTTGATCTGGTACAGATCACGTACTGAACACATTGTTATGAGCCAGAACATACACTGAATTGATTTGATGGGTGATTGATGGTGAGTTGCTGTTATGAATGGTTGATGGTGAGTTGTGATGGATAGTTTATAGCGAGTTGAGGAAATTGATAGTTGATGGTGAGTTGTGACGACGAATGGTTGATGGTGAGTTATGGGGATGAATGGTTAATAGTGAGTCGAGATGATGAACGATGTATACTGAATTGCGGTGATGGATGGATTATGCTGACATTTGGTGATGGATGATGTACAGTGAGTTGTAATTATTGATTTGTTTATTGTGAGCCGTGGCGATAGATGGTTGATGATAAATTGTGGAGAAGAATGACTGATGATGAATTTAAATTTTCGGAGTTAATGGTGATTTGTAGTAATGGATAAATAATGAATTCCTTGCTTCTGTCTTTACCACGATGTACATACACGAGATTAAAGTATGATAGAAAAAAACAGCTTCGTGACGAATTGTGTTGGTGAGCTCAGGAGTGTTGCCTAACCTGGTCTCTTCTTCCACTAGGTTTTGTCTTGAGTTTGATGTGATCTACACCTAGGCATCAAATAAGCCTGGCCCCATGAAGGGCTCTGAGAGTATAACAACACTGGGAACTTATCAAAGGTATATCCCCTACCAGGCTGTCCATATTTCTGATCAGATGAGTGAAGTCTTCCACCTCAGTTGGTTCTACAATCTTCATGAAGACAAAGATGTGACTGTTCGTCTGAACTTATCCATCTGATTTATTGAAGTGACTAAGCTGACTTGAATAACTATAGACCAATATCTAACTTACCACTGCTCTCTAAAATATTTGAAAAATTAATTCATAGACGGATATATTCCTACCTATCATACACATGCTAGAACTAATATATACTGCTCTCGAAAAAAAAGAAGTCCCGCTGGGAATTTTCATTGATTTACGTAAAGCTTTTGATACAGTTGACCATGAACTGCTGTACACTAAATTAACACACTACAGTATAAGAGGCCACTCCCTCAATAACCTAAAGTCATACCTTAGTAACAGAAGCCAATATGTGTACACAAATGGTGCAAACTGTTCCACTCAATCGCAGGAGTCCCACAGGGAAGTGTCCTTGGACCACTCCTCTCTCATCTACATCAATGGCCTACCGAATTCATCACAGCTACTCAAACCCATATTATTTGCAGATGACACTACTTATGTCTTCTCCTTCCCAAACCCAGTCATACTGGCCAACACTGTCAATGCCGAGTTGCAGAAAATTTCTGCCTGGATGATGACTAGTAAACTTACCCTGAATACTGATAAAACCTATTTCATTCAGTTTGGAAACAAAGTTGCAAATGTTCTACTTAACATAACGCTAAACGGATCACCTGTCACAAGACTCACAGAGGGAAAATTACTAGGAATTTTCCCTCTGTATGTCTTGTGAGTGAGCCTCTTGACAGTAGCCTCAAGTTCCATATACAACAAATCACCAAAGAAATCTCTAAGGCATACTATCAAAGATAAGGCACTATGTTCCACAATCAGCTCTCCTGGCACTGTACCATTCACTCATCTACCCATATCTCACATATGGAATTTTTGCGTGAGGATCAACAACATTAAATCACCTAAGACCACTAATAACCCAGCAAAAGGCAGCAGTCAGAATTATAACAAATTCCCACTTCTGACAGCATACTCCACCAATTTTCAAAAGTCTAAATCTGCTCACCATAAAGAACATCCATACTTATTCATGTACCTACTACATACATAGAACAATACACGCAAACATAAACCCTCCTCTCAAACTTCTCCTCATCAACCTTAACAGGACACACGACCATAACACAAAACACAGATCTCTTTTTGATGTATCCCGTGTCCATATCACACTGCTTAAAAACTCTATGCACATAAAGGGCCCCAAAATTTGGAATTCATTACCAGAAAATACTAAAGTAACCCGGGCAGAAAATCAATTTAAGACTCTTCTCAAAAGTCATTTAATCACCCTAGACGAAATGCTCAATACTCAGTATTCCCATAACATAATTTCAATATTTGTTTTTCAACCTATTGTCTATTGTCGACAGGAATATAATTGAATCATGTTTCACTAAAAGCATTTTTGAATATATGAATATATCCTTTGGTTTATATAAATTAGATTCACTTATAATTAATAGAAGTATTGTTCAACTATAATAAATTTCTTTAATGAATATATCCTTTGGTTTATATAAATTAGATTCACTTATAATTAATAGAAGTATTGTTCAACTATAATAAATTTCTTTAGTGTTAAGTAGTCAGTAAGACAATAAATTAAGTCGGTCCATAATGCCTGGGCATAACAGAAGCTCTCTTTGAACTTAACCCATTATTGTAAATACATAATCTCAATGTACTGCTTGCAAATAAATAAATAAATTTGAATTTGAATTATAATTTTCATCTAGCCGGAAAGTGAAGAAACAAAATATAATGCACAAATAACCCGCACATAGGAGAGAGAAAAGCTTATGACGACGTTTCGGTCCGACCTGGAGCATTTACAAAATTTAACATTTATCAAGGCATTCTGTGCCTTCACCTTGTGAATATATTAAGCAGTTTTCAGTTAGTTTAAACAGTCTGTCTTTATGCCTCAGGTGAGAGAATTCCATTTTAATTTCTATCCAAGGGGTTTACTAATTCCATTAAACCCCAGGTCTGCACTTTCATTAATCCATAGGCAAAAGGATTCCACTTCCATTAACTTCCTTCTCTTCTCTGGAAAGGGTTTTTAAATCTTCCATTACACCACAGTTAAACTTAAGGAAAGGTGATTCAGAACTGCGGAAAGGGGATTCGATCTCCCAGTAACCCCAAGGAAAGAGGATTTAATCGCCCGGTAAACTAATGGGGGTTCATTAACCCATTATATCCAAGGAAAGGAGTGTACCCTTTTCCATTACTCTTCAGGAAAGATTCTCCAGTTACCATTACCATCATGGTACAGGATCCAACTTTTCACAACCTCAGGAATGGGGACTACCATTACCATTACCCACAATGAAATGGGAATTTTCAGAATTATCCGATAAGAAAAAGAGTTCCATTACCATTATCACACAGTCAAGAGTGTTCCATTGCCATTACCACATAGTCAAGAATGTTCCATTACCATTATCACACAGCCAAGAGTGTTCCACTACCACTACCACAGGTGAGGAAGTTCTCTCTGTCATTACGCAGGGATGAATACCACAGGGGTGAGTAGCACAGGCGTGAGTACACAGGGGTGAGTACCACAGGGTGAATGCCACAGGTGGTGAGTGCCACAGGGGTGAGTGCCACATGGGTGAGTACCACAAGAGTACCACAGGGGTGAGTACCACAGGGTGAATGTCACAGGGGGTGAGTGCCACAGGGGTGAGTGCCACATGGGCGAGTACCACAAGAGTACCACAGGGGTGAGTACCACAGGAGTACCCCAGGGGTGAGTACAACAGGAGTGAGTTAGACAGGGGGTGAGTACCGCGGGGGGTTCAGTTCTACAGGGGATGAGTACCACAAGGGTGAGTGCCAGGTGAGGAAGTTACCACCACCATAACTCCATGACAGTCGGCGGTGTGACGTCTTGTAACTACTACTCTCCTGCTGCCGGTGTGTGTGTGTGTGTACTCACCTATTTTTACTCACCTATTTGTGGTTTCTGGGGTCGAGACTCAGCTCCTGGCCCCGTCTCTTCACTGATTACTACTAGGCCATCTCTCTCCCTGCTCCATGAGCTTTATCATACCTCGTCCTAAATCAATATATGGTTCCTGCCTCCACTACCTCACTTGCTAGACTATTCCACTTCCTGACTACTCTATGGCTGAGGAAATACTTCCTAACATCCCTTTGACTCATCTGAGTTTTCAACTGTGTCCCTTCTCTGGAACATCCTTTCTCTGTCTACCTTGTCTATTCCTCGCAGTATTTTGTATGCCGTTATCATATATTCCCTAACCCTCTTGTTCTCCAATGCTGCCAGGCCGATTTCCCTTAACCTTTTTTCGTAGGACATACCATTCCCCTTAGCTCTGGAACTAACCTTGTCGCAAACCTTTGCACTTACTTTAATTTCATGATATGCTTTACCCGGTGTGGGTTCCAAACTGGTCCTGCATACTCCAGTATGGGCCTGACATACACGGTGTACAGTGCCTTGAACGATTTCTTACTAAGGTATCGGAACGCTGTTCTCAGGTTTGCCAGGCGCCCATATGCTGCAGCAGTTATCTGGTTGATGTGTGCTTCCGGAGACGTGCTCAGTGTTATACTCACCCCAAGATCTTTCTCCTTGAGTGAGGTTTGCAATCTTTTGCCACCTGGCCTATAGTCTGTCTGCAATCTTCTCTGCCCTTCCTCAATCTTCATGACTTTGCATTTGGCTGGGTTAAATTCGAAAAGCCAGTTGCTGGACAAGGTGTTCAGCCTTTCAGGTCTCTTTGAAGTCCTGCCTGATCCTCATCTGATTTAATACTCAGCATTAACTTCACATCATTTGCGAACAGGAACACTTCTGAGTCTCTCCCTTTCATCATGCCATTCACATATACCAAAAATAGCACTGGCCCAAGGACAGACCCCTGTGGGATCCCGCTAGTCACAGGTGCCCACTGTGATACCTCTTCACGTATCATGACTCGTTGTTGCCTCCCTGTCAGGTATTTTCTGATCCATTGCAGTGCGCCTGATCCTCTAGCTTCTGTACTAATCTCTTGGGAGAAACTGTGTCTATGGCCTTCTTGCAGTCCAAGAAAATGCAATCAACCCACCCCTCTCTCTCGTGTCTTACTTCTGTTACTTTGTAATAAAACTCCAGAAGGATTGTGACACAGGATTTTCCTTCTATGAATCCGTGCTGGTTGTCGTTTAAACTCTTGTTCCGTTCCAGGTGCTCTACCACTCTCCTGATAATCTCCATAACTTTTCGTGCTATATACGCCAGTGACACTGGTCTCCTTTTTTAAATATGGGAAATACATTTGAAGTCGTTCATACCTCAGGTAGTTGCCCAGTTTCAAGGGATGTGTTGAAGATTGTGGTTAGCAGCACACACAGCGTTTCTGCTCCTTCTCTAAGGACCCACGGGGAGATGTTGTCCGGTCCCATTGCCTTTGAGGTACCAAGGTCACTTAGCAGCTTCTTCACATCCTCCCTGAAAGCTGGCTGCCTTGGACCAAAACGTCTAGCGTGAGCTGGGCGCCAAGATATTGGCCCAGTGTAGTTAGGATGGTAATATATATATATATATATATATATATATATATATATATATATATATATATATATATATATATATATATATATATATATATATATATATATATATATATATATATATATATATATATATATATATATATATATATATATATTTAGTATTTATTGAATGTATAACGTATAATGACTCACTGTCGGAAGAATACCTCTGAAACTACCGTAACTACTGGATCATAGTGACTTCAGTCCTGCTGTAATGAAACCTATAGAACTACCATAGCTACTGAACCATAGTGACTTGAGCCATGTTAGGAGGAAACATGAAGACTGTTGTAGCTACTGAAGCATTGTACAAAAGTTACGTCTGCATAATAGGTTGAAGCATTTCACTGCATTTTCTCGTTTGTAAGCAGACAAGAAGAACTAAAACAATTAGTCTTGTATGTCTACACAAGTCTGACTTTGGTACCAGCCGGTGCTAGCGAAACAGATAAAAGCCGTACACAGCATTAGACAGATTTTTTTTGGATTGCAATGGACATGACTTCTGCTATTAGGGTTTCAAATGTATGTTAGAGAAAGAAATCATTGCAAAAAAAAGCCAGTACTGGAGACAGTAACAATGAGATGAACTTGCCAGGTTGCAGGAATGGCTGTCGAAATCTTTTTGGTGGTCAGATCGAGACTATCATGATGGTCGACTTTATTACCTGAGAGTTACTGATTTTTGGTGTGCATTGTGGATAGGTTTATTTGGAGAAAAGTACAGATAGGAGAAAGGGATTCTAGAAGATGTGAAGTGAATGTGTTGGTAATGTTGAGTGATGCAAGAGTCATGAATGTTAGTGTGGGAGACTGTTGTGTAACACGCAGTGGAAAAGTTTGAAGTGTTTTGTGTACGTAGCAGAGCAGAACCTTTAGCTTACCTCAGGGATACAACCAGCATATCAACATACAAGAACTGTAAAGAAATATACAAAATCGGTACAACAAAACATAATAACAGTACAGTGGAAAAGAACAGTGTAGTATGGTTCATGATAAAAGTGACCTTTACCACAGTTTGTCAACATCACCAGACATTTACAACCAAGAACACTACACTGACTTACAGTAACAACACTACACTGACTTACAGTAACAACACTACACTGACTTACAGTAACAACACTAACATAAAAGACAAGTACAGTAACATGTAAGAACAGCACAGTAACACATTAAACAGTATAGACACATGAAATGGTATTGTAACATATAAAACAGTTTAGTAACACATCAAACAATAACATAAAACAGTATAGTAACACATAAAAGAGTATAGTGACAAATAAAACAGTATAGTGACATCTAAAACGGTAAAATGAGAGATAAAACAGGAGAGTGACACATAAAATATTATAGTAACAAATAAAACAGTCAGTTGAGATATAAAAGAGAATAGTAACACAGAAGAACAGTAAAGTTCAATAACACAAATGAACAATACAGTACAGTAACACAGAAGAGCAATGAAGAACAGTAACACAAAAGAACAGTACAGTACAGTAACACAAAAGAACAGAACAGTAACACAGAAGAACAGTACAGTAAGAGAAGACCAGTACAGTACAGTAACACAGAAGAACAGAACAATAACACAGAAGAACAGAACAATAACACAGAAGAACAGTACAGTAAAAGAAGAAAAGTACAGTAACACAGAAGAAATGTACAGTAACACAGAAGAACAGAAAAGTAACAGAAGAACAGTACAGTAACACAGAAGAACAGAAAAGTAACAGAAGAACAGTACAGTAACACAGAAGAACAGAACAGTAATACAGTACAGTAACACAGAAGAACAGTAATGTAGGGGATAACTTTCTAAAATCGCTACAGCGACTGATATTGGTCAAGTTACTTCAATATTAACTCTGGTGAGTCCATTATTGTTCTTCCTCTTTACGTTAATGAACAATATGAACAACACTTCTGGTCGAACTTTTTGATAATGTTAACTCTGGTGAATGAAGAGAAATAAGAACACTACCGTGAGCCCATCAGGGAGGCTGGAGTGGGAATAACACCACCGTGGCTACTGCCAGGGTGGCTGGAGTGGGAATAAAACCACCGTGGCTACTGTCAGGGAGGTTGGAGTGGGAATAACACCACCGTGGCTATTGTCAGGGAGGCTGGAGTGGGAATAACACCACCGTGTCTACTGTCAGGGTGGCTGGAGTGGGAATACAACCACCGTGGCTACTGTCAGGGAGGTTTGGAGTAGGAATAACACCACCGTGGCTACTGTCAGGGAGGCTGGAGTGGGAATTACACCACCGTGACTACTGTCAGGGAGGCTGGAGTGGGAATACCACCACCATGGTAATCACACCGCTGTGGCTATAGTCAGGGAAGATGGTTGACGCTTTTGAATCCAAATTTGCAATTTCTGAATTATAAGTAACAATATTTGAAATAATGAAATAATTATAATAAAAATAATAAAAAAATTATTATTTGCGACCACTGTCAGCCTCAGAGTTATCTCTGAGTTACCAGACCTTGCCACGTGGAGGCCAGTGGTTTGTCTTTAAGGTCCCCCCCCCCTCGCAATCCCCAGGTTCATGTGTCCAGGAATCCATCCGTGGGCCCCCGGATGTCTCCCCTTCCTCACTTCCCTAAGGTCAGCCTCGCATCTCTCTCTCTGCCTTCCAGCCTCAGCCTTCCCCAGGTTCATGTATCCAGGAATCCATCCGTCCGCCGCCGGATGTTTTTCCTTCCTCAGTTCCCCAAGGTCAGACTCACCAACCTGTATTCTTGCCATCCCCAGGTTCATGTGTCCAGGAATCCATCCGTCTACCGCCAGATGTCTTCCCTTCCCCACTTCCCCAAGGTCAGCCTCAACTGCATGTATTCATGCTTTCCCCAGGTTCGTGTACCCAGGAATCCATCAGTTCGCTCCTGAATGTCCTCCCTTCCCCACGCCCCTAAGGACAGCCTCAACAACAACCTTCCCCAAGTTCATGTATCCAGGAATCCATCCGTTCGCTCCCGGATGTCTTCCCTTCCCCACTTGCCTAAGGTTAGCGAGATAGGTCAGTGCCTTCCTGAATCAGTGTCTCCAGGAGTCCACTTGGTGTCACCTCAGGTGGATTCCCTTCCCCACTCAACCAGAGTCAGCGGTATTCTTGCCTTCCCCGGGATCATGTGTCCAGGAATCCATCCGTCTACCGCCGGATGTCTTCCCTTCCCCACTTCTCCAAGGTCAGCCTCAACTGCAAGTATTCATGCTTTCCCCAGGTTCGTGTATCCAGGAATCCATCCGTTCGCTCCCGGATGTCTTCCCTTCCCCACTTACCCAAGGTCAGCTTCAACTGCATGTATTCATGCTTTCTCCAGGTTCATGTATCCAGGAATCCATCCGTTCGCTCCCGGATGTCTCCCCTTCCCCACTTACCTAAGATCAGAATCAACAACAACCTTCCCCAAGTTCGTGTATCCAGGAATCCATCCGTTCGCTCCCGGATGTCTCCCCTTTCCCACTTCCCCAGAGTCAGCGGTGCCTTCCCCGGATCAGTGTCTCCAGGAGTCCACCTGTGTCACCTCAGGTGAATTCCCTTCTCCACTTCCCCAGAGTCAGCGGTTGCCACCCCCAGTGACCTTGCTGGATGGAAACTTAGTCTTGTCTAGCTGGTCTACGGTAGAGACTGTCCAGGTGGGTGGAATTACTGGAGGGGACACACAGTAAACTGTGTCCAGTAATTACATCCACCAAGACAGCCTGGAACCGTAGACCAGCTGGACGAGACGAAGCTCGCACACAGCTCGGCCACCAGGGAGAGGTTAGTTAAAGGAAATTTTGGAATTCCTTTTATATTACACTATGAATTTATACTTTACTTATTTTTCGGTTTAAAAGCATTTGTGAGCGTTTTATTTAATATAAATGAATGGCCGAGTGTTGATGAATTGATCCACCTCCATCAAAACTGTATTAAATATTAAACTGTTTTCATTTTTATATGTTTATTCATCTTTTGCATTTGACACTCAAAAGCTAACAAGCTCACAAACATACGCATATTCAAGTATTTTCACATACATACTCTTCAACACACGCACCTTACGCATACACCATTACACATACATTTGCATGCATAAAGAAAAACACACATACAATCCAATGTGTTAGAAATACGCACAAATTCAAGCAACATTGTACACAATTTTCTTCTCTCACTCTAACATGTATGATGTCACACATACATAAACACACACATCTCACTCGACACTCCAGCCATGAACACTCATGCGCACATACATGTGTACACATTCTCATAGACATATTTGTACTCGTTCACATGATGGTTAAAATTAACAATGTAGTAGAGACTATGTAAGAGAAATAAGGAAATATTTAGGTACTTCAATATTCAGATTATATAAGACATGTTATTATGTAAGTTACTGTATATGAATAAATTTAATGCTTACGTGTTATTGTGTATGTGTGTCATGTGTACATTTTGTGTGCACATGACACACATGTGTACACACACATGGGTACTTACTCATATAAGCTATAATGTATGACTGAGTATAATGTTTACATTATGTGTATGAGTGTCATGTGTACATGTTATTGTGTACGAGTGTCACGTGTATATGTTATTGTGTATGAGTGTCACGTGTACACGTTATTGTGTATGGATGAGTGTCATATACAATATTTTTGTGTATGGCATTGTGAAATGTTTAGATATTGTTGTGTAAGGATGAGTGTCAAATGCGAATCTCTAAATCTTCTCCATGAAAACTGTAACAAATTTATAATAATATCTGTTTCTCTTATTTAGCAAATAAAATTAGAAGTCGTAGATGGAATCAATTGCAAATGTATGCATGCATATATATATATATATATATATATATATATATATATATATATATATATAGATATATATATATATATATATATATATATATATATATATATATATATATATATATATATATATATATATATATATATGCAGGGTCTCCAGTCCAGCTCTAGAGGTGGTACCTCCCTATATTTCATATACATGAGTGTTCTTCATTTACGTGTTTCAGTGTTTACACTTGACCCACATATTTCTTTCACTTTCTGAATTCACAATCTTCCTTGTTACACGTATTT
The DNA here is from genome assembly GCF_038502225.1 of Cherax quadricarinatus. Classification (NCBI taxonomy): domain Eukaryota; kingdom Metazoa; phylum Arthropoda; class Malacostraca; order Decapoda; family Parastacidae; genus Cherax; species Cherax quadricarinatus. Next base: position 336,401 of record NW_027195128.1, on the reverse strand, counting down.
TGTCTTTTCCATCACTTCATAGATCATAATTCTGACATACACTTTACATTATAATTATTACGCTCTTTTAAAGTTTTTTTCATTTTCTTCTGTAATAAACATTATGAAGACAGTCATGAATTATTGCAGTACTATATTACAACTGCCTCACACTTCATTCTTAATATATTTTAACCAATAATTTCAATTTCCTTAATAATATGGAATGAGAGTTACAGTATTTTGATGAAATATTTTGGGAAAAGATGTAAATATGTGAAGAAGTGACTAACTTGTGAGGTTTATAGTTAAGACAAAAATTATATTCATATAAATAATTTTAATAAATACTTTGTTAAGTAGAATTATTTATTAAATAAATCTCTCAGTTTTCACACAAACTCTTCTTTCATCTCTTTATTAATGAAGTAAAAAATAAAACATTCACCGCCACAGATGAAAAATAAAAACTTTCTGGATGGTTCCATCTCTTGACAATAAGAATTTTGGTGGTGGCTGCCACAACCTGGCCAGTACGACTGTGTGTTGCCACAACCTGGTCAGTACGACTGTGTGTTGCCACAACCTGGCCAGTACGACTGTGTGTTGCCACAACCTGGCCAGTACGACTGTGTTGCCACAACCTGGCCAGTACGACTGTGTTGCCACAACCTGGCCAGTACGACTGTGTGTTGCCACAACCTGGCCAGTACGACTGTGTGTTGCCACAACCTGGCCAGTACGACTGTGTGTTGCCACAACCTGGCCAGTACGACTGTGTTGCCACAACCTGGCCAGTACGACTGTGTGTTGCCACAACCTGGTCAGTACGACTGTGTGTTGCCACAACCTGGCCAGTACGACTGTGTGTTGCCACAACCTGGCCAGTACGACTGTGTGTTGCCACAACCTGGCCAGTACGACTGTGTGTTGCCACAACCTGGCCAGTACGACTGTGTTGCCACAACCTGGCCAGTACGACTGTGTTGCCACAACCTGGCCAGTACTACTGTGTGTTGCCACAACCTGGCCAGTACTACTGTGTGTTGCCACAACCTGGCCAGTACGACTGTGTTGCCACAACCTGGCCAGTACGACTGTGTGTTGCCACAACCTGGCCAGTACGACTGTGTGCTGCCACAACCTGGCCAGTACGACTGTGTGTTGCCACAACCTGGCCAGTACGACTGTGTTGCCACAACCTGGCCAGTACGACTGTGTGTTGCCACAACCTGGCCAGTACGACTGTGTGTTGCCACAACCTGGCCAGTACTACTGTGTGTTGCCACAACCTGGCCAGTACGACTGTGTGTTGCCACAACCTGGCCAGTACGACTGTGTGTTGCCACAACCTGGCCAGTACGACTGTGTGTTGCCACAACCTGGCCAGTACGACTGTGTGTTGCCACAACCTGGCCAGTACGACTGTGTGTTGCCACAACCTGGCCAGTACGACTGTGTGTTGCCACAACCTGGCCAGCACGACTGTGTGCTGCCACAACCTCTCCAGTACGACTGTGTGTTGCCACAACCTGGCCAGTACGACTGTGTGTTGCCACAACCTGGCCAGTACGACTGTGTGTTGCCACAACCTGGCCAGTACGACTGTGTGTTGCCACAACCTGGCCAGTACGACTGTGTGCTGCCACAACCTGGCCAGTACGACTGTGTGTTGCCACAACCTGGCCAGTACGACTGTGTGCTGCCACAACCTGGCCAGTACGACTGTGTGTTGCCACAACCTGGCCAGTACGACTGTGTGTTGCCACAACCTGGCCAGTTCGACTGTGTGTTGCCACAACCTTGCCAGTACGACTGTGTGTTGCCACAACCTGGCCAGTACGACTGTGTGTTGCCACAACCTGGCCAGTACGACTGTGTGTTGCCACAACCTGGCCAGTACGACTGTGTGTTGCTACAACCTGGCCAGTACGACTGTGTGTTGCCACAACCTGGCCAGTACGACTGTGTGCTGCCACAACCTGGCCAGTACGACTGTGTGTTGCCACAACCTGGCCAGTACGACTGTGTGCTGCCACAACCTGGCCAGTACGACTGTGTGTTGCCACAACCTGGCCAGTACGACTGTGTGTCGCCACAACCTGGCCAGTACGACTGTGTGTTGCCACAACCTGGCCAGTACGACTGTGTGTTGCCACAACCTGGCCAGTACGACTGTGTGTTGCCACAACCTGGCCAGTACGACAGTGTGTTGCCACAACCTGGCCAGTACGACTGTGTTGCCACAACCTGGCCAGTACGACTGTGTGTTGCCACAACCTGGCCAGTACGACTGTGTGTTGCCACAACCTGGCCAGTACGACAGTGTGTTGCCACAACCTGGCCAGTACGACTGTGTTGCCACAACCTGGCCAGTACGACTGTGTGTTGCCACAACCTGGCCAGTACGACTGTGTGTTGCCACAACCTGGCCAGTACGACTGTGTGTTGCCACAACCTGGCCAGTACGACTGTGTGTTGCCACAACCTGGCCAGTACGACTGTGTGTTGCCACAACCTGGCCAGTACGACTGTGTGTTGCCACAACCTGGCCAGTACGACAGTGTGTTGCCACAACCTGGCCAGTACGACTGTGTTGCCACAACCTGGCCAGTACGACTGTGTGTTGCCACAACCTGGCCAGTACGACTGTGTGTTGCCACAACCTGGCCAGTACGACTGTGTGTTGCCACAACCTGGCCAGTACGACTGTGTGTTGCCACAACCTGGCCAGTACGACTGTGTTGCCACAACCTGGCCAGTACGACTGTGTGTTGCCACAACCTGGCCAGTACGACTGTGTGTTGCCACAACCTGGCCAGTACGACTGTGTGTTGCCACAACCTGGCCAGTACGACTGTGTGTTGCCACAACCTGGCCAGTACGACTGTGTGTTGCCACAACCTGGCCAGTACGACTGTGTGTTGCCACAACCTGGCCAGTACGACTGTGTGTTGCCACAACCTGGCCAGTACGACTGTGTGTTGCCACAACCTGGCCAGTACGACTGTGTGCTGCCACAGCCTGGCCAGTACGACTGTGTGTTGCCACAACCTGGCCAGTACGACTGTGTGCTGCCACAACCTGGCCAGTACGACTGTGTGTTGCCACAACCTGGCCAGTACGACTGTGTGTTGCCACAACCTGGCCAGAACGACTGTGTGTTGCCACAACCTGGCCAGTACGACTGTGTGTTGCCACAACCTGGCCAGTACGACTGTGTGTTGCCACAACCTGGCCAGTACGACTGTGTGTTGCCACAACCTGGCCAGTACGACTGTGTGTTGCCACAACCTGGCCAGTACGACTGTGTGTTGCCACAACCTTGCCTGTACGACTGTGTGTTGCCACAACCTGGCCAGTACGACTGTGTGTTGCCACAACCTGGCCAGTACGACTGTGTGTTGCCACAACCTGGCCAGTACGACTGTGTGTTGCCACAACCTGGCCAGTACGACTGCGTGTTGCCACAACCTGGCCAGTACGACTGTGTGTTGCCACAACCTGGCCAGTACGACTGTGTGTTGCCACAACCTGGCCAGTACGACTGTGTGTTGCCACAACCTGGCCAGTACGACTGTGTGTTGCCACAACCAGGCCAGTACGACTGTCTGTTGCCACAACCTGGCCAGTACGACTGTGTGTTGCCACAACCTGGCCAGTACGACTGTGTGTTGCCACAACCTGGCCAGTACGACTGTGTGTTGCCACAACCTGGCCAGTACGACTGTGTGTTGCCACAACCTGGCCAGTACGACTGTGTGTTGCCACAACCTGGCCAGTACGACTGTGTGTTGCCACAACCTGGCCAGTACGACTGTGTGTTGCCACAACCTGGCCAGTACGACTGTGTGTTGCCACAACCTGGCCAGTACGACTGTGTGTTGCCACAACCTGGCCAGTACGACTGTGTGTTGCCACAACCTGGCCAGTACGACTGTGTGTTGCCACAACCTGGCCAGTACGACTGTGTGTTGCCACAACCTGCCCAGTACGACTGTGTGTTGCCACTACCTGGCCAGTACGACTGTGTGTTGCCACAACCTGGCCAGTACGACTGTGTGTTGCCACAACCTGCCCAGTACGACTGTGTGTTGCCACAACCTGCCCAGTACGACTGTGTGTTGCCACAACCTGGCCAGTACGACTGTGTTGCCACAACCTGGCCAGTACGACTGTGTGTTGCCACAACCTGCCCAGTACGACTGTGTGTTGCCACAACCTGGCCAGTACGACTGTGTGTTGCCACAACCTGGCCAGTACGACTGTGTGTTGCCACAACCTGGCCAGTACGACTGTGTGTTGCCACAACCTGGCCAGTACGACTGTGTGCTGCCACAACCTGGCCAGTACGACTGTGTGCTGCCACAACCTGACCAGTACGACTGTGTGTTGCCACAACCTGGCCAGTACGACTGTGTGTTGCCACAACCTGGCCAGTACGACTGTGTGTTGCCACAACCTGGCCAGTACGACTGTGTGTTGCCACTACCTGGCCAGTACGACTGTGTGTTACCAAAACCTGGCCAATACGACTGTGTGTTGCCACAACCTGGCCAGTACGACTGTGTGTTGCCACAACCTGGCCAGTACGACTGTGTGTTGCCACAACCTGCCCAGTACGACTGTGTGTTGCCACAACCTGGCCAGTACGACTGTGTGTTGCCACAACCTGGCCAGTACGACTGTGTGTTGCCACAACCTGGCCAGTGTTAATGTCTACCATACTGTTGTTATGTACTGTGATGTATCAATGTTAACATATTGCAGACTGAATGTTTTGGTGCACTTTGTTGCAGAGATATATGGCACACTGAATGTTGTGGTGCACTATGTTGCAGAGATATATGGCACACTGAATGTTGTGGTGCACTATGTTGCAGAGATATATTTCACACTGAATGATATGGTGCACTATGTTGCAGAGATATATAGCACACTGAATGTTTTGGTGCACTTTGTTGCAGAGATATATAGCACACTGAATGTTGTGGTGCACTATGTTGCAGAAATATATAGCACACTGAATGTTGTGGTGCACTATGTTGCAGAAATATATTGCACACTGAATGCTGTGATGCACTATGTTGCAGAGATATATAGCACACTGAATGTTGTGGTGCACTATGTTGCAGAGATATATAGCACACTGAATGTTGTGGTGCACTATGTTGCAGAGATATATTTCACACTGAATGTTGTGGTGCACTATGTTGCAGAGATATATAGCACACTGAATGTTGTGGTGCACTATGTTGCAGAGATATATTTCACACTGAATGTTGTGGTGCACTATGTTGCAGAGATCTATAGCACACTGAATGTTGTGGTGCACTATGTTGCAGAGATATATAGCACACTGAATGTTGTGGTGCACTATGTTGCAGAGATATATGGCACACTGAATGTTGTGGTGCACTATGTTGCAGAGATATATAGCACACTGAATGTTGTGGTGCACTATGTTGCAGAGATATATTTCACACTGAATGTTGTGGTGCACTATGTTGCAGAGATATATAGCACACTGAATGTTGTGGTGCACTATGTTGCAGAAATATATTGCACACTGAATGCTGTGATGCACTATGTTGCAGAGATATATAGCACACTGAATGTTGTGGTGCACTATGTTGCAGAGATATATAGCACACTGAATGTTGTGATGCACTATGTTGCAGAGATATATGACACAAAGTCAGTAAGTAATGAAAACGACACAATTGTAGAAGGTAAGTATTGAATGAAGAAGTTTGTTTCACAGGTGAAAGTCCCTCTCTGTTCTTATGTGTTTTTTCACCACCATCGTTGTGTTGTGATGTGTATAAAGTCTGTCTGAGTTAATAACACTGTATGTAACCTGTTTGGTAAATATCTGATAGAAGCCTTCTTGGCAGGATTCTATCCACAACATTCGGTTGGTAGGATTCAAGAGTATAAGACTGAACGCAATTTGAAGAACACTGCTGGAAGGATTGTTACCCGAGGATTAGTGGTAGAAGACCTCTGGAAGGTTTCTGCTGGAAAAATAGTGCTGGCAGGACTCTGTTGGTAAAAGACTTTAGGTAGAGGTTCGTTTGTTACATATTAGATGAATTATGTCAGCTGGTATTATAGTAACACATAAAACAGTATAGTAACACACAAAAAACAGTAAAGTAATACATAAAAAGTATAATAACACAAAAAGCAGTATAGTGACACAAAACAGTAAAGTAACACATAAAACAGCATAGTGACACATAAATAAGTATAATAACACATAAAACAACATAGCACATAGTGGCATATAATACAACAAAGTAAAGCATAAAAGAGAAAAAAATAACACATAATTATAACAAATATATAACGTAAAACAGAACAACAACACAAAACAGAATAAAACAAGAGATGTAAATAAAAATTACAATGTTGTAATATACAAGAACAGTACAGTAACACAGAAGACCAGTACAGTAACACAGAAGACCAGTACAGTAACACAGAAGACCAGTACAGTAACACAGAAGACCAGTACAGTAACACAGAAGACCAGTACAGTAACACAGAAGACCAGTACAGTAACACAGAAGACCAGTACAGTAACACAGAAGACCAGTACAGTAACACAGAAGACCAGTACAGTAACACAGAAGACCAGTACAGTAACACTGAAGACCAGTACAGTAACACAGAAGACCAGTACAGTAACACAGAAGACCAGTACAGTAACACAGAAGACCAGTACAGTAACACAGAAGACCAGTACAGTAACACAGAAGACCAGTACAGTAACACAGAAGACCAGTACAGTAACACAGAAGACCAGTACAGTAACACAGAAGACCAGTACAGTAACACAGAAGACCAGTACAGTAACACAGAAGACCAGTACAGTAACACAGAAGACCAGTACAGTAACACAGAAGACCAGTACAGTAACACAGAAGACTAGTACAGTAACACAGAAGACCAGTACAGTAACACAGAAGACCAGTACTGTAACACAGAAGACCAGTACAGTAACATAGAAGACCAGTACAGTAACACAGAAGACCAGTACAGTAACACAGAAGACCAGTACAGTAACACAGAAGACCAGTACAGTAACACAGAAGACCAGTACAGTAACACAGAAGACCAGTACAGTAACACAGAAGACCAGTACAGTAACACAGAAGACCAGTACAGTAACACAGAAGACCAGTACAGTAACACAGAAGACCAGTACAGTAACACAGAAGACCAGTACTGTAACACAGAAGACCAGTACAGTAACATAGAAGACCAGTACAGTAACACAGAAGACCAGTACAGTAACACAGAAGACCAGTACAGTAACACAGAAGACCAGTACAGTAACACAGAAGACCAGTACTGTAACACAGAAGACCAGTACAGTAACATAGAAGACCAGTACAGTAACACAGAAGACCAGTACAGTAACACAGAAGACAAGTACAGTAACACAGAAGACCAGTACAGTAACACAGAAGACCAGTACTGTAACACAGAAGACCAGTACAGTAACACAGAAGACCAGTACAGTAACACAGAAGACAAGTACAGTAACACAGAAGACCAGTACAGTAACACAGAAGACCAGTACAGTAACACAGAAGACAAGTACAGTAACACAGAAGACCAGTACAGTAACACAGAAGACCAGTACAGTAACACAGAAGACCAGTACAGTAACACAGAAGACCAGTACAGTAACACAGAAGACCAGTACAGTAACACAGAAGACCAGTACAGTAACACAGAAGACCAGTACAGTAACACAGAAGACCAGTACAGTAACACAGAAGACCAGTACTGTAACACAGAAGACCAGTACAGTAACATAGAAGACCAGTACAGTAACACAGAAGACCAGTACAGTAACACAGAAGACCAGTACAGTAACACAGAAGACCAGTACAGTAACACAGAAGACCAGTACAGTAACACAGAAGACCAGTACAGTAACACAGAAGACCAGTACAGTAACACAGAAGACCAGTACAGTAACACAGAAGACAAGTACAGTAACACAGAAGACCAGTACAGTAACACAGAAGACCAGTACAGTAACACAGAAGACCAGTACAGTAACACAGGAGACTAGTACAGTAACACAGAAGACCAGTACAGTAACACAGAAGACCAGTACAGTAACACAGAAGACCAGTACAGTAACACAGAAGACCAGTACAGTAACACAGAAGACCAGTACAGTAACACAGAAGACCAGTACAGTAACACAGAAGACCAGTACAGTAGCACAGAAGACCAGAACAGTAACACAGAAGACCAGTACAGTAACACAGAAGAACAGTACAGTAACACAGAAGACCAGTACAGTAACACAGAAGACCAGAACAGTAACACAGAAGACCAGTACAGTAACACAGAAGACCAGTACAGTAACACAGGAGACTAGTACAGTAACACAGAAGACCAGTACAGTAACACAGAAGACCAGTACAGTAACACAGAAGACCAGTACAGTAACACAGAAGACCAGTACAGTAACACAGAAGACCAGTACAGTAACACAGAAGACCAGTACAGTAACACAGAAGACCAGTACAGTAACACAGAAGACCAGTACAGTAACACAGAAGACTAGTACAGTAACACAGAAGACCAGTACAGTAACACAGAAGACCAGTACAGTAACACAGAAGACCAGTACAGTAACACAGAAGACCAGTACAGTAACACAGAAGCCCAGTACAGTAACACAGAAGACCAGTACAGTAACACAGAAGACCAGTACAGTAACACAGAAGACCAGTACAGTAACACAGAAGACCAGTACAGTAACACAGAAGACAAGTACAGTAACACAGAAGACCAGTACAGTAACACAGAAGACCAGTACAGTAACACAGAAGACCAGTACAGTAACACAGAAGACCAGTACAGTAACACAGAAGACCAGTACAGTAACACAGAAGACCAGTACAGTAACACAGAAGACCAGTACAGTAACACAGAAGACCAGTACAGTAACACAGAAGACCAGTACAGTAACACAGAAGACCAGTACAGTAACACAGAAGACCAGTACAGTAACACAGAAGACCAGAACAGTAACACAGAAGACCAGTACAGTAACACAGAAGAACAGTACAGTAACACAGAAGACCAGTACAGTAACACAGAAGACCAGTACAGTAACACAGAAGACCAGTACAGTAACACAGAAGAACAGTACAGTAACACAGAAGACCAGTACAGTAACACAGAAGACCAGTACAGTAACACAGAAGGTCAGTACAGTAACACAGAAAACCAGTACAGTAACACAGAAGACCAGTACAGTAACACAGAAGACCAGTACAGTAACACAGAAGACCAGTACAGTAACACAGAAGAAAAGTGCAGTAACACAGAAGACCAGTACAGTAACACAGAAGACCAGTACAGTAACACAGAAGACCAGTACAGTAACACAGAAGACCAGTACAGTAACACAGAAGACCAGTACAGTAACACAGAAGACCAGTACAGTAACACAGAAGACCAGTACAGTAACACAGAAGACCAGTACAGTAACACAGAAGACCAGTACAGTAACACAGAAGACCAGTACAGTAACACAGAAGACCAGTACAGTAACACAGAAGACCAGTACAGTAACACAGAAGACCAGTACAGTAACACAGAAGACCAGTACAGTAACACAGAAGACCAGTACAGTAACACAGAAGACCAGTACAGTAACACAGAAGACCAGTACAGTAACACAGAAGACCAGTACAGTAACACAGAAGACCAGTACAGTAACACAGAAGACCAGTACAGTAACACAGAAGACCAGTACAGTAACACAGAAGACCAGTACAGTAACACAGAAGACCAGTACAGTAACACAGAAGACCAGTACAGTAACACAGAAGACCAGTACAGTAACACAGAAGACCAGTACAGTAACACAGAAGACCAGTACAGTAACACAGAAGACCAGTACAGTAACACAGAAGACCAGTACAGTAACACAGAAGACCAGTACAGTAACACAGAAGACCAGTACAGTAACACAGAAGACCAGTACAGTAACACAGAAGACCAGTACAGTAACACAGAAGACCAGTACAGTAACACAGAAGACCAGTACAGTAACACAGAAGACCAGTACAGTAACACAGAAGACCAGTACAGTAACACAGAAGACCAGTACAGTAACACAGAAGACCAGTACAGTAACACAGAAGACCAGTACAGTAACACAGAAGACCAGTACAGTAACACAGAAGACCAGTACAGTAACACAGAAGACCTGTACAGTAACACAGAAGACCAGTACAGTAACACAGAAGACCAGTACAGTAACACAGAAGACCAGTACAGTAACACAGAAGACCAATACAGTAACACAGAAGACCAGTACAGTAACACAGAAGACCAGTACAGTAACACAGAAGACCAGTACAGTAACACAGAAGACCAGTACAGTAACACAGAAGACCAGTACAGTAACACAGAAGACCAGTACAGTAACACAGAAGACCAGTACAGTAACACAGAAGACCAGTACAGTAACACAGAAGACCAGTACAGTAACAGAGAAGACCAGTACAGTAACACAGAAGACCAGTACAGTAACACAGAAGACCAGTACAGTAACACAGAAGACCAGTACAGTAACACAGAAGACCAGTACAGTAACACAGAAGACCAGTACAGTAACACAGAAGACCAGTACAGTAACACAGAAGACCAGTACAGTAACACAGAAGACCAGTACAGTAACACAGAAGACCAGTACAGTAACACAGAAGACCAGTACAGTAACACAGAAGACCAGTACAGTAACACAGAAGACCAGTACAGTAACACAGACCAGTACAGTAACACAGAAGACCAGTACAGTAACACAGAAGACCAGTACAGTAACACAGAAGACCAGTACAGTAACACAGAAGACCAGTACAGTAACACAGAAGACCAGTACAGTAACACAGAAGACCAGTACAGTAACACAGAAGACCAGTACAGTAACACAGAAGACCAGTACACTAACACAGAAGACCAGTACAGTAACACAGAAGACCAGTACAGTAAGACAGAAGACCAGTACACTAACACAGTTCACCAGTACACTAACACAGAAGACCAGTACAGTAACACAGAAGACCAGTACAGTAACACAGAAGACCAGTACAGTAACACAGAAGACCAGTACAGTAACACAGAAGACCAGTACAGTAACACAGAAGACCAGTACAGTAACACAGAAGATCAGTACAGTAACACAGAAGACCAGTACAGTAACACAGAAGACCAGTACAGTAACACAGAAGACCAGTACAGTAACACAGAAGACCAGTACAGTAACACAGAAGACCAGTACAGTAACACAGAAGACCAGTACAGTAACACAGAAGACCAGTACAGTAACACAGAAGACCAGTACAGTAACACAGAAGACCAGTACAGTAACACAGAAGACCAGTACAGTAACACAGAAGACCAGTACAGTAACACAGAAGACCAGTACAGTAACACAGAAGACCAGTACAGTAACACAGAAGACCAGTACAGTAACACAGAAGACCAGTACAGTAACACAGAAGACCAGCACAGTAACACAGAAGACAAGTACAGTAACACAGAAGACCAGTACAGTAACACAGAAGACCAGTACAGTAACACAGAAGACCAGTACAGTAACACAGAAGACCAGTACAGTAACACAGAAGACCAGTACAGTAACACAGAAGACCAGCACAGTAACACAGAAGACCAGTACAGTAACACAGAAGACCAGTACAGTAACACAGAAGACCAGTACAGTAACACAGAAGACCAGTACAGTAACACAGAAGACCAGTACAGTAACACAGAAGACCAGTACAGTAACACAGAAGAACAGTGCAGTAACACAGAAGACCAGTACAGTAACACAGAAGACCAGTACAGTAACACAGAAGACAAGTACAGTAACACAGAAGACCAGTACAGTAACACAAAAGACCAGTACAGTAACACAGTAGACCAGTACAGTAACACAGAAGACCAGTACAGTAACACAGAAGACCAGTACAGTAACACAGAAGAACAGTGCAGTAACACAGAAGACCAGTACAGTAACACAGAAGACCAGTACAGTAACACAAAAGACCAGTACAGTAACACAGAAGACCAGTACAGTAACACAGAAGACCAGTACAGTAACACAGAAGACCAGTACAGTAACACAGAAGACCAGTACAGTAACACAGAAGACCAGTACATCTCTACTGCTCCTGCATACTTTCTGTACTCGACTGAAGAAGCCTACTGTGTAGGCGAAACGTTTCGGAATAAAGTTGCCTAAATGTTGCCTATGTGTCTTATCTACCAACCTGTCGGTATTGTATACCATTTGGTGTACAGTGTCTTGAACGATTCCTTACTAAGGTTTCGGAACGCTGTTCTCAGGTTTGCCAGGCGCCCATATGCTGCAGCAGTTATCTGGTTGATGTGTGCTTCCGTAGACATGCTCGGTGTTATACTCACCCCAAGATCTTTCTCCTTGAGCGAGGATTGCAGTCTTTGGCCACCTAACCTATACTCCGTCTGCGGTCTTCTGTGCCCTTCCCCGATCTTCATGACTTTGCATTTGGCGGGGTTGAATTCGAGAAGCCAGTTGCTGGACGAGGTGTCCAGTCTGTCCAGGTCTCTTTGAAGTCCTGCTTGATCCTCATCTGATTTAATTCTCCTCATTAACTTCACATCATCTGAGAACAGGGACACTTCTGAATCTAACCCTTCCATCATGTCGTTCACATATACCAAAAATAGCACTGGTCCTAGGACCGACCCCTGTGGGACCCCGCTCGTCACAGGTGCCCACTGTGATACCTCATCACGTACCATGACTCGTTGTTGCCTCCCTGTCAGGTATTCTCTGATCCATTGCAGTGCCCTTCCTGTTATATGCGCCTGATCCTCTAGCTTCTGCACTAAATTCTTGTGAGGAACTGTGTCAAAGGCCTTCTTGCAGTCCAAGAAGATGCAATCAACCCACCCCTCTCTCTCGTGTCTTACTTCTGTTACTTTATCATAAAACTCCAGAAGGTTTGTGACACAGGATTTGCCTTCCATGAATCCGTGCTGGTTGGCGTTTATACTCTTGTTCCGTTCCAGGTGCTTCACCACTCTCCTCCTGATAATCTTCTCCATAAGTTTGCATACTATACACATCAGTGACACAGGTCTATAGTTTAGTGCCTCTTTTCTGTGTCCTTTCTAAAAAATGGGAACTACATTTGCAGTCTTCCATACCTCAGGTAGTTGCCCAGTTTCCAGGGATGTGTTGAAGATTGTGGTAAGTGGCACACACAGCGTATCCTCTCCCTCTCTATGGACCCACGGGGTGATGTTGTCCGATCCCATTTCCTTTGAGGTATCGATGTCCCTTAGCAGCTTCTTCACCTCCTCCTCATTTGTATGTATGTCATCCAACACTTGTTGGTATATTCCTTGCTGGTGTCCCCCTCTGTTCTGTCCCCCCAGATGCCTTCCTGTCTACACTGTTAATACTTCCTTAAATCTCATGTTGAGCTCCTCACATACTTTTTGATCGTTTCTTCTGAGTTCCCCACCTTCTTTCCTCAGCCTTATCACCTGGTCTTTGACTGTTGTCTTCCTCCTAATGTGGCTATACAGCAGTTTCGGGTCAGACTTGACTTTCGACGCTATGTCGTTCTCGTACTGTCGCTGGGCCTCCCTCCTTATCTCTGCATACTCGTTTCTGGCTCTTCTACTAATCTCCTTATTTTCCTGGGTCCTTTGCCTCCTGTACCTTTTCCATTCTCTGGTGCACTTAGTTTTTGCTTCCCTACACCTTCGGGTAAACCAAGGACTCGCTTTGGTCTTCCTATTATTTCTATTTCCCTTGGGAACAAACCTTTCCTCTGCCTCCTTGCACTTTGTTGTTACATATTCCATCATTTCGTTTACTGATTTTCCTAACAGTTCTCTGTCCCACTGAACCTCCTGCAGGAAGTTCCTCATACCTGTGTAATCCCCCCTTTTATAGTTTGGCTTTTACCATTCATTTCCTGTTACCTGTGTGTGTGTGTGTGTGTGTGTGTGTGTGTGTGTGTGTGTGTGTGTGTGTGTGTGTGTGTGTGTGCGCGCGCGTGTGTGTGTACTCACCTAGTTGTAGTTGCAGGGGTCTTATCACAGCTCTTGGCCCCGCCTCTTCACTGGTCACTACTAGGTCACTCTTCCTGCTCCACGAGCTTTATCATACCTCTTCTTAAAGCTATGTATGGATCCTGCCTCCACTACATCACTTCCCAGACTAATCCACTTCTGACAACTTTGTGACTGAAGAAATACCTCCTAACATCCCTGTGATTCATCTGAGTCTTAAATCTCCAACTGTGACCCCTTGTTGCTGTGTCACATCTTTGGAACATCCTGTCTCTGTCCACCTTGTCAGTTCTTCTCAGTATTTTATATGTCGTTATCATATCCCCTTCTTTCTCTCCTGTCCTCCAGTCTTGCCAGGTCGATTTCCCTTAAAAAGTGACATTACATTTAGAATCAGCGTTGCAAACATTAGTGACATTAGGTAGGCCTCTGTTATGAAAATGAAGAAATTTGTGTATATAACTCTAAAGCGTTTATAACCCAAGTCTGAGTATCTTCCATCAACACTGAGAACAATTGTCACCGTCAGCGCCGGTGAGAGCATTGTGTTACCTGTGACGGGTTTACCACTGCTGGTTATTGTCACTGTCAGCACCACTGAGAGCACTGTGTTACCTGTGATGTGTTTACCACTGTTGGTTATTGTCACTGTCAGCACCACTGAGAGCATTGTGTTACCTGTGACGTGTTTACCACTGCTGGTTATTGTCACTGTCAGCACCACTGAGAGCACTGTGTTACCTGTGATGTGTTTACCACTGTTGGTTATTGTCACTGTCAGCACCACTGAGAGCATTGTGTTACCTGTGACGTGTTTACCACTGCTGGTTATTGTCACTGTCAGCACCACTGAGAGCACTGTGCTACTGGTGATGTGTTTGCCACTGTTGGTTATTGTCATTGTCAGTACCACTGAGAGCACTGTGCTACTGGTGATGTGTTTACCACTGCTGGTTATTGTCATTGTCAGTACCACTGAGAGCACTGTGCTACTGGTGATGTGTTTGCCACTGTTGGTTATTGTCACTGCCAGCACTACTGAGAGCACTGTACTAGCATTGTTGTGTTAACCACTTGGTTATTGTCACTGTCAGCACCACTGAGAGCACTGTACTAGCAGTGATGTGTTAACCACTTGGTTATTGTCACTGTCAGCACCACTGAGAGCACTGTACTAGCAGTGATGTGTTAACCACTTGGTTATTGGCACTGTCAGCACCACTGAGAGCACTGTACTAGCAGTGATGTGTTAACCACTTGGTTATTGTCACTGTCAGCACCACTGAGAGCACTGTGCTACCCCTGGTAGTGTTCCTCGATGATTGTTCACCATCTTCGTCGCTGACTGCTCTGGGTGTGAATGAAAAATTATATCATTAAACACATATTGGAACCCATTTGTTGACAGGAGAACGGCAGGTTTTCCACTTGTTCTCTGTAGTTGTCAGCTTAGGTATTTCTGACCTGGAGTGGTGACCTGTACTTAACTCTGTGAAGAAGTGTCTTGTTTGCTCCCGTGGACTGAACCAAGATGCCCTCCATCGAGCAACTTTACCAGCAACTTAAGGAAGAATTGAGGGCAGCAAAGATGGAGATACGGCGATTGACCGAGGAAAACAAGAGGATTCGTAGTAGTCCTCCTGTTTCGAGTCCTCAGGTCAAGAAGGGATCGTGGTCAGTGGCTGGACAGCAGGAGACGACGAAGTTGACGATCAAGAAGACGAATGGAAAGCCAGAAACGATGAAGAAGAAAGAGACTGCTGTGGAAACTCCTGTGGAAACCTCCAACGCATTCTCGGTGCTACCCGACGAATGTGAGTCGACTACTGGGATCGTCACGACGAACGACAACAAGGAAGGTAAGAATATTGTTGTTGTTGGGGATAGCCAGGTTAGATACATGGATAGGGCATTCTGCTTGAAGGACAGGAGTAGGAGACAAAGGGTATGCTTTCCTGGGGCTGGGATGGAGGACATAGTTAGCCGGCTTGACAACATCATGAACGGTAATGGGATCAATCCTCTTATTTGCCTCAGTGCTGGAGGCAATGATGTAGGCAAGCGTAGAAGTGAGGATTTAGTTAGAAAGTTCAGGACACCTATAGACATAACTAGGAAGAAGGGGGGGCGCCCTGTTATATGTGGCATTTTGCCAAGAAGAGGTGTTGGTAATGAATGGTTGTCCAGAGCAATTGGTATTAATTGTTGGCTGGATAAACACTGTAAGGATAATGCAGTACCATTCATTGACAACTGGGACAACTTCTATGGCCGAAATGACATGTATGCCAGGGATGGGGTTCACTTATCCAGGGCAGGTGTGGGTTTTCTTGCTAACTCAGTTGAGGGGGTTGTTAGGACTTTAAACTAGGATTAGTTAGAGGTATGGGTTTAGAAATGATTAATAATGAGTATGGATATATTGACTTATGCTCTGATATTAAGAATCTTAATAGTAACTGTCATGGAGTAACTCTGGGTAATGATAATTTCAGAAATTGTGTAAAAACAAAGATGAATAGGAAAAATGTGCAGAATAAAAAACATATGATGGTATTTTATGCTAACAGTCGAAGTGCAAGAAATAAAATTAATGAACTACGTTTGGTAGCATGTGCTGGGAACTTTGATATCATTGCATTAACTGAAACGTGGTATGATTTAAAGAGTCGGGATATGACTGCTGAGTGTAATATTCAGGGATTTAAGTTGTTCAATGTGGATAGATGTAATGGGAAGGGGGGAGGAGTTGCATTGTATGTTCGAGAAAATATTAATTGTTGCATAAAAACAGGTATAAAAATAGATGGAGCAGTAACAGAGTCTGTTTGGGTAGAGTTCGTGGAGGGTCAAGAAAAACTAATTCTAGGTGTAATATACCGACCTCCAGGCTTGGATCACGATAGAGGGAGACTTCTTTGGGACGAAATTGTTAGGGCTTCTGGACACAGTAACATAGTCATAGTAGGGGACTTTAACTTTAGTCAAATTGACTGGAATTCTTTGACAGGTAATCTAGAGTCCAGTGACTTTATGGAAACAGTTCAGGACTGTTTTCTGAAACAGAGCGTAACTGAGCCTACCAGGGGTAATAATTTGCTAGACCTAGTCTTGTCAAATAAGGAAACACTCGTGAATAATCTGGAGATCACTGAAGAGCTTGGCGCAAGTGATCACAAATCCATCACTTTTAGCATTAATTGGGAATGCAAGAATAATGATAATACAGTAAAAATCCCTGATTTTCGTTCTGCCGATTATAATGAACTTAGGGAACATCTGTCTAATCTTGATTGGGGTTATCTAGCTAATGATTTTATTGACGATAATCATACTTATGAATATGAAGGGATCAGCTTTTATGATTGTTTTCTTAATAATGTACACAGTGCCCAGAGTATATACATTCCCCAGAGAGAAATTAGGTCTAATAATAACGATCCCAAATGGGTTAACAGGAGGCTAAAGCATCTATTAGGGGAGAAAAGGGGAATTTATAGGCGCATCAGAAAAGGAGAGGTTAACCTTACTGACCAATATGTTCAGCTTAAAAGAGAAGTAAAAAAGGCGATTAGAAAGGCTAAACGTGACTATGAAATTAGAGTTGCCAATGAATCAAAGACTAATCCAAAGGGGTTCTTTCAAGTGTATAGGACGAAGGTGAAGGAAAAAGTAGGACCTCCGAAATCTGGGAATGGACAGCTGACGGATAATGAACTGGAAATGTGTTCCTTATTTAATGACTATTTTTTGTCAGTTTTTACACAGGAAGATGTAAATGAGATTCCAGTAATTAACAATTATTTAGTTCCTGATGAATTTAAGTTAACTAATATTACTGTCACGAGGGACATGGTTATTAAACTAATAGACAAACTGAAACAAAATAAGTCCCCGGGACCCGATGAGTTGTTTTCAAGGGTACTTAAGGAATGCAAGATGGAGCTTAGTCAGCCATTAACGAGTGTATTCAATGTGTCCATCCTTACCAGTGTTGTGCCAGAGTTGTGGAAGATGGCTGATGTGGTTCCTATATTCAAATCAGGGATAAGTCCACTCCTTCAAATTACCGTCCAATAAGCCTGACATCTATAGTGGGCAAGTTATTAGAATCAATTATAGCTGACATTATCAGAAGTCACCTTGAAGAGCATAAGTTGATAATGAATCTCAGCATGGATTCACGAGAGGTCGTTCCTGCCTGACAAACTTACTGACGTTCTTCAATAGAACATTTGAGGCAGTTGACAGTGATAAGGAATATGATATTCTTTATTTGGATTTTAATAAAGCCTTCGACAGAGTACCTCACAAGAGACTCTTAAGAAAAGTGGCAGCTCATGGTATAGGAGGTAAAGTTCTAGCATGGATTGAGGCATGGCTTACCAATAGAAAGCAGAGAGTTACCATTAATGGAGTGAAATCTGAATGGGGATTAGTCACTAGTGGCGTTCCACAAGGATCAGTTTTAGGCCCTCTCCTGTTCATAATTTACATTAATGACCTTGATGAAGGGATTACTAGTGACATGAGTAAGTTTGCTGATGATACAAAGATAGGCCGTGTAATTCACTCTGAGGAGGATATCAATGAACTCCAGGACGATTTGAACAAATTAGTGTATTGGTCTGAGAAATGGCAGATGAAGTTTAATGTGGATAAGTGTAAGGTACTTGCCCTTGGTAATGAAAATAACCCTCGAAGCTATAATCTAGGTGAAGTAGAGCTTGGTCATACAGAATGTGAAAAGGACTTGGGAGTCATGGTAAGCAGAAATCTAAAGCCAAGACAGCAGTGCCTTAGTGTGCGCAACAAGGTCAACAGATTACTTGGATTTATCTCAAGAAGTATAAGTAACAGAAGTCCAGAAGTTATTTTGCAGCACTATACATCACTAGTGAGGCCTCATTTAGATTATGCTGCTCAGTTTTGGTCCCCTTACTACAGGATGGACATAGACTCATTAGAGAACATACAGAGAAGAATGACTAAAATGATTTACTGTGTAAGGAACCTCCCGTATGAAGATAGACTTAAAGCCTTAAATCTCCGCTCTCTGGAGAGGCGTAGAATGAGGGGAGATATCACTGAAGTGTATAAGTGGATGACGGGCATAAACAAGGGAGACATTAATAAAGTACTGAGGGTGTCGAACCAGGTAAGAACCAGGAATAATGGATTTAAGTTGGATAAATTTAGATTTAGAAAGGACATAGGTAAGTACTGGTTTTCTAACAGAATTGTGGATGCGTGGAACAGTCTTCCCAGTGGGGTGTAGAGGCTGGGACCTTGGGTAGCTTTAAGAAGAGACTGGACAAATATATGAGTGGGAGGGGCTGGGTTTGATTGGTGTCAAGGGGTACGGGAGTTATTTCTTGAGTAGCTTTAGGTAGATGTCGTTTTGATAAGGACCTGCCTCGTATGGGCCAGTAGGCCTTCTGCAGTGTTCCTACATTCTTATGTTCTTATGTTCTTATAACTTATTTTTTGCAACTAACCATAAAGCATACCACGCATTTTTCTCCTCACTTACTAGTATACAATTAAACTGCTCATTTCAAAGAAGCTCGAAAATCTGTGGACCAACAAATTCATCCCCATTGATTTTTGCTTCATTGACCCTCGAGTCTTCAAGTTGACGATACTGATCTTTTTTTGTTTAAGGGTTCATTGAATGTCAGGGTGGCTAATCCTTTTTGATGTAATGAGAGTCCTCGTCCGGATATCCTACTCACAAAGAAAACAGCAATACTTAGTGTAGCCTCGCTGCTGCAGTACATGCAAAATAGCAGCAACTTCAAGTCGCCACAAAGCTTCCATTGATATCTCTTGTAGTTCATGCAGTTCAAAATGTACCTTATGTTATCATGTACTTCCTTAATTTAGTCTGCATAACCAACTGGAACTGATGGCAAAATGTTGCCAGCATGAAACAAGCAGCGTTTAGAAGATGAATCAATGGACAGTCTTCATTAATCAGGATTATGAATAATACTTACAGTTGTCAGCAGACCATCGATGTGGTGACAGGCATGAGGTCACCTTCCATGATGAAGCATGGAATGAAATCTTTTTGAAGGTCACGAAACGTAAGCTAACATCACCAGTGAGGAGATTTCACTTCTACAGTCTGGGTCCCAAAAGTTCGTCAGTCTTTCTCTGTGATAGTTCTATTGTGGAAAATACTGCATATATTTTCCAGAAATACAGTAGTTATATGTAAATAGATGGCCATACTGTATTTAATAAAGTTTTTATAAAAAATGGGAAACTGCGCCTGAGCAGAGGAGACTCGCCATTGTTGGTTGAATTGGACACAAACGTTAGTGAATATTTGGAAGAATTTTCGTGCTCTAGAAGTAAAATTGGGCTGACACCTCTCAAATAGGACACGAAATTGTTGGATGTGCATTCCTGCATGAAGTGAGATATCAGACGACTGGACAAGACAGCTCCAGGAACCTCAGATAAGCTATACTACTCCAGTAGATTCACTGACACAAGAGGAGATATAAAAAAGACCTGGAAAACACTCTCTCAGATTCTAGGGACCCACAAACTGAAAAAAAACAAGAATATTGCCCTAACTAAACCTAATCAAACGCCACTGCATCCCACTGACACAGCTAACAAGATAAACGACTTCTTCTCAACCATAGGTTCTAATCTCGCCAATAAAATCCCACGCACCAATGCCCATGCCGGGGACTACCTAGATGGGAATTTCCCAAATTCCTTCTATCTTGCTCCAACTGAACCCATGGAAGTCACCAAGATTATAAAGTCACTTAAAAATAACTCAGGGAATCTGTCTCATGTCCCACCATTATTGTACAAGAGAGCGGCCCATGTCCTCTCGCATGCTATCTCATTACTTTTTAACAAGTCACTAGAAACTAGCACCTTCCCGAAACTACTCAAGATGGCAAGGGTTACACCAATACATAAAGGTGGTGACCCTACAGATTTAAACAACTATAGGCCAATATCAAACTTACCATTGCTATCCAAAATCTTTGAGAAACTCGTGCACAGGAGACTATATTCATTTATAACGGCACAAAACATACTCAACCCCTGCCAATTTGGATACAGGAAAAATAAAAGCACTAACGATGCAATCATAAAAATGCTAGATCTGTTTTACACAGCATTGGAAAATAAGGAATATCCACTAGGAATTTTTATTGACCTAAGAAAAGCTTTTCACACAGTAGACCACGGCATCCTACTCCACAAACTTGACCATTATGGTAAAAGTAGTGTAATTTGGTCGATCTAGGAACACTGCCGGATAATGACCATGGAAAATGAGATAATGATGGGGTCTGTATGGCCTTAGGGCTGACAGGGTATGTGTTTAATATGTTTAATCATGCCCCAAGGGGATAGAGAGACTTATTCCTATACATTAATAAGTAGGTACATAAAGTAGAACAAAGGATTCAGGTGTGCAGGTGGCAGATTCCAGGATAATGAGTGTGGAAAAGAATGTGATAATGGGTGGTCTGCATAAGCACAGGTGCTGTCAGGGGTACAAGTTTAATATGTTTAATCATCCCCCCAGGGGATAGAGAGACTTATTTCTGTGTAATTACTAAGTATAAGAAGGTAGGTAATGATCACTTCTGACTCCCCCAACTCAATCACTCTGATAGATGGGGGAGGCAGTACAAAGGATTCAGGTGTGCAGGTGGCAGATTCCCAGGATAATGAGTGTGGAAAAGAATGTGATAATGGGTGGTCTGCATAAGCTCAGGTGCTGTCAGGGGTACAAGTTTAATATGTTTAATCATTCCCCAAGGGGATAGAGAGAGACTTATTTCTGTGTAATTACTAAGTATAAGAAGGTAGGTAATGATCACTTCTGACTCCCCAAACTCAATCACTCTGATAGATGGGAGAGGCAGTACAAAGGATTCAGGTGACTGGGTACAAGCTTGCCATCTCCGAGGGAGTCCCCCCCCCCTTCCCGGGGCTGCGACTCACTGACGCGACTGTTGCTACTTCACAACACTGCTGGGTTTAAAGAACGCGGTAATGGATGGGTAGCTGGTCCCCCGAGGGAGTGTTGCTCGCCCGTCCGTACCTCAGCAAAAAAAAAAAAAAAAGGTTCTTCCGGGTACTACGGTAGTGTTTATTCTTGCCAGCTGCTAGATCTTTCCAGGTGGGGGAGGCTTAAAGCAGTGAGAAAAGGTCATCTAGGGAAGAGCTTTGTGCTGATAGAGCTCTTATAGGAACTTTGTCATATACATTTTCCTCTTACCCACTCTCAGATGGGGAGAGGCTTAAGTGGTGCGATATTGTTTATATATATATATGTTTAGACTAGAGAAGATAGTAATATATAGTTATATGTAAATAAAAATCAGAGTTTGTCAATATTTTTATTAATTCACATACAAAAGGGCAAAAAAAGCTGTGCAAAGTTTTTTAGCGCGAGCAAAGGGGCGAAACTGTGCGAGTTTTACTGGTTAGACTGAATGACTGCGCTCCTCCTGTTCACTTTCTGTAAGATTGATAACCTCCCGCTCGAAAATGATTTCCTTTTCAGGTACATCATCATCTGCCGTCTTTACCCCTTCTGCTGGCTTTACTCTCACGTCGGGGGTTTTCCCTTCCTTCTCCGACTGACTGTCAGGGTGCGCTTCAAGGTCGCCAGTTTGTTCAGCACCTGCCGCGGCAGTGACCTCAACAGAGTCATCAGATTGAGCAGTATCGAGCGTAGAGAGGTCCACAACGAGGTCATCAGACTGACATGAGGGAAGGCTCTGCGTTTCATCGTTGTCGAGATCTGGTTCTTTCTTCATAGGCTCCTCTATATCAGATGAACTGATCCCATCTTCCACAGGCTGTAAGTCATAAAGAGAACATATTTATCACTTTCAAATAAAGGAGTGGGACTCGTCTCTAATCTACCAAAGGAGGGAACATAGAAAGACATACCCTTTCCTGAGGAAGTCTTTGTTTGCGTTTCCTGCTATCATCACAATGACACCGCTTTAGGAGTTTGAAGCCGGTGTGTTCCTTCCCTTCCAATCTACCAGCCGATAAAATCAAAACTTTACAAATTCTGACTGGTCCAGTGAAAACTGTTGAAGAAAAAAAAGGAGACTCAACTTTAAAATTATTATAAGTCTCTTGCGCTCGTTTTGTTTCGTTAATATTCAAAGAGAAGTATCCAATCTACCAGCCGATAAAATCAAAAACTTTACAAATTCTGACTGGTGCAGTGAAAACTGTTGAAAAAAGAGACTCAACTTTAAAAATTATTATAAGTCTCTTGCACTCGTTTGTTTCGTTAATATTCAAAGAGAAGTTTTTAGCAAAATAAAATGTCTCGCTTACCAGAATCGAGAATGCCTGCTTCCTTCGCCATGATGAGAGTAAAAGGCTATGGTGAGGTCAGCCTCTATCTTTTGCGGGGAAGACAGCTTCAGCGGGCTCTTATATACAGCTCAGAGAGGGCCTTACCAGCCAGGAGGGGTATTTGGGGGATACTCTCGTCAGAGGTGACCTTCCTCACAGAGGGAAGCACAAAGATAACCTTGTCTACTTAGGCAAAATGTATTTTCACAAGGAGGTAACATTTTAAAATTCTCTCTAGCATATGCTATCACTAATCTGTCATTGATAAAAAGCGATTTTTCCGAGAAATTTTTTTTAAAAAAATATAAAGCTCTTTCTAATCCCACAAGGCTTGCTTTATGAATAAACATCATAACATATAGACCGCAAGTGAGTGAAAAATCACTTTGTGTTCTGCCAGATAAACGATATAAATATTTAATTTTATTTAGTTTAAAAAAATTTTTTAAATTTATGCCATAATTCTCTGGTTTTTTCCCGTAACTGTCAAAGAAGAAGGATAGACTATTTTTCTTGTCCAAGAGAAGAGAAAAAAAATGACCCATTACTTTTGAGCTGTACGAAGGAAGAATATTACTTACAAGCACTATGGGCCTGTCTGAGGGATAGTCATCTAATCTTATTTGCTGTAGAGCGTCTATAGTGAAACAGCCAATATATGTGACTTTATTTCCTAGGGCGGGAATTAAACTATTATTTATTTCTGCGCAATTCATTTTTTATTTATGCTCGCACATCACAATGAACAGATCTATTCTGGTCGATGGATAAAACACCAGTGGTCTGAGCAAATAATAAAACTACCTTATTATGAGGGGCGGGCTTAGAGAACTGTAATTCAATTCTCAAGTTACCAGATTTTTCAATCGGGAGAGCGTCTTCCACTTGGCTGTCGGTTAAATTGAAAATATTGATGGTTCGCCCGGAGGCGAATGATTCATAGAGAATTAAATTTTCTTCCTCAATGCCCAGAGAGTTAATTGCCTCATAATATAATTTACTATAATGATGGGGGAAATCACTGCTTATGCGATAAACTGTATTATTATTAATACATACAGATAAACTGGCTAGATCCCCATGCTCAAAATATAGACCATTCTCCTTATGTTTTCCTGCATAGGCTGTCATGGGCAAAATTACCATGAAAATTTTGGCGGGAATTACATGACCCCATGGCTGATCTATTAGGAGGCTCGTTTGATTGTGACCTAGCACATAATTTTTACTTAGAGTGCGATTAAAAGTATATATTATCGGCTTTGCGTCTAAGGCTAGAGACTTGTTCAAGGCCATATAAGCTGATGTATATGGGTACACTCTATTAAGCCAAAGTTTAGCGTAATTAATATGGAGCTGGTATGTGCTGGCATCATCGTCTGTTTTCAGAGTCCACGCTTGAGGGGATAATTCCAGCCTAATTTTTAAATCGATATTGTCAAGCAGATATTGGTCCAGAGTGGATATGTCCAGAGCCAAGGGAAAACACAGAGTTATGCCCTGTTCTTTATCATTCTTTGTCAGTATCTGTGGTTCTTTTGCCGATGTGCGGGCGAAATAGGCTGTATCGAACAATTTAGTTATACCTTCTCCTCCTTTAAAGTCGGGCAAGAGATACCCCAGTCGGGCGATACTCGGCAACTGGCTTCGTTTTACTGAGCTGCAGAGTTTAATGAATGACCAGTAATTAAAACTAGAATTTGATTCCGTTATTTGCTCGCCCAGGAAACACTGGACACTTTTAAATAACGTGTTGGAAAATCCATTGATGAGTGCAATGTTGCTTGTTTCCCCTAGTGGACTTTGCCCATCGGCCTCTGTTAGAGTCACTCTAAATTCTATAACTATTTTGCCTAAATCTAGAAATGCTCCGGGAACTCCAGGAATTCTAAATTCTAGAAAATTATCTTTTAGTTTTTGAGAGAGAGGAAGGTTTACTGGTAGAGTATCAAAACTCTGAGTGCGAGCTATGGAACTCTCAACTTGTCTCAGTCTATGCGGTCGCGGGAATTGATTAATGACGCTGGAAGAATAATCATTTAACGGGACTTTGAGTCCACTGTTTTCAGCCCCGACACCCGCCATGGCTAATAAGCAACTGTTTATACGAGAGAGAATACATCCGTTTTATAAGCAACTCGGCTTCGTCGGCGTTTATTTATCTTGCATTTATTATTTAGCCGTCGCTTAGTCACCCTGCTTACTCGGCCGCCCGTAATAACCTTCTTTGCGACACCTTTTAAAGCATCTATCCCGTGAGATTTAAGAGCAGCTTTCATGTCTGTTTTTCCAGACTGATAATCATCGAGCATTTTAGTTCCAAATTCTACTGCACTTGGCGCAGCCACTCTGAAAAGAAAAGGTAAAGCTCTTTTAGCTAGGCCCGCTAAAGCCGAAAAAAATCCCCCACCTCGGACTCTGTATGGCGCGTGAAAAGTTTGTATATCTCCCAGGCCACCCCCCACCTGGGAGGGTTTTAGGGAGAATAAACTCCGAAATTCCTGCTCAGAGGGCACTTGAAAGGGTACACGCATGTTTGGCGGTTAGAGAAACAATAACCATTTTTACGCAGAGTTGGTTCTATTTATCGGTCTTACATGTAACACTACGGTAGTGGAATGACCGCTTTCAAAAGACAGATTACGACCAAACTGATCTGTCATTTTGATAGCTATTTTATCTAATTTAGTTACGCATAGAGGTTTGTACATCATAGGATGAGCACCTTTTGAATAACTCTCCTGAAAGGCGAAAGCATCCAGAATATTGACTAACTGACTACCGTATATTTGCGGTTCCACAATATCACTATATATTAAAACATAATCAACTCCGGCAGTGGGATCAGGCTTGAATGGGGCAATCTGCTTGGGGAAGGAGGTCCCCTCGGGCGCGTCACTACGAAATAAATAATATTTTTCAGCGCTGCTAAGCCCAAGCACCCGAGCTATTCTCGGTTTAAATTGAGCTTTAAATGAAGTGGCAGCATTGTTTTTTCCCGTAAAGGTTCGCGATCTCGTCGAAACTAAAACCCTCCCAATTCCGACATCATAATTGAGTATTTTCCCTTTCGGGAAATGTGCCGAATAATTATCTCTAAAGGCTTTTTTTAAATCTGCTGTTAGCTGTCGATTAATTTCTTCAATAATATGGCTGGCATCTGTCGATAACACATCATTTTTTGGTAGAAAGTGATGGACTATTTCTTCTGTACTTATTCCTGTTTCAGTAATGTGATTTTGTATAATGTCAATACCGCATTCGGCATCGTCTCTTGTTAGAACATTGAATTTTTTGGGATACAAAACATTAAGCAATGCTATTTCGTAGTTCAAGGATGGATTTAAAGGCGTTGCAGTAATTATATTTTGAAAGGCCGAAGCTGTATTGTCGAAAATGTCAATATTTTCTAAACTGCTCAAATAGATATATTTCCCCGGACCCCCTCTGTCCATGTTGAGGGACAGAGACAGTATGAGGCAAATACAAAATATAGACCATTATATATATTTTTTAAAGGCTTAAAAAAACTTTAGTTTGAAGACTTTACATTTTTATTTTTTTATTAGTTACAGCATTTAGGAATAAAATATCCACATCATCGTGCTGTCGTTTGCGTTTTCCGCGTGAAGTGACCTCGACTCCATCAGGCATGTCCATTTCACGCATGCCACTGTCTCGTTTAGTTCCAATCCCACCGGCTGGTCCGACGTCAGCACCGTTGACACCGCCGCTGCCGCTGCTGCTGCTGTTGCCGCTGCCGCCACCGGCACTGCTGCCACCGCTGATGCTGCCAGTGCCTTGCTTCTCCACAGACAGCTGTAGTATTTCCCGTTCTAGAGCTTCGGGGGAGGCGCCGCGTTCAATTTCCACCTCATCTAGGATGATTTTAGGTACTGCCAAGTATGGGCTCACTGACGGTACGAGCAAGCATGTCTGAATTTCCCGTTTCAGTAATATGTCTTGAAATATGTTAATGAGAGGGAGATATTCAGTGTGCCATTCATCGGCCTGTTTTCTGCTCATGCCAATGTACTGGGGTAAAATTACCCGTTTGATGTTGCCATTGGCTATCACTGCCCGACCCAGGGACACCAGACATAATTTAAACCAAATTCGTCGATTCTGTTGCGTGTCCTTGCTCAAACCGCGTACATAATGCGTGTCGAGACTACGCTCTAATTGCTGTTGCGCAATTTCATTCTTTTCAAGACAAGGACCCGCTGAGAACTGACATATTAGTGCTGCAAGGTGGGGTCTTAAAAAATCCTCTGGCCTGTCATCAAGGGTGTTGGTGCATGGTGGGGGTGATTTTAGGACAATTTCCCCGGGTGTGCCCCGATCTGCAGCTATGGCACGGTTCACCAGGATTAGCGATTTTCGCTCAATTTTGGAAAAAGGATATTTTTCCCAGAGTGAAAGAGCCGGCTCGTAGGGGCGAGCAGAAGTAGCGTTGTGGGGATACACGATACAATCCCCATATTCCAGGAATTCTTCACCCGTTATTCCCCCGACAATTACTGGAAATTTATATTCCATTCTCGTCAACAGTTGGGTTCCTTAGAGTCCTCGCTGAGGGAGTGAGACGGATAATGTTTATCGGCACGTCGGCGGCAGGGTTTAAATACCGCGCTGCTGTAGCCTCCCACTCCTGCGGGTGGGTTTGGTAGGGGTTTGGGGGACCTCTCTAGGTCGACATTCGCCTAAGGTGCTTATACAAGCTTTGGGCCCCTTCAAAAGCTTCTATCATATCCCGGAAATCATGCGTAGCATATTCTAAGCGTCTGATTTCAGCCGTCAGTTCTTTCTGATTAAAATTGTCATATAATTTTTCAATTTCATCAAAAGTCTTAGTAAATCTGGTCATGGGGCAATTGACTTTGAAGGATTCGTAGGTTTGCCATAAACTTTGTATCACACGAGCTTTGTAACACACTTGCTGATAAATCTTTCGTCTTGACGTTAATTGATGTAATAATATCGACAAACTGGGGTCCTTTTCTCCTTCTTCATTCAACGGGAGATTAATTCTCTCGGGATAATCAACTGATGGCTGGTCCATTTTTTTTTTTTTTTTATGAATAGCACTTCGAGAAGGAACTTCTTGTCTCTATCCTGTCCCGGTATTTACTAAAGCGGGCAAAGCTCTTCTCTCGACTTTATGAAAGCTTAAATTTCAATAGGCTAGCCAGAGCGGCTTTTTTTCCGCGGTCTTTTTAACATAAAAACCGCCTAATAATTGTTTTCTCGCCTTGTGATTTTTTATAAATCTTGGCTCTAATCTAATAAGGCTCACTAATTCCCCTACAACGGGCAAAAGTTTTTTATCGATGTACGCTCGACTGCTTGTCAAAGATTTAATGATTTGTAAGATGTTTAAATTATGGTATGGAGGGAATAAAATACCTCTCTTATCCCACCGAATGAAAGAATTATTTTTGAATAGATTTAGCATAGATTTCGCGTATGGCAATTCTTCTCTCGTGAAATACAGATCAATTATTTCATTTAAATTTGGGGAAGAGTCCTCAGGCGAGAGAGAAAGACTGTTGTTTTTTCTTGATATTAAAGATAAAAGTATTTCCGGCGGGAGTTTATTATTATTGGCTATTATTTTCTGTTTCGGATTTTTTTTTTTTTTACTCTTAGACTCCTCGCGGCAACTACCGCGGGCGCGCCCGCCACCGCAGCCGCCGCAGCCGCCGCCACTGCCGCCACTGCCGCCACCGCCGCGGGCGGCATTACAGCGAGCGAGCTTATTTTTTTTTTTTTTTTTTATGGGGGACTCGCCAGTCTCAACAAAGAGCTCGGGTGGGTGCCCGCTCGTGGGAGGTGGTAGCTCGAAGCGGTAATTACCCTTATGAGGGCGAGTTGCTATGCTGGGGCAGGAGCTGACCTTCTCATCCTTGCTTTGGGCTGGTTTCACTTTCACTCTCGAGAGGCTGGAAGATTCCTTCCTACGCGCCATAGTGGTGGTTGCAGTGCTTCTGCGAAGGCGGGGAAAAGGAGATTCGCGCTTAGGAGTGGGTAAGATATTTGTTCCATTTTTAAAAATATATTTTTCGGCGGTTAGCCGAGGGATGAGACAAAATTCCTTTACCACCATTTCGATTATTTTTTACTTTATAAAACTACTAATCAGCGAGATGACCAGAGGTAAGAGTGTAGTTAAGATGGCTCCTCCACGCTTCGAAAGAAGAATATTTTTTTTTTTATAAAGTGGAGTTCGTTTACGGGCAACGGTGAGAATGTCTCCTCTAAACTTCTTTAATTTGCTCAAAATAGTCGGTTCTACTGTTAGATTTTTCTTAAGAAAATTAGTAAATATCTCAGATATGCAATTAATTTCTTTTTTTTTTAATTCCTTAATAATACGATTGCGAGCTTTAGCTGGAAGTTTGTTTAATAAAATTAATAACTCTCTGTGTTGCACTGCTAGGGGCTTACCCCTGTCTGACATTTTGCATGTCCTTCTCGTGCACCCAGCTATCTGCACTTCGGGGATAACCCACCCAGCTCACCAGATATTCTCTACTGCCGTCAGTTTTTCTTCTCCGTCTCAATATTTTAATGGGAAAAAATTCAGGTAGAGATGTTTCTATTAATTCCTGAGCGTAAAATTGCCCGAGTATTTTTTCCCCGCTCAGGTCGATAAGAGAATATGTGGGGATTACTTGCGAATTATCAACCGATTGGATTTTAAAAATTTCTTCGGTGTTTTGAGGCCAATAACTCTTGTGAAATATCCCCCGGTGGCTAGTTATCCGCACATGCGCTCCAGGAGTCAGTCGTGGACTAGTACGAGGCTGATGAGGACGGGCATTTAAATACATTAGCCCAAACTGCCGACGAATGTCTCGAGGAAGACTCAGAGAATGCACTTGTTGTGGAGTTTGACCTTTCTTGAGAGAGGAGTGAGGAGTTGAGTTGTAAGTTTCTACTATGGCTGGTAATACCTCTATATATTTTAAAGAATTTGTTAAAGTCATATAGCGGTAGATTCTATGCTTAAGCGTGCGAATAGCTCGTTCCGCTATTGCAGCCTTAGTGTCCGAGAAGGTACTGTATAATTTAATATTTTTTTTTTTTAGGTAATTCAGAAGAGGACGATTATAAAACTCGGTCCCTCTGTCCGTGTGTAATCTCGAAATTCCACGGAAGGTGGGGCTTTCTATAATATTTCGTAAGGCTGACAAGACGCTTTTTGAGTTTTTTCTGACTAGTCCTACCGCCTTCATTAACCTTGAAAAGACATCTATGCATAACAAAATATATTTAATGCCACCATTGTGGGAATGTAATAAAGTCATGTCCGCCAAGTCGCAGGTGAGTATAATGCGAGGGGCAGCGGCTATGATTTTCCGTCTGGGAAATCGCAGAGGCTGCAATTTATGCAAAGTATAGGCCCTCTGAGAAGAGAGATAATCTACTACGTCTTTATAAGTAATAGAGGCGTTTTTCTCCCTAGCTGCTCTAAAAAGTTTGTTAACATTCCCAGTAAAGCCCCCGGGGCTATTGACGTCTCTATATACTTTTTCTAGAATTTTCTTTTTATGTGAATTTAAGGCCATTTTTGTTTTTACCAGCGGTATACAGTTTCACAGTTGCCCTCTCCGGTAATGAAGCTTCGTAATTGAATTTCCTCTGGAGCGGTTAAATCAACCAGAAGATAGCCGTATTTATCCGCAGTGACGTGACGATATATCTCAACAAATTTCGGGGCTAGATTTTTTCCATAAATTTGTCGCCCGAGACATTCCAACTGAGACAGATCTCGTTGTCTTAATAAAATATATTGACTACAATTAAGCGTGATCGTGCGAGCGTATTTTCCTTGTGGAAATAAATTTTGAGATATGAGAATTACGGATATTTGCTCGTGTCTTCCTCTAGTAAAAATATTGGCTATAACATCACTCTTAACTGCTTCATTAAAAAGGTCATCAATTATATACAGAGAGCTATTGTCTGTCTCAAGGGGATTTTGGTAATCCGCCGGGTTAATGAGACCTTTCACTAAAATGATTTTCTCACTAAGAGAGGTGATTTGTTTCAAAGGGTGAGTTTTATCATCCAGACTGGAAATGATTATTCTCGCGAAAGAACCGGCATATTTTTTACATAAACGCTCCACTAGACTGCTCTTGCCTGCCCCGCTAAAACCAGCAACAAGTATTCTTGCAGGCTCTCTGAAAATATTCAACTCTTCCTCTGTAAAGGTACAGACCTTGTCCATCTTCCCATCTCAAATGAGCCTTTTTGTGGAAGAATCATCTTATATATAAACATTTCTTTTTAGTTCAAAGCAGAGGGGAGGGAGGGGGGAGTTTATCCCGGAGATGAAGATAACAATGGCGGCATGGCCTTCTCCCGCCAGAAGACCATAGAAAAAAAAGCCCGACCGACAGTGAAGGTCGTCTGGATATTACGCAGTTTCACTACCTTCCCTACGCCAGGTGGTGGTGGGTCGAATGGAGGTCACAGACAAAGAGAAGCAGGCCCCGCCACTTTCTGCCGGCTGATGCCTATTTATTTTTATTTTGGGGAAAAATATATTATTATTATTATTATTTTTAAGAATATTTAGTTTTGGCGATGGTCAGTATCTATAAATTAATTAATTAATCTTTCCCTCGCCTCGGCTTTATACAAATGGGAAATTCACATGACTATGGCAATTTACGTAATCCTCCCTACTTGCCCGGTCTAAATTCTTATTTTTTCGTTCGGGAAAAGAGTTCTTCCCAGATTTTATCCCTCTTACTTTATTGACAATAAGAAATCTTTTCTAGATTATATTTATAATATATAGACTTGCAGGGATTTTTGTTTAAAAGATTCTCGTGAAAATAGAGAGAGACTGATGTGAAAAACTGTACCTCTACTTTGGGGAAAATTAAGCATCTTATGAGCACGCTATCCTAAAAGCGTGCTATAAATACGCTCACCTTTTCGTCTAGGGCGAAAGGTGCTCTTCCCGCTCACTCAAGAAAGTTACCAGCTTAGATTAGAGCAGGTAAAAACTTCTCTATCTATGGGAGATTAAAATATTATCTATAATTTAAATAATTTATGGAATATGAGAGTGAGAGTGTGTATTTACAGATATGACTCGTCACCCAGCTCGCAGATGCCACCTATGCGGGCGATTATACCCTCAGGATGCAGCTCACCACACTTTCTCCTGTAGTTTCTGCGGGCTATCAGTGTGTGTAGCGAATGTCACAGCTCATCGCAGGAGATGCGTGACAGGTGAGATACCCAGGTTATTGCTCTGAATTGATGTTTTCTTAAAACTGCTATTTTCAGATAATGAAATAAGTCTTTGAGCTAATAATAATTTTTTCCAACAGTTGGGGCGGGGCAATACTCCAAGCAGATGATCCGGGGGGCGGGCCAGGAAGAAAGAGGTCAGCGCTCTTTTCTTAATCAATTATTTTTATTAACAGTCAAACATTTTTAAGATATGTTTATAAAGTATCTCACTAACAAGAATAAAAATCATTTTGAGAACCGCATATATTCCATAGATTGCTTAGCTTCTCCCAGTTTTATACTTTAACAGTAACATTTTTTTAAAAGATTGCTAGAGTTATAATTAGTCTAGTATGGCTCTAAAACAAAATAATAATAAATAACTTTCTCTAATTATATTATGCAGATCAGTCTGTGTCCTCCGATGAATCTTCGACCGTAACACTCCCACAAGAGCAAGTTGAGCCGATTGCCGGTCCCAGTGGATGGAGACCAGCCGCCACAAGTGACAGCTCCTCTTCCAAGGATCATTACTACTCTTTCTTGGGTTCCCCCTCCTCTGCTAATCGAAGGTTCACTTCAGGTAAAAAAAATTTTTGTTCAGATGAGGAAGAGAGTGAAATGGGAGACGATTCCATTTCAGAGGAACCACACATTACGAGTCGGTCGGAATGTTTTCAAGGTCACTTCTGTCGAATAAAATATTCAATTCCTGCCTCTCATAAACACGACCCCATATTATTTCTTCAGTCCTTCGCAACAACATTTATGAGGCACATATTACAGTTTTTCACTGTTCTATCAGGACGAGCACTTTATGAAAATGCTCTTAGGATTTATGCCGAACTGAGCCTTATTTTGCGCAGACAGTCGCTACTGGGAGAGGATGACAGTCGTGAGCATTATATAACTTTTCCCGCGCAACTAGTTACACGAGATGATATATCTCGGCTCTTACGGTCATGGAGGGAGTACCTTAGCATGCGATTAGAAACTGAAATTTCATCGGGCGAGGGATCAGGCTTCATACTAGATTATATAAAGGGTTTTCATATTGTAATATGCAAGAATGGAGTGCGTGGATACCTAGGAGACTATATAGAATATCCCACATCTTTACGAGGGAAAAATCAGATATTTAACCCGAGAGGAGTAAAAAATAGCTGTTTTATTCAATGTCTGGCGGCCTTTTTCTGTCGTAGACTTGGCTGGGGCTGGTATAAAATCAGACGATATTTATCTAGATGTGATAGCCTTCAGAAATTTGTCAATTACTCGCGAGTGACTCTCCCTGTCCAGTGGAGTGACATCCACAAACTCGAGTCTGACAACAAAATATCAATATTTATTTATTGCTTAACTTCTCATGAAGGGACCTATCATGCTACTTTATGTCGTAGGGGTAGTAATAAATATTCACTGGTAGTGCCCTGTTATTGTTGGGAAAGACTCATGTAGCTTTAATCAAACACTTCCAGAAATATATGAGAATTTTCTCCAGAAAACATTCACGCAATAAGCACTTTTGCTTGAATTGTTTAAGTGAATATAGTGACATTTGCAACTTAAAAACTCACTTCAATTCATGCGACAACCAACAAAAGTTGATTTTTCCCCCAGCTGGAAGCGTTTGTAAATTCAAAAATACTCACAAGGGCTACTTGCCCTCTCATACTGCCTTTGTGGATTTAGAAGCTTATCTCGATAATCGTAAGCCAGAGGGGGTAATAACAGCTAGACACGTAGCAATAGCTTATGGCTATATAGTGATAGACAGAAATAGCACTATAATAGATAGATATGTCCATCGGGGGGTACAGTGTATTGATCATATGTATGATAGACTTTCGTCTTTATGGGATTGGATAAAGATGAACACTCCCTGTTATCCGCTTCATATGACCAGGGAGCAGCATATACATTTTGCCATACAGAAGAAGTGCAACTTCTGTCATCAGGACTTTACTCTTACCAAACCAAAGGTGAGGCATCATGACCATCTAATGCCTAAGGCTAATTATTTAGGAGCACTCTGCAATAATTGCAATTTAAGGCAGAAAAATTCAGGTAAATATTTGCCTGTTATTATTCATAACCTATCATATGATATGGCTTTGATAATTAAAGAACTAAGTGTTAAAGCCCCAATCAATGTTTTAATGAAACAGGGATATAAATTCCTAAAGGTAGAAATAGGAGCACTACGTTTCCTGGATAGTCTAGCCTTCTTGTCCGCTGGTTTGGCTAGTTTGGCTCAGGCGCACATAGCTTCAAAATCACCCTTGAAATTCACAGAGGCGATGATAAGTCATCTACCCCCCGAAAGTTGGGGATGCTTATTAACCGGCAAACAAGTGTTTCCTTATGAATATTGCAGCTCCCCAGAAAGGCTCGAAGAGAAGACTTTACCCCCAAAAAGAGCTTTCTACAGTTCTCTGTCTAAGAAGCATATTAGCCAAGAAGAATTCGATCATGCTCATCTGGTTTGGGAGAAAACAGCTTGTCAAACTCTAGGAGACTATCTCCTAGTATATCTCAGCTGTGATGTAGGACTTCTGGCTGACATATTCACCTTGCATAGGAGATTATTATACAACATCTATAATCTAGATGTTGTTCACTATGTTTCTCTCCCCGGCTTTGCCTATGATGCCTTCTTAAAAACCAGTGGAGTGGAATTAGAATTAATTACTGATCAGGAGCTTTATAACATCATACAGTCTAATATAAGAGGCGGCTTCACTACTGCTGTTAGGACGTTTGCTCAGGCCAATAACCAGTTCATTAATCCCAATTTTGATGAGAAAAACTTAGTAAGTAAATTTTTGCTATACTGGGATTTTAATTCTCTTTATGGTTCTTGCATGACTGAGGCGCTGCCCTACGCAAACATTCGAAAACTCTCACCCGCAGAAATGGCGAGTTTTCTCGCAAATGGCAGTCTTCTCCAGAAGAATCCTCAAGACTCTATAAAAGGTTACTGGCTTCTTATAGACACTCTAGGAATAGCCCCAGAATTAGCTCGCTACACGGATGACTTACCACTATGTCTCTATCACAAACAGATAACATTAGATGATCTATCTGAGTACAGCAAACAGCTATTGGCTATCAGTAATCAAAAACTACCCCGTAAAAATACTAAATTAGTGGGGGACCATCTCCCCAAACGAAACTACCTAATATCATTGCCTTTATTGCAGTTGTTCTTGGAGATAGGTCTACAAATTGAGAAAATTCATAGCATATATGAATTCTCACAAGGAAAATATCTGGCGGGCTTTGTTGAAACGAACGTGAGGCAACGCAATAGTAGCACTAGTAAAGACTGTCAGCGATTATTTAAATTGTTGACCAATTCTGTATTCGGCAAGACATTGTTTAATCCATCAAAATATGCCAACAAAACGAAGCTCATAACATCAGCAGGAGCATTTTTGCGAGCGGTGAGTAAGCCACTATTTAAGAAAGCCATAAAGCTTTCAGAAAACAAAGTATTGGTTACGACGGGGACGCCAGCCATAAAACTCACTTACCCTAATTACATAGGTTACCAGATACTAGAACTTGCCAAATTTAAGCTGTACCATTTTTGGTATATGATTCTTAAGAAAACATACCAAGACAAAATAAAACTAATCTATTCAGATACCGATAGTGTCATCGCCTGTTTAGAGGGCATCAAAAACCTTACTGATGAAATCGGTAAGGAACCATTGAGGAAATGGATAGACACATCTAATTTCCCCACAGATCATCCTCTCTACAATGACTCAAGGAAGGGATCTCTAGGCTTACTTAAAAGTGAGGTGGGGGACCGCCTTATTTCAGAAATAGTCTGCATTAAACCCAAAATGTATAGCATCCTGCTAGCAGATAATAACAACACTATCGCTGCAAAAGGAGTTCCTCAGTCTGAACAACAATTATTAACTCATAATAACTTTAGAAGTGTGCTGGAAGACGGTTCTAAACATACCTTCCAATATAGTCAAATTAGAAATTTAAAAGGTCAGATGACCACTATCACCACTAGGAAACGAGGTCTTAGCTCATTTGATGATAAGCGCTTTTACTTAGATGCCTATCACTCTGTATCCTATGGTCATCCAGATGCCAGAGAAACAAAGTTTAAATTATTTAAAGATAAAACAGATGACAAAGTGGAGGAAGACGAAGAAGCTAATAGCAGTACTGAAGAAGGGAGTACAGAAGAAGAAGAGGAACTAGAGATGAGAGACAGTTGCAATCTTTGGCGGGGAAGAGAAAAAACCGTAAGAGATTTTTTCCCCAGGGTCAAGCATCGACGCGAGAGAGGTAGATCTTCCGCCACTGCTCGTAGTTTCATGCTCTTAGAAGCTAGCTGTTCTGAGGGAGAGGAGGAATAAAACAATGTAATGTTAACTAATAAATATATTTGCTAAGAGAGACTTTTTTGTTTTCACCCTTTGAAAAATTAGGTTATTATCCTTTTTCACACAGATGCCCCCGATGTAGCCGGAGAGCGGGCGCAGGGCTGATAATCACACCCGATGACCTCCAAAGAAGCAGGCCCGCCGCAACACTCCATCAGAGAGCCCCAGTCACCTGAATCCTTTGTACTGCCTCTCTCTCCCATCTATCAGTGTAATAGAGTTTGGGGAGTCAGAAGTGATCATTACTCTACTTCTGTTCCTACTTAGTAATAAGACTCTCTATCCCCTTGGGGGATGATTAAACATATTAAACTCCTACCCTGTCAGCCCTAAGGTCATACAGACCCCCCATTATCTCATTATTTTTCCATGGTCATTATCCCGGAATCCGGTTCCCTCGGGCGACCAGCTGCCCATCCATTACCGCGTTCTTTAAACCCAGCAGTGTTGTTGTGAAGTAGCAACAGTCGCGTCAGTGAGTCGCAGCCCCGGGAAAGGGGGGGGGGGGACTCCCTCGGAGATGGTAAGCTTGTACCCAGTCACCTGAATCCTTTGTACTGTCTCTCCCATCTATCAGAGTGATTGAGTTTGGGGAGTCAGAAGTGATCATTACCCTACCTTCTTATAATTAGTAATTACACAGAAATAAGCCTCTCTCTCTCTCTATCCCCTTGGGGGATGTTTAAACATATTAAATCTTGTACCCCTGACAGCACCTGAGCTTATGAAGACCAACCCATTATCACATTCTTTTTCCACACTCATTATCCTGGGAATCTGCCCACCTGCACACCTGAATCCTTTTTTGTACTGCCTCTCCCATCTATCAGAGTGATTGAGTTTGGGGTGTCAGAAGTGATCATTACCTACCTTCCTATACTTAGTAATTACACAGAAATAAATCTCTCTATCCCCTGGGGGGATGATTAAACATATTAAACTTGTACCCCCTGACAGCACCTGTGCTTATGCAGACCACCCATTATCACATTCTTTTCCACACTCATTATCCCGGAATCTGCCACCTGCACACCCGAATCCTTTGTTCTACTTTATGTACCTACTTATTAATGCATAGGAATAAGTCTCTCTATCCCCTTGGGCCATGATTAATCATATTAAACAATTACCCTGTCATGCAAACCCCATCATTATCTCATTTTCCATGGTCATTATCCGGCAGTGTTCCTAGATCGACCAAATTACACTACACATAACCAAAAAAGTATCCAAAACGGTTGGGATCCTCTCCAAGATACGATACTACGTGCCGCAAACTGCCCTTCTCACACTATACCATTCACTTATATATCCATACCTCACCTACGCTATCTGTGCTTGGGGTTCAACTGCAGCAACACACCTAAAGCCAATAATAACCCAACAAAAAGCCGCAGTAAGAATAATCACTAAATCCCATCCCTGGCAACACACCCCCCTCACTCTTCATAGATCTAAACTTACTCCCTGTTCAGTACATCCACACTTACTACTGTGCAATCTACATCTACCGGACCTTAAATTCCAATATTAACCTTGACCTAAAACGCTTTCTTGATAGTTGCGGCAGAACCCACAGGCACAACACCAGACACAAACATCTCTATGACATTCCCCGTGTCCGACTAAACCTTTACAAAAATTCAATGTATGTCAAAGGCCCTAAAATCTGGAAAACCCTACCTGAATATTCTAAAACTGCAGACACATTCATCACCTTCAAAACTACCATCAGAAAACATCTTATCTCCCTGATACACCCTGTCAACTAATTACACGAATACCACCTGGTGGTTAACACTTACACTCACTCACCCATTTGACCATAAACAGAAATATCAATCTCAATCTCAAAATAATGAATCTTAACTAGTCACAAGTTGGCCTGTGATACTCCAATACTGAAACTGTGTATAGTGCCAAAACAAAAGCATTCACATTGCTAAACTCACAACTAGTATTTAGTCACTTAGCCATAATACCAACTTACCTCATAATTTTGTAATATTTTAAACTTAAGATTTAATTTAAGTCTGTCCGAAATGCCTAGCCATGCTAGGTGTTCTAGTGGTACATTCTGTAATTATTATTTTACTACATGTAAACCACACAATAACCAAATTCTGTAAACTCAGCATTGTATTCCTTATAGAGAATAAACTTTGAATTTGAATTTGAATTTGAATCTAGATTTGTGTTATAATTCTGGCTAGTATTTTCATAAATTTAGACAGTGAGGTTTTCTGAGTATGATGCACCTTGATCTCCAGTCAAATTGGTGAGTGATTTTAAGATATTCTCCTTCTGTTATCTGTATGTGTATCTATAATCATTTTTAATTTTAATATACAGTCCACAAACTTATATATTTACCAGAATTCTTGTTGATGCATCTTTCATTTGTAATTAATAGGTCTGGAGCAACTTGTGGAAAAGACAGTTGTAGGTATCGAAGGGGGACATTTTTGCGACCTTGGTGTCCCAAATTCCTACTTGTCTATGTAACTGATAAATAATAATTATCTTTGTTATCATTTACTGTTATGTACATAATGAGTTACATTCAGATAAATGCAATTTTCCACATCTATATCTCCGGTAAGGTAGTTTAATATCATTTGCAGTTTGACACACATCAATTTATGAATATATTCTGGGTCTTGTGTAATTGAAGACTGACAAGTTTCACAGGATTCGTCATCCTTCTCCTCCTTTGACTCAAGGGAGAATGAGTTTGGGGGTTCAGAAATGGACTGTCCTTGGCAGTGAAATACGTACGTATAGCAGAGGCTATATTTAGGATATCATACAGTCCACTTATTTTTCTCTTGCAAATACGTCTCTTGACTGGAGGTACCAAGGAGAAGTAACAATTACTTACATGATCTGTTGGCTCCCTCCAAACCTCGGACACTATCAAAAAGATAGATTTCCTATTCCGATACAACGTGGGGCCCAGCGTGGGGCCCAGCGTCGGGCCCAGCGTGAGGCCCAGCTTGGAGCCCAGCGTAGGGCCCAGCTCTTAATCTGATCTCCAATTTTACAGCCAACATATAGGTGATAGACTTTCTTAATCACAGCAGTTATAATACTTTTGCGAGAGAAAAGCCAGTTGTGCAGACATATACTGTTCACGCAGTTAAGGGGCAGATTTCCTAAATTTAACTGAAAAAGTAAACATCCAAAGCAAATACTAAACTGAGTTTGAGAGGCGAGCACTGTATGACTTACGACTTGCATTAAAAACAAACGGTGCCCAAATCAAAGTAAGTTTCACAATTGGTGGTCCAGTCAGCACAAGTCTGTCCCCATCAGCTCCTCCATAAAAATAAGACGAAACTTGAAAAAGAAAACAGCTGCTGATGAGAAATAGTAGAAATTTCAAGCATTGTTTTAAAACTCACACAATGTGAAATTATTTAAAATTACACAATATGTGATTATATTTACCATTCTGCCTTCCCACATCAAGGGTAACAGCAACCTGCCTTCCCACATCAAGGGTAACAGCAACCTGCCTTCCCACATCAAGGGTAACAGCAACCTGCCTTCCCACATCAAGGGTAACAGCAACCTGCCTCAGTATATTTCTTTACAGTTTGCAATTTTCTCTATAAAGAAATGGCTAGTTTTATTTCCTCTGCATTTTGGCTTTAAATCAGTGTTAATAGTCACAAAAAAAACAATGTAATAACCTCACGAAACATTGTAATAACCTCTCTACCGCGGGGCTTAAACCCGCGGTAGAGAGTTGCAAAAACTTCAGCCCGACTAGTTAGCCACTGGACCAGCCGGTCCAGTGGCTAACGTGGTATGGTTTAACATTGTGGTTGTTATTAGGTAATTTGATTCTCTTCTTCTAAATCCTTTATGGGTTAATGTAGGTCATTCTGATTAGTTCTATGACATTAGATCAATTATAATGGAAGAATTTTGATCCAAATCAAATGAAATTGTTATCTAGTGGTTTTTGAAGAAGATAATTAGGAAAACTTGATAGTAAAAATAGTAGAATTGCCGACAAAATGTTAGGTAAATGGACACAGATGCATCTAATGTGACATTTTACTGCTGCAACGTTTCACTCTACAGTTGCGCTATTACACCCCCTGATTTTAATGCTTTCGACAATCAACAGAGTAAACTATTTGAGATAAGGCTCACTCTTCTTCGGGCAAATGGTGGATCTTGATTCATCACTCTGAAGTATTTGATCGGTTAAAGAAAGATCATTTCGTTGTAAGGAGAACAAATGGCCACTTTAATACAGTGGGTATCGATGTGGCTCTCGAATAGACAATAAACTAAAAGGAAGGACCACACTGCTGAATGGGAGCTTGTTTACCATGAAGTCCTCATAAGAAAGAAATTTCAAGAGCTGATGAACATACCTTGAGAAAGGTTCACAATATTCTAACCAGTGAATGAGTCCAGCACTGAATGTCAAGATGCTCCGATCTTTGACTATAGCAACAAGTTTCGAAAGGTAATGTTATAACCCTTTCAAAACCACTATTAATACCTATTCACAAGCAAACGCTGCCCACTTTTCTAAGTGTAGGACAATTAGATATGCAGACAAAAAAACAGTAATGCCATCACACATCATTTGAATGTTGAGAGAAAAGTTAATATCGCCAAGGAGAGAGGAATGTTAATGGCAGAAATTCTTGCCTACGATGTTTCACTTTCATCTTTATTAGACATGATGCTGCTACTATAACCATCAAGTCTTATCTCATGTGTTTAGTTTACCAAAAAATTAGATATCACTGACAGAAATTTCCCCCCCAAAAAAGCATAGTCTGAAAACCTGTATTGGTGACGTTATGAATCAGTTTGGAAGGTTGACAGTTAAGGAAAATAACACATTTGAAGACCTGTTTACAATGTTTTACAATAATGTGAATATTAATGTAAATGTGGGATCTCTTGTGCCAAGTGTTGCTCAGTCTTTGATATATCCACTTAGGTCATTATATCCTTGAACAATATATGTTGTTTACACACTGTACCACACTAAATGTTATTTATTAATGTTTAGCAGGTAAAAGTTTGTCAAGTTACACCATCAACACCAGATATTTTCCTTGTTGATTCACTCACAAACTGTTTTAAAAACAGTCTAGACTTAACCCAGGAAGTCGCAAGACTCAAGATTTCTAATGAAACATTTCAGACAATTTGAGTGAAATTTAAATCACAAACTATGATTACTTTTGGTCAGGAAGTTTCTAGTAGCTACTTTCAAAGTTTATTATTGTGCACAGTGCACCTTAGAGCAGCTTTTCATGTTCATGAAATTTATTGTGTTTCTTCAGATTCAGCTTATAATCTCCGATGCAGTAGATTAAGTTATTTTCTGACAAGTAACACTACTCTACCCACTTCCTGTTTCCATCAGTAAGTTTAGTTAATATACTTATACGTGGCTTGTTCAGTCATGTTTCAAACATTTTTCAGATATTTTTTTTTAAATTTTCAATTTAAACCTGGATTTATTTATTGCATTAAAACTTTTTCCAGAACTTTCAGTAAGTTGAGAATGTAATAAAGTTGGTAGAATTACCGACAATATGTAAAGTAAAAGGACACAAGTGCAACTAATGTGACAATTTATTGTGGCAACGTTTCGCTCTCCAGGAGCTTTATCAATGGCTTGATAAAGCTCCTGGAGAGCGAAACGTTGCCACAATAAAATGTCACATTAGTTGCACTTGTGTCCTTTTACTTAAGTTGAAAATGTATTAGAATTAAGCTTTTAAAGTACAAAACACATATATACATTACTATGGCACTCTCGTCAACAAATATCATGACTTTTATTACTGTTGAGAATATGTAACATCTGTAAAAATAATGAACAAAAATATATTATTTCAGACGACGTAAAATTCAAGAATGAAAAATTGTGTTGCTGCTGACTAATAAAAATCCCTTAAAGCCGTTTAATTTGCATAAAAGAACACCACATCAACACAAGAATAGTTGTTCAATATGGAAGAAGGATAAAGTAATAAGAAGAGGAACAGTAACACACAAGAACAGTACAGTAACACACAAGAGCAGTATAGTAACACAAGAACAGTACAGTAACACACAAGAACAGTACAGTAACACACAAGAACAGTACAGTAACACACAAGAACAGTACAGTAACACACAAGAGCAGTATAGTAACACACAAGAACAGTACAGTAACACACAAGAACAGTACAGTAACACACAAGAACAGTACAGTAACACACAAGAACAGTACAGTAACACACAAGAACAGTACAGTAACACACAAGAACAGTACAGTAACACACAAGAACAGTACAGTAACACACAAGAACAGTACAGTAACACACAAGAACAGTACAGTAACACACAAGAACAGTACAGTAACACACAAGAACAGTACAGTAACACACAAGAACAGTACAGTAACACACAAGAACAGTACAGTAACACACAAGAACAGTACAGTAACACACAAGAACAGTACAGTAACACACAAGAACAGTACAGTCTACAACACACAGCAATGCAGAGATATACAGGAACAGTACATTAACATAATAGTAAATGAAATTGTAATGTAAGAGCCATGAACAAGGTCTACAAGCTGTGTGTGTGTGTATGTGTGTGTATGTGTGTGTGTGTGTGTGTGTGTGTGTATGTGTGTGTGTGTGTGTGTATGTGTGTGTGTGTGTATGTGTGTGTGTGTGTGTGTGTGTGTGTGTGTGTGTATGTGTGTGTGTGTGTGTGTGTATGTGTGTGTGTGTGTGTGTGTGTGTGTGTGTGTATGTGTGTGTGTGTGTATGTGTGTGTGTGTGTGTGTGTGTGTGTGTGTGTGTGTGTGTATGTGTGTGTGTTTGTGTGTGAGAGTGTGTGTGTGTGTGAGTGTGTGTGTGTGTGTGTGTGTGTTTGTGTGTGAGAGTGTGTGTGTGTGTGTTTGTGTGTGTGTTTGTGTGTGAGAGTGTGTGTGTGTGTGTGTGTGTATGTGTGTGTGTGTATGTGTGTGTGTGTGTGTGTGTGTGTGTGTGTGTGTATGTGTGTGTGTTTGTGTGTGAGTGTGTGTGTGTGTGTGTGTGTGTGTGTGTGTGTGTGTATGTATGTGTATGAATACTTTCTTTCAGTAGGTCAGAGAAATGAAGACCTGGAGTAAAATCTGAGAGACTTATTTAAAGGATAAATATTTATTTCTGGCAATTCTACCATTCATAATAAACTTAGCGGCGTCTTCCTGTTAAGTCAGTACAAGTTTCCCTCGACTCTCACTTCTTCACATCTTCACTTCTCTCATTAAAAATTTCTTGAAAATACTGTATAACAGCATTCTCCACTTTGTTTATTGATGATTGTATTATAATTTATACAAAATAATTTGCATATTTCCGTTTTATTCCCTGTG
This sequence comes from Cherax quadricarinatus, assembly GCF_038502225.1. NCBI lineage: Eukaryota > Metazoa > Arthropoda > Malacostraca > Decapoda > Parastacidae > Cherax > Cherax quadricarinatus. Next base: position 291,866 of record NW_027195128.1, on the reverse strand, counting down.
TAATGTAATTTTATCTTAACAGAACTGAGAGAAAATGCAGATATGTGTCTGCGAGTGTGTGAACATGACTGAACATTTGTTTGTGAGTGGCATAGAGATTGAATTGTGACATACTATACGTGTGCAAGGGATCTGTTGTTTACATAGATGTAAACAACAGTTGAACCTGGGGAAGTGAGGAAGGCAGTTCATCTGAGAGCCCACAGATGGACTTCTGGAGACACGGAACTAGGGGAAGCAAACACGCACGCTCACACACACAAACACACACACACGACTATGACCTCACCTAACTATGACCACACCTGGCTAGAACCACATCTCTCTATGACCTCGCCTGACTATGACCACATCTATAACCATTCATGGCTATGACCTCTCCTGACTGACCACTAATGACTATGACCACTCCTGACTGCGACCACACTTAACTAGAGCAGCTAGAAAAGACTAAGTCTGCACGCAGCAAGATCAACAGAAGGGGCCAAAAAACCGCTAATCTTGAGGAAGCAACAAAAATGCAGAACCCGGGAAAGTGAATAAGGAAGTTTATCTGAGGGGACAAAAATGGAATTAGGGAAAGCACCAAAAAATAGAAGTGGGGAGTATGGAAGGGATGGCATCCGCGGCCCACGGATGGAGAATTGGAAACATAAACCAGAAGATAAGCAGAGAAAAGGAAAGGGAGAAAAAGGAAAGTGGGAGAGGGAGAATACCCGAGAACATCTTGGGAAGCCCCAAGATGGTAGAGAGTGGAGGGGGGAGCACATTAAGGACGAACCACTGGCCTCCAGGTGGCAGGTCTGGTAACTGAGACTGACAGTGGTCGCAAACTTTTCTAGTAATTGCTAATAAAAATAGTTAATAATTTTTCCCCGAAAGCATATGAACCGTAGGGTAGGTTGGAGAGTGGAATGGTCTGGAGGAGACAGTAGTGGAGGCTAACTATTGACACAACTTCAGAAGTAGACATGAGGCCACAAATCAGTGATGCCGATCACAGTAATATAGGAGGCAAGGCCTGGAGCTGAGTCACGACCCCTGCAAATATAATTCGGTTCATTGCTGTGGGAGATAACATGATTATTCAGTAGTTAACAGGGTGAGATAGATGACAGCAGGGTGAAAGGGATGACAGCAGGACGAGAGAGGTAGTCAAGAGTGAGGGTAATCGTAGCTTTTATGTGTCTCCTGAGATGGTAAATTTCTAGCTGATGAGATAGAGATTTTTTGAGTATCGATATAGAGATATTGACATAAATGAAGATGTGGAAAAGATACTAAGAGAGAAAAAGAGACTTATTTAATTACTTAATTATTATTTCTGGTTTCTCTTTACCATTCTTATGGTGAAGAGCAGCCGGTGTATTTGAATTATCTTGTTTCCACATTCTTACATCTCTCACAGGAATTTTATTTTTTTATGTTGGTTATATTTGGCTACTGTAACCAAAGTGACTCCAGTCTAGGGATGTATCGGATGTGAAAATTTAGATATCCGCGGATGTGGATGTGTATTCGGATGTCTGTCTTACTTTGCGGATGTGGATGCAAATGCGGACATCTGCTTACAGTACAATTCGGATGCAGATGCGGATTGCGGATGTCACATCTTGACATCCTCCCGGATACGGGTGCGGATGCGGATTTTGCTGGATAGTCATAGAACACTATTTTTTTTTTATTACCGTATAACAAATATTCCTGTGAGTGAGGGACTGAACACATCGATTCCAGGCTAAGGGACTGATTACCTCAGACTCCTCTCCTTATGCGTTCCTACTCTGCATTTGACTGATGAAGCCACTGTGTGGCGAAACGTTTCTTCAAGAAAGATTCCCATATGTTGCATAAGTGTCTCAATTCTTCAAGCTGTCAGTTTCCAAACCATTTATCACATACTTATTTGCATTTAACACCATTTCAGCAGTGTCACCATCACTCAAGGACTGCACAACAACTGGAGTTATGTAGAGATGACTGACGCTCTACACAAAAGAAAGAAGGAACACTGCAGCAAGCCTACTGGCCCATGCGAGGCAGGTCCAATTTTCCCACCTTGGGTAGTTTCAAATTTAGGTTGGATAAATACATGAGTGAGAGGAGTTGGACTGGAGTGGGACTTGTGTAAGCAAGGAGCTTGGTCACACAAGCAAAAATAACTTTTGGTTGTACTAGTACTGGACGTGACCCAAACAACGAAAATCACATCAAATTGGTAGCTATGTACCATTTGACAAGTATTTAATTTCACTTTATAATTAGTCCATTATAGTTTTAAGAAGTTTCAAACAGGTATAAGCTTGACAACGGCCACTTACAAATAAAATTACTTTTAATTTAAAATTCAATTACAATTACTAAAAAAATAATTAATTACATTCAGCTTTAATTATAATTACAGCTACTCCAAGCCTGGCCGTTGAAGCCTATCACCGTCACAGCTTGTCCTTGCAGTTACAGCCTGTCCTTTCTGTTACAGCCTGTCCTCCCTGTTACAGCCTGTCCTCTCTGTTACAGCCTGTCCTCTCAAATACAACTTGTCCTATCGGGCACATACTGTCCTCTCCCTTACACGCTGTTCTCTCCGTCGCAGCTCCTTTACGTCAGAACCTCTCCTCTACGTTACTGGCTTACCTCATTAACATAACGGGCTATTATTTTCTCCATCACAACCCCTCCTGTCTGTCACATTATCTCTTCACTGCCACATCCTTTCCCCCGCAACAGCATCTCAACTCCTGCAGATCCTATGGTCACTTTGACTCAGGAAATAGTAAAGACACGATTGCAAATCCTGATTATTCACCAGATTAATATAGCTAAAAATGCATAATCCTTCAGGCGATATATTAAGGTGTCTTATTTGAAATATGATACCAGATTTTTAACAAATATCCTAAAAAATAACATAAAAAATATATTGCAAGAACAATATATGCCAAAGTGTTATCCTATTACTCCATTTAATGGTCATTGCCCAGAAATTTTGTTTCTAAATGCTCAGGTGGTATCGTCCTCGGCATGAATATGAGGTGCACAGTAAACTAGCCGTATCGGTGGCATAATCTAAGTCAATCTTCAGAGCCTCTCCTGTCCATAACAAGATTACTGTCTCGCCGTAACAGCCTGTCCTATCAGTTACAGCTTGCTGTTTCGTTCTTAGCCTGTTCTTTCCGTCATAGCTTGTTATTTCTTTATTTTATATCGCAGCCTGTCCTCTCCGTCTCAACTTGTCTTCTCTGATACAGCCCATACTTATCATCATAGCCTGTCCTTTCTGTTACAGCCTGTTTTCTCCGCCACAGGCTGTCGTCTCCATATCAGGCTCTCTCTTCTATCACAGCCTATCCTCCTTTCTGTCACAGCGTGTTCTCCTCTCCGTCACAGTGTGTCCTCCTCTCCGTCACAGCCTATCCTCATCTCTGTCACAGCCTATCCTCCTCTCCGTCACAGCCTATCCTCCTTTCTGTCACAGCGTGTCCTCCTCTCTGTCACAGCCTATCCTCCTCTCTGTCACAGCGTGTCCTATCTGTCACAGCCTATCCTCCCCTCCGTCAGAGCCTATCCTCCTCTCTGTCACAGCGTGTCCTCCTCTCTGTCACAGCCCATCCTCCTCTCTGTCACAGCCTATCCTACTCTCTGTCACAGCCTATCCTCCTCTCTGTCACAGCCTATCCTCCTTTCTGTCACAGCGTTCCTCCTCTCTGTCAGAGCCTATCCTCCTCTCTGTCACAGCCTATCCTCCTCTCTGTCACAGCCTATCCTCCTCTCTGTCACAGCCTATCCTCCTCTCTGTCACAGCCTATCCTCCTCTCTGTCACAGCCTATCCTCCTCTATGTCACAGCCTATCTTCCTCTCTGTCACAGCCTATCCTCCTCTATGTCACAGCCTATCCTCCTCTCTGTCACAGCCTATCCTCCTCTCTGTCACAGCCTATCCTCCTCTCTGTCACACAGCCTATGCTCCTCTATGTCACAGCCTATCCTCCTCTCTGTCACAGCCAATCCTCCTCTATGTCACAGCCTATCCTCCTCTCTGTCACAGCCTATCCTCCTCTCTGTCACAGCCTATCCTCCTCTCTGTCACAGCCTATCCTCCGCTCTGTCACGGCCTATCTTCCTCTCTGTCACAGCCTATCCTCCTCTCAGTCACGGCCTATCTTCCTCTCTGTCACAGCCTTTCCTCCTCTCCGTCACAGCCTATCCTCCTCTCTGTCACAGCCTATCCTCCTTTCTGTCACAGCGTTCCTCCTCTCTGTCAGAGCCTATCCTCCTCTCTGTCACAGCCTATCCTCCTCTCTGTCACAGCCTATCCTCCTCTCTGTCACAGCCTATCCTCCTCTCTGTCACAGCCTATCCTCCTCTCTGTCACAGCCTATCCTCCTCTATGTCACAGCCTATCTTCCTCTCTGTCACAGCCTATCCTCCTCTATGTCACAGCCTATCCTCCTCTCTGTCACAGCCTATCCTCCTCTCTGTCACAGCCTATCCTCCTCTCTGTCACACAGCCTATGCTCCTCTATGTCACAGCCTATCCTCCTCTCTGCCACAGCCTATCCTCCTCTATGTCACAGCCTATCCTCCTCTCTGTCACAGCCTATCCTCCTCTATGTCACAGCCTATCCTCCTCTCTGTCACAGCCTATCCTCCGCTCTGTCACGGCCTATCTTCCTCTCTGTCACAGCCTATCCTCCTCTCAGTCACGGCCTATCTTCCTCTCTGTCACAGCCTTTCCTCCTCTCTGTCACAGCCTATCCTCCTCTCTGTCACGGCCTAACCTCCTCTATGTCACAGCCTATCCTCCTCTCTGTCACAGCCTATGCTCCTCTATGTCACAGCCTATCCTCCTCTCTGTCACAGCCTATCCTCCTCTCTGTCACAGCATATCCTCCTCTCTGTCACAGCCTATCCTCCTCTCTGTCACAGCCTATCCTCCTCTCTGTCACAGCCTATCCTCCTTTCTGTCACAGCCTATCCTCCTCTCTGTCACAGCCTATCCTCCTCTCTGTCACAGCCTATCCTCCTCTCTGTCACAGCCTATCCTCCTCTCTGTCACAGCTTATCCTCCTCTCTGTCACAGCCTATCCTCCTCTCTGTCACAGCCTATCCTCCTCTCTGTCACAGCATATCCTCCTCTCTGTCACAGCCTATCCTCCTCTCTGTCACAGCCTGTCCTACTCTCTGTCACAGCCTATCCTCCTCTCTGTCACAGCCTATCCTCCTCTCTGTCACAGCCTATCCTCCTCTCTGTCACAGCCTGTCCTACTCTCTGTCACAGCCTATCCTCCTCTCTGTCACAGCCTATCCTCCTCTCTGTCACAGCCTATCCTCCTCTCCGTCACAGCCTATCCTCCTCTCTGTCACAGCCTATCCTCCTCTCTGTCACAGCCTATCCTCCTCTCTGTCACAGCATATCCTCCTCTCTGTCACAGCCTATCCTCCTCTCTGTCACAGCCTATCCTCCTCTCAGTCACGGCCTATCTTCCTCTCTGTCACAGCATATCCTCCTTTCTGTCACAGCCTATCCTCCTCTCTGTCACAGCCTATCCTCCTCTCTGTCACAGCCTATCCTCCTCTCTGTCACAGCATATCCTCCTCTCTGTCACAGCCTATCCTCCTCTCTGTCACAGCCTATCCTCCTCTCAGTCACGGCCTATCTTCCTCTCTGTCACAGCATATCCTCCTTTCTGTCACAGCCTATCCTCCTATCTGTCACAGCCTCTCCTCCTCTCTGTCACAGCCTATCCTCCTCTCTGTCACAGCCTATCCTCCTCTCTGTCACAGCGTGTCCTCCTCTCTGTCACAGCATATCCTCCTCTCTGTCACAGCCTGTCATTATAATGCAACTTAGGAGTATAAGATTTATTTAATGTATTATTATTAAAATATAAACAGGATGTAAGTAGTTGAATTGGTTTATTAAGAGGATCTGATATATTAACTTGGCTGCCAGTTTAGTCTTGTCCAGATTTTTGTTGACAGTTTATAATTTTAGTACCTTATAGGAAGGGGACGTAATATTACATTATTTAAGGCCAGACTAAAGACAAAAGAAAGTTGGAAGAGTATTTTGGTAACGGTAGAATAATATATATATATATGTGATATAATTAGTTATAATGAGGGATGCTTGAACTTTGTCAGTGGAAGGAGAAACAGATTTCTTAGATGATTTTTGAGAGTTGTATCTGTTTTGAATATATGATTATTTAGTAACAGGATTCTCTGATGTTGAAGGTGTGTTTCTGATTAAAATTTATTGTTATAAAGCATCGTTAAAGATATATTTATGATTTTGGAGAGGAAAATGTATTTTATTATTTTTAAAGGGCTTTGTTTATATTTTTATATACATACTTAAGGCACTATAAATGGTCTTGTGATTTTCTAATGTTTAAGGCACTAGTAATTATTGTTTTAGTGTTGTTTATATATTTTGAACAGATCTGGACGTAGGAAATGTAAAAGATTGTTTTCACTTAGCGCTGCCGCTCAGGCCATCGACGGAGGGAACACATAGCAGTCCTCTCCCTTGTTTTGTATACCTCTTTGGAGCGTATTTGTGCTCTTCTCTTCTGTACAGGTTGTCTGTGTTACTGTACTGTACTGGTCGTCTGTCTTACTGTACTGGTCTTCAGTTTTACTGTACAAGTCTTCTGTGTTACTGTACAGTCATGGTCGTCTGTGTTACTGTACTGCAATGGTCGTCCTCGTTACTGTACTCTCTTGGTCGTCTGTGTTACTGTACTGTACTGGTCTTGTGTGTTATTGTACTGTACTGGTCTTCTGTGTTACTGTGATGTACTGGTATCCTCTGTTTTTGCACTGTACTGGTCTTCTGTGTTATTGTACTGTACTGGTCTTCTGTGTTATTGTACTGTACTGGTCTTCTGTGTTATTGTACTGTACTGGTCTTCTGTGTTATTGTACTGTACTGGTCTTGTGTTATTGTATTGTAGTGGTCTTCTGTGTTATTGTACTGTACTGGTTTTCTCTGTTATTGTATTGTACTGGTCTTCTGTGTCATTGTACTGTACTTGTCTTCTTTGCTATTGTACTGTACTGGTCTTGTGTTATTGCACTGCACTGGTCTTGTGTTATTGTACTGTACTGGTCTTCTGTGTTATTGTACTGCACTGGTCTTCGGTGTTATTGTATTGTACTTGTCTTCTGTGTTATTGTACTGTACTGGTCTTGTGTTATTGCACTGTACTGGTCTTGTGTTATTGCACTGTACTGGTCTTGTGTTATTGCACTGTACTGGTCTTGTGTTATTGCACTGTACTGGTCTTGTGTTATTGCACTGTACTGGTCTTGTGTTATTGCACTGTACTGGTCTTGTGTTATTGCACTGTACTGGTCTTGTGTTATTGCACTGTACTGGTCTTCTGTGTTATTGTACTGTACTGGTCTTCTGTGTTATTGTACTGTACTGGTCTTCTGTGTTATTGTACTGTACTGGTCTTCTGTTATTGTACTGCACTGGTCTTCGGTGTTATTGTATTGTACTTGTCTTCTGTGTTATTGTACTGTACTGGTCTTGTGTTATTGCACTGTACTGGTCTTGTGTTATTGTACTGTACTGGTCTTCTGTGTTATTGTACTGTACTGGTCTTGTGTTATTGTACTGTACTGGTCTTGTGTTATTGTACTGTACTGGTCTTGTGTTATTGTACTGTACTGGTCTTGTGTTATTGTACTGTACTGGTCTTGTGTTATTGTACTGTACTGGTCTTCTGTGTTATTGTACTGTACTGGTCTTGTGTTATTGTACTGTACTGGTCTTGTGTTATTGTACTGTACTGGTCTTGTGTTATTGTACTGTACTGGTCTTGTGTTATTGTACTGTACTGGTCTTGTGTTATTGTACTGTACTGGTCTTGTGTGTTATAACATTGTTATTTTGATTTACTTCTTTTTTGTTATATTGTTCTTCTGTGTTGTTGTAATGTTTTACGTTATATAATTTTTATCTTCTATTATGCTGTTTCATGCGTTACTATGCTGTTTCATGCGTTACTATGCTGTTTCATGCGTTACTATGCTGTTTCATGCGTTACTATGCTGTTTCATGCGTTACTATGCTGTTTCATGCGTTACTATGCTGTTTTATGTTTTATTGTACTTATTTAGGTGTCACTTCTGCTTTATATGTAAATTGTCCTGTTTTGTTTGTTACTTTTTTGTTTTGTGTATTACTATAATACCAGCTGACTTGAGTCATCTTATACGTAACAAACGAACTGCTGTCTTAAGTATTTTACCAACAGAGTTCTGCAGCACTATTTCCAACAGATACCTACCAGAGGTCTTCTACCAATAGTCTTCTGGTAACAATACTTCCATTAGTATTCTTCCAATATCCTCCAATCTTATACAATTGAATCCTACCAACAGAATCCTAAGAAATGAATCCTGCCAAAAAGACTTTAATAAGATATTTGCCAGACAGGTTACATACAGTGTTATTAACTCTGGTGTAGCAGACAGACTTTATACACATCACAACACGACGATGGTGGTGGTGGTGGTGGTGGTGGTGGTGGTGGTGGTGGTGGTGGTGGTGGTGGTGGTGGTGGTGGTGGTGGTGGCGGTGGCGGTGGCGGTGGTGGTGGTGGCGGTGGCGGTGGTGGTGTTGTTGGTGGTGGTGGCGGTGGTGGTGATGATGGTGGTGGTGGTGATGATGGTGGCGGTGGCGGTGGTGGTGATGATGGTGGTGGTGGTGATGATGGTGGTGGTGGTGATGATGGTGGTGGTGGTGGTGGTGGTGGTGGTGGTGATGATGGTGGCGGTGGCGGTGGTGGTGATGATGGTGGTGGTGGTGATGATGGTGGTGGTGGTGGTGGTGGCGGTGGTGGTGGTGGTGATGATGGTGGTGGCGGTGGTGGTGGTGGAGGTGGTGGTGGTGGTGATGATGGTGGCGGTGGCGGTGGTGGTGATGATGGTGGTGGTGGTGATGATGGCGGTGGTGGTGATGATGGTGGTGGTGGTGGTGGTGATGATGGTGGTGGTGGTGGTGGTGGTGGTGATGATGGTGGTGGTGGTGATGATGACGGTGGTGGTGGTGGTGGTGGTGATGATGGCGGTGGTGGTGATGATGGTGGTGGTGGTGGTGGTGGTGGTGATGGTGGTGGTGGTGGTGGTGGTGATGATGGTGGTGGTGGTGGTGATGATGGTGGTGGTGGTGGTGGAGGTGGTGATGGTGGTGGTGGTGGTGGTGATGATGGTGGTGGTGGTAATGATGATGGTGGTGGTGGTGGTGATGATGATGGTGGTGGTGGTGGTGGTGGTGAAAAAACACATAACAACAGAGAGGAACTTTCACCTGTGTAACAAACTTCTTCATTCAATAGTTACCATCTACAATTGTGTATCTTTTATTACTTACTGAGTTATAGCCATATATCTCTGCAACATAGTGCACCACAACATTCAGTGTGCTATATATCTCTGCAACATAGTGCACCACAACATTCAGTGTGCTATATATCTCTGCAACATAGTGCACCACAACATTCAGTGTGCTATATATCTCTGCAACATAGTGCACCACAACATTCAGTGTGCTATATATCTCTGCAACATAGTGCACCACAACATTCAGTGTGCTATATATCTCTGCAACATAGTGCACCACAACATTCAGTGTGCTATATATCTCTGCAACATAGTGCACCACCACATTCAGTGTGCTATATATCTCTGCAACATAGTGCACCACAACATTCAGTGTGCTATATATCTCTGCAACATAGTGCACCACCACATTCAGTGTGCTATATATCTCTGCAACATAGTGCACCACCACATTCAGTGTGCTATATATCTCTGCAACATAGTGCACCACAACATTCAGTGTGCTATATATCTCTGCAACATAGTGCACCACCACATTCAGTGTGCTATATATCTCTGCAACATAGTGCACCACCACATTCAGTGTGCTATATATCTCTGCAACATAGTGCACCACCACATTCAGTGTGCTATATATCTCTGCAACATAGTGCACCACCACATTCAGTGTGCTATATATCTCTGCAACATAGTGCACCACCACATTCAGTGTGCTATATATCTCTGCAACATAGTGCACCACCACATTCAGTGTGCTATATATCTCTGCAACATAGTGCACCACCACATTCAGTGTGCTATATATCTCTGCAACATAGTGCACCACCACATTCAGTGTGCTATATATCTCTGCAACATAGTGCACCACCACATTCAGTGTGCTATATATCTCTGCAACATAGTGCACCACCACATTCAGTGTGCTATATATCTCTGCAACATAGTGCACCACCACATTCAGTGTGCTATATATCTCTGCAACATAGTGCACCACAACATTCAGTGTGCTATATATCTCTGCAACATAGTGCACCACAACATTCAGTGTGCTATATATCTCTGCAACATAGTGCACCACAACATTCAGTGTGCTATATATCTCTGCAACATAGTGCACCACAACATTCAGTGTGCTATATATCTCTGCAACATAGTGCACCACCACATTCAGTGTGCTATATATCTCTGCAACATAGTGCACCACCACATTCAGTGTGCTATATATCTCTGCAACATAGTGCACCACAACATTCAGTGTGCCATATATCTCTGCAACATAGAGCACCACAACATTCAGTGTGCCATATATCTCTGAAACATAGTGCACCACAACATTCAGTGTGCCATATATCTCTGCAACATAGTGCACCACAACATTCAGTGTGCCATATATCTCTGCAACATAGTGCACCACAACATTCAGTGTGCCATATATCTCTGCAACATAATGCACCACAACATTCAGTGTGCCATACATCTCTGCAACATAGCGCACCGCAACATTCAGTGTGCCATATATCTCTGCAACATAGTGCACCACCACATTCAGTGTGCTATATATCTCTGCAACATAGTGCACCACAACATTCAGTGTGCCATATATCTCTGCAACATAGTGCACCACAACATTCAGTGTGCCATATATCTCTGCAACATAGTGCACCACAACATTCAGTGTGCCATATATCTCTGCAACATAGTGCACCACAACATTCAGTGTGCCATATATCTCTGCAACATAGTGCACCACCACATTCAGTGTGCCATACATCTCTGCAACATAGCGCACCGCAACATTCAGTATGCCATATATCTCTGCAACATAGCGCACCGCAACATTCAGTGTGCCATATATCTCTGCAACATAGTGCACCACAACATTCAGTGTGCCATATATCTCTGCAACATAGTGCACCACAACATTCAGTGTGCCATATATCTCTGCAACATAGTGCACCACAACATTCAGTGTGCCATATATCTCTGCAACATAGTGCACCACAACATACATCACAGTACATAACAACAGTATCGGAGACATTAACACAGTCGTACTGGCCAGGTTGTGGCAACACACAGTTGTACTGGCCAGGTTGTGGCAACACACAGTCGTACTGGCCAGGTTGTGGTAACACACAGTCTTACTGGCCAGGTTGTGGCAGCACACAGTCGTACTGGCCAGGTTGTGGCAGCACACAGTCGTACTGGCCAGGTTGTGGCAACACACAGTCGTACTGGCCAGGTTGTGGCAACACACAGTCGTACTGGCCAGGTTGTGGCAGCACACAGTCGTACTGGCCAGGTTGTGGCAACACACAGTCATACTGCCCAGGTTGTGGCAACACACAGTCGTACTGACCAGGTTGTGGCAACACAGTCGTACTGGCCAGGTTGAGCAAGACACAGTCGTGCTGGCCAGGTTGTGCCAACAAAGTCGTACTGGCCAGGTTGTGGCAACAAACAGTTGTCCTGGCCAGGGTGTTGCAACACACAATCGTACTGGCCAGGTTGTGGCAACACACTCGTACTGGCCAGGTTGTGGCAACACAGTCGTACTGGCCAGGTTGTGGCAGCACACTGGCCAGGTTGTCGCAGCACAGAGTCATACTGGCCAGGTTGTGGCAACACAGTCATACTGGCCAGATTGAGGCAACACACAGTCGTACTTGCCAGGTTGTGGCAGCACACAGTCGTATTGGTCAGGTTGTGGAAACACACAGTCGTACTGGCCAGGTTGTGGCAACACATAGTCGCATTGGCCAGGTTGTGGAAACACACAGTCGTACTGGCCAGGTTGTGGCAGCACACAGTCGTATTGGCCAGGTTGTGGCAGCACACCGCCATACTGGCCAGGTTGTGGCAGAGCTACAGGAGACAGTGACGGGTCATCACACTCCCTCAGCAGCCAGTGATGGGTCACAACACACCTTCACCAGAGAGTGACGGGTCACCACACACCTTCAGCAGACAGTGACGGGTCACCACACACCTTCAGCAGACAGTGACGGGTCACCACACACCTTCAGCAGACAGTGACGGGTCACCACACACCTTCAGCAGACAGTGACGGGTCACCACACACCTTCAGCAGACAGTGACGGGTCACCACACACCTTCAGCAGACAGTGACGGGTCACCACGCACCTTCAGCAGACAGTGACGGGTCACCACGCACCTTCAGCAGACAGTGACGGGTCACCACGCACCTTCAGCAGATAGTGACGGGTCACCACGCACCTTCAGCAGACAGTGACGGGTCACCACGCACCTTCAGCAGACAGTGACGGGTCACCACGCACCTTCAGCAGACAGTGACGGGTCACCACGCACCTTCAGCAGACAGTGACGGGTCACCACACACCTTCAGCAGACAGTGACGGGTCACCACACACCTTCAGCAGACAGTGACGGGTCACCACACACCTTCAGCAGACAGTGACGGGTCACCATGTGGAAAAGACTTGTGTCAGGACGTAGTTCCTGGTGATTATGTTATCATTATTATCAACCTTTTGTGCTTCCCTGTGACTAGTTAATGATCCTGATCCCACTGAATGGTCTTCCCTGTGACTAGTTAATGATCCTGATCCCACTGAATGGTCTTCCCTCTGACTAGTTAATGATCCTGGTCCCACTGAATGGTCTTCCCTCTGACTAGTTAATGATCCTGGTCCCACTGAATGGTCTTCCCTCTGACTAGTTAATGATCCTGGTCCCACTGAATGGTCTTCCCTCTGACTAGTTAATGATCCTGGTCCCACTGAATGGTCTTCCCTCTGACTAGTTAATGATCCTGGTCCCACTGAATGGTCTTCCCTCTGACTAGTTAATGATCCTTGTCCGATTGAATGGTCTTCCCTGTGACTAGTTAATGATCCTGGTCCCACTGAATGGTCTTCCCTGTGACTAGTTAATGATCCTGATCCCAATGAATGGTCTTCCCTTTGACTAGTTAATGATCCTGGTCCCACTGAATGGTCTTCCCTGTGACTAGTTAATGATCCTGATCCCAATGAATGGTCTTCCCTCTGACTAGTTAATGATCCTGGTCCCACTGAATGGTCTTCCCTGTGACTAGTTAATGATCCTGATCCCACTGAATGGTCTTCCCTCTGACTAGTTAATGATCCTGGTCCCACTGAATGGTCTTCCCTGTGACTAGTTAATGATCCTGATCCCACTGAATGGTCTTCCTTGTGACTAGTTATTGATCCTGGTCCCACTGAATGGTCTTCCCTGTGACTAGTTAATGATCCTGATCCCACTGAATGGTCTTCCCTCTGACTAGTTAATGATCCTGATCCCACTGAATGGTCTTCCCTGTGACTAGTTAATGATCCTGATCCCACTGAATGGTCTTTCCTCTGACTAGTTAATGATCCTGGTCCCACTGAATGGTCTTCCCTGTGACTAGTTAATGATCCTGGTCCCACTGAATGGTCTTCCCTGTGACTAGTTAATGATCCTGGTCCCACTGAATGGTCTTCCCTGTGACTAGTTAATGATCCTGGTCCCACTGAATGGTCTTCCCTGTGACTAGTTAATGATCCTGGTCCCACTGAATGGTCTTCCCTGTGACTAGTTAATGATCCTGGTCCCACTGAATGGTCTTCCCTGTGACTAGTTAATGATCCTGGTCCCACTGAATGGTCTTCCCTGTGACTAGTTAATGATCCTGGTCCCACTGAATGGTCTTCCCTGTGACTAGTTAATGATCCTGGTCCCACTGAATGGTCTTCCCTGTGACTAGTTAATGATCCTGGTCCCACTGAATGGTCTTCCCTGTGACTAGTTAATGATCCTGGTCCCACTGAATGGTCTTCCCTGTGACTAGTTAATGATCCTGGTCCCACTGAATGGTCTTCCCTGTGACTAGTTAATGATCCTGGTCCCACTGAATGGTCTTCCCTGTGACTAGTTAATGATCCTGGTCCCACTGAATGGTCTTCCCTGTGACTAGTTAATGATCCTGGTCCCACTGAATGGTCTTCCCTGTGACTAGTTAATGATCCTGGTCCCACTGAATGGTCTTCCCTGTGACTAGTTAATGATCCTGGTCCCACTGAATGGTCTTCCCTGTGACTAGTTAATGATCCTGGTCCCACTGAATGGTCTTCCCTGTGACTAGTTAATGATCCTTGTCCCACTGAATGGTCTTCCCTGTGACTAGTTAATGATCCTGGTCCCACTGAATGGTCTTCCCTGTGACTAGTTAATGATCCTGGTCCCACTGAATGGTCTTCCCTGTGACTAGTTAATGATCCTGGTCCCACTGAATGGTCTTCCCTGTGACTAGTTAATGATCCTGGTCCCACTGAATGGTCTTCCCTGTGACTAGTTAATGATCCTGGTCCCACTGAATGGTCTTCCCTGTGACTAGTTAATGATCCTGGTCCCACTGAATGGTCTTCCCTGTGACTAGTTAATGATCCTGGTCCCACTGAATGGTCTTCCCTGTGACTAGTTAATGATCCTGGTCCCACTGAATGGTCTTCCCTGTGACTAGTTAATGATCCTGGTCCCACTGAATGGTCTTCCCTGTGACTAGTTAATGATCCTGGTCCCACTGAATGGTCTTCCCTCTGACTAGTTAATGATCCTGGTAGAACCTAAAAGTCCTCACAAGTTTCAGTCTCACGTGTCTAAGTTATATATGTATGTATAATTTTTAAACACATACATGTATTTAGGAACATTTGAGCATTTGTTTACATATGAATAAACATGTACGTATAAACATTAGTGGCTATCACCACCAAGAACAAGATTAATGTTCACTGAGATGAATGAACACATACAAGAACAAGATTAATGTTCACTGAGATGAATGAACACATACAAGAACAAGATTAATGTTCACTGAGATGAATGAACACATACAAGAACAAGATTAATGTTCACTGAGATGAATGAACACATACAAGAACAACATTAATGTTCACTGAGATGAATGAACACATACAAGAACAACATTAATGTTCACTGAGATGAATGAACACATACAAGAACAACATTAATGTTCACTGAGATGAATGAACACATACAAGAACAACATTAATGTTCACTAAGACGAATGAACTTGTATAAGTTCATTCACTATAGTGAGGTGTTAGTCAGGTGTGTCATGGATAGGTGAGGTGTCAGTCAGGTGTGTCATGGATAGGTGAGGTGTCAGTCAGGTGTGTCATGGATAGGTGAGGTGTCAGTCAGGTGTGTCATGGATAGGTGAGGTGTCAGTCAGGTGTGTCATGGATAGGTGAGGTGTCAGTCAGGTGTGTCATGGATAGGTGAGGTGTCAGTCAGGTGTGTCATGGATAGGTGAGGTGTCAGTCAGGTGTGTCATGGATAGGTGAGGTGTCAGTCAGGTGTGTCATGGATAGGTGAGGTGTCAGTCAGGTGTGTCATGGATAGGTGAGGTGTCAGTCAGGTGTGTCATGGATAGGTGAGGTGTCAGTCAGGTGTGTCATGGATAGGTGAGGTGTCAGTCAGGTGTGACCAAAGGTGGAATAAACTGATCTGATGCTGACTGAAATTTATGTGTATAGTGTCTTCACAAGAAAACAAAATAATAATAGTAAAAATAATAATAATAATAATAATAATAATAAGAAGAAGAAGAAGAAGAAGAAGAAGAAGAAGAAGAAGAAGAAGAAGAAGAAGAAGAAGAAGAAGAAGAAGAAGAAGAAGAAGAAGAAGAAGAAGAAGAAGAAGAAGAAGAAGAAGAAAAAGAAAAAGAAGAAAAAGAAGAAGAAGAAGAAGAAGAAGAAGAAGAAGAAGAAGAAGAAGAAGAAGAAGAAGAAGAAGAAGAAGAAGAAGAAGAAGAAGAAGAAGAAGAAGAAGAAGAAGAAGAAGAAGAAGAAGAAGAAGAAGAAGAACAAAAAGAAAAAAAGAAGAATAAGAAGAAGAGGAAGAAGAAGAAGAAGAAGAAGAAGAAGAAGAAGAAGAAGAAGAAGAAGAAGAAGAAGAAGAAGAAGAAGAAGAAGAAGAAGAAGAAGAAGAAGAAGAAGAAGGAGAAGAAGTAGAAGAAGAAGAAGAAGAAGAAGAAGAAGAAGAAGAAGAAGAAGAAGAAGAAGAAGAAGAAGAAGAAGAAGAAGAAGAAGAAGAAGAAGAAGAAGAAAAGGAAGATCAAGAAAGGTAGTGAAAATAGAGGATACATGATGTAGCAGCAACACTGATACTTTGTAGACACCAACTGTCCTGTATTTCCTATTATATTTCCACTTAAAGTTTAACTCACACCATCACCATCACTTGTAGTTTACTTTAAAGAATCACCAAAAGTTCACACTTAAGGTACACCTTCAGTTAACCTTTCACCTATTATGCACCTTAGGGAAACACCTTTGACCTGCAGTTGTCATTTACATTCCACCTGTTGTCACCTTTCTATCTTAAGCAACAAATAACGAGGCCACATTACAGGTCGGTCCTCAGACTGTCTTACAAGAAAACCTGCTATTTAAATGGATTACAGAAAGTGAATCTGACTTAGTTTCTTCACCTGACTGAGTTCTTCCAGCTGACTTAGTTCCTGAACCTGAACTATCCTTGTATGTTGCTCGGCTAGTCTTGTATTTCTCTGTACTGGTCACTAGTACTCTCCACATTGGTGTTAGCGGGAAGAGAAGCATTGGTCACTTGTACTCTCCACGTTAGTGCTAGCAGGGAGAGAAGCACTGGTCACTAATACTCTCCATGTTGGTGCTAGTAGGGAGAGAAGCACTGGTCACTAGTACACTCTATGTTGGTGCTAGCAAGGAGAGAAGCACTGGTCATTAGTACCCTCCACGTTGGTTCTAGCAGAGAGAGAAGCACTAGTCACTAGTACTCTCCACATTATTACCAGCAGGGAGAGAAGTACTGGTCACTAGTACCGTCATGGTGGGTGCCAACAGAACCAGAAGCCAGGCCTCTAATGAAGACCATTGCTTTGCCAACGCTACCATTGAGCTATATAGTAAAACTCAATCTCTAAACATTACGACTCTGTGGTGCAGCGGTCAGCACGGCTGCCTCTAAAGCAGCAGACTCGGGTTCAACTCCAGGCGGAGTCTTCGATTTTTTTTTCTTATAGTGACTTAATTTTACAGTCTGAAGTGAAACCTTTAACACTATCCACATAGGTTATTATTATTATTATTATTATTATTATTATTATTATTATTATTATTATTATTATTATTATTATTATTATTATTATTATTATTATTATTATTATTATTTATTTTTTAACAATTTTCTTTTTCTGTTTATTGAACGTCAAGGTTCCCTCACCAGTGTCAAGATCCCTCACCAGTGTCAAGATCCCTCACCAGTGTCAAGATCCCTCACCAGTGTCAAGATCCCTCACCAGTGTCAAGATCCCTCACCAGTGTCAAGATCCCTCACCAGTGTCAAGATCCCTCACCAGTGTCAAGATCCCTCACCAGTGTCAAGATCCCTCACCAGTGTCAAGATCCCTCACCAGTGTCAAGATTCCTCACCAGTGTCAAGATTCCTCACCAGTGTCAAGATCCCTCACCAGTGTCAAGATTCCTCACCAGTGTCAAGATCCCTCACCAGTGTCAAGATCCCTCACCAGTGTCAAGATTCCTCACCAGTGTCAAGATCCCTCACCAGTGTCAAGATCCCTCACCAGTGTGAAGATTCCTCACCAGTGTCAAGATCCCTCACCAGTGTCAAGATCCCTCACCAGTGTCAAGATCCCTCACCAGTGTCAAGGATCCCTCACCAGTGTCAAGGTCACCCCACCAGTGTCATGATTCCCTGGCTCTGGTGGCCTGGTGGTTAACGCTCTCGCTTCACACGGTGAGGGCCTGGGTTCGATTCCCAGCCAGAGTAGAAACATTGGACGTGTTTCTTTCCACCTGTTGTCTATGTTCCCCATCAGTAAAATGGGTACCTGGGTGTTAGTCGACTGGTGTGGGTCGCATCCTGGGACACTGACCTAAGGAGGCCTGGTCACAGACCGGGCCGCGGGGACGTTGACCCCCGGAACTCTCTCCAGGTAAACAGTGTCAAGTTCCCTCACCAGTGTCAAGGTCCCATCACCAGTGCCAAGGTCCCCTCATCAGTGTCAAGGTTCCCTCACCAGTGTCAAGTTCCCTCACCAGTGTCAAGGTCTCATCACCAGTTTCAAGGTCCCCTCGCCAGTGTCAAGGTTCCCTCACCAGTGTCAAGATCCCTCACCAGTGTCAAGGTTCCCTCACCAGTGTCAAGGTCACCTCACCAGTGTCAAGGTTCCCTCACCAGTGTCAAGTTCCCTCACCAGTGTCAAGGTCCCATCACCAGTGTCAAGGTTCCCTCACCAGTGTCAAGGTTCCCTCACCAGTGTCAAGGTCCCCTCACCAGTGTCAAGGTTCCCTCACCAGTGTCAAGTTCCCTCACCAGAGTCAAGGTTCCCTCACCAGTGTCAAGTTCCCTCACCAGTGTCAAGGTCCCATCAACAGCGTCAAGGTTCCCTCACCAGTGTCAAAGTTCCCTCACAAGTGCCAAGGTTCCCTCACCAGAGTCAAGGTTACCTCACCAGTGTCAAGGTTCCCTAACCAGTGTCAAGATCCCTCACCAGTGTCAAGGATCCTTCACCAGTGTCAAGGTCCCATCACCAGTGTCAAGGTTCCCTCACCAGTGTCAAGGTTCCCTCACCAGTGCCAAGGTTCCCTCACCAGAGTCAAGGTTCCTTCAACAGTGTCAAGGTTCCCTCACCAGTGTCAAGTTCACTCACAGGTGTCAAGGTTCCCTCACCAGTGTCAAGGTCCCCTCACCAGAGTCAAGGTTCCCTCACCAGTGTCAAGGTCCCATCAACAGTGTCAAGGTCCCATCAACAGTGTCAAGGTTCCCTAACAAGTGCCAAGTTTCCCTCACCAGAGTCAAGGTTACATCACCAGTCTCAAGGTTCCCTCACCAGTGTCAAGGTTCCCTCACCAGAGTCAAGGTTCCTTCAACAGTGTCAAGGTTCCCTCACCAGTGTCAAGTTCCCTCACAGGTGTCAAGGTTCCCTCACCAGTGCCAAGGTCCCCTCACCAGTGTCAAGGTTCCCTCACCAGTCTCAAGTTCCCTCACCAGAGTCAAGGTTCCCTCACCAGTGTCAAGTTCCCTCACCAGTGTCAAGGTCCCATCACCAGTGTCAAGGTTCCCTCACCAGTGTCTAGGTCCCCTCACCAGTGTCAAGGTTCCCTCACCAGAGTCAAGGTTCCCTCACCAGTGTCAAGATCCCTCATCAGTGTCAAGGATCCCTCACCAGTGTCAAGGTCCCCTCACCAGTGTCAAGGTTCCCTCACCAGAGTCAAGGTTCCCTCACCAGTGTCAAGGTTCCCTCACCAGTGTCAAGGTCCCTCATCAGTGTCAAGAATCCCTCACCAGTGTCAAGGTCACCTCACCAGTGTCATGATTCCCTCACCAGTGTCAAGTTTCCTCACCAGTGTCAAGGTCCCATCACCAGTGTCAAAGTTCCCTCAGCAGTGTCAAGGTTCCCTCACCAGTGCCAAGGTTCCTTCACCAGTGTCAAGTTCCCTCACCAGTGTCAAGTTCCCTCACCAGTGTCATGATTCCCTCACCAGTGTCAAGTTTCCTCACCAGTGTCAAGGTCCCATCACCAGTGTCAAAGTTCCCTCAGCAGTGTCAAGGTTCCCTCACCAGTGCCAAGGTTCCTTCACCAGTGTCAAGTTCCCTCACCAGTGTCAAGTTCCCTCACCAGTGTCATGATTCCCTCACCAGTGTCAAGTTTCCTCACCAGTGTCAAGGTCCCATCACCAGTGTCAAAGTTCCCTCAGCAGTGTCAAGGTTCCCTCACCAGTGCCAAGCTTCCTTCACCAGTGTCAAGTTTCCTCACCAGTGTCAAGATCTCATCACCAGTGTCAAGGTTCCCTCAGCAGTGCCAAGGTTCCCTCACCAGTGTCAAGTTCCCTCACCAGTGTCAAGTTCCCTCACCAGTGTCATGTTCCCTCACTAGTGTCAAGTTCCCTCACCAGTGTCAAGTTCCCTCACTAGTGTCAAGTTCCCTCACCAGTGTCAAGTTCCCTCACCAGTGTCAAGTTCCCTCACCAGTGTCAAGTTCCCTCACCAGTGTCAAGTTCCCTCACTAGTGTCAATATCATGTGGGAGTTCGAACACGTGGATTGGGTAAAATAATACTCACGTAGGCTGGTAGTACGTATAATTACAGATAATGTGGAGAGAACATGAACACAAAAAAAAATTCTTGAATACTGATAAGTTGATACTGTAATTATTCATCTATACAGGTTATTTACATTTAACGCCAACTCTGCTAGGGTGAGATTGACATATGCAGAATGGGTGTCATCTCTGGGAGGATCAAACTCTGTAGCACTGGCTAACTCATGCTGTATTTGAGGAAAATCTGAATTGGAAGTTACAAATGATACTTGAGGACTTCTCAGTACCTGTCGTGTACGTAGGGAATAACGACATTCAGGTTGATCGTCTGACTGAGTATCAGAGGAAGAGAGTACAGGATCAGGAGGATTGTTAGAGTCTGTCACATTAGTCTGGGTTGGAACATCATTATCATCACATACTAACTTCATATGATCTAAATGCGATTCTTTATACTGACCAGTACTAATCTCTCTAACCTTATACTTATTACCAGTGATATGTTCAACTACTCGATAAGGACCAACAAACTTTTGATCAAGCTTTGGCATTGCAGACGTTTTGTTAAAGTTAATCAGCATAACTCTCGAACCTACTTTGATTTTGGATGGCTTTGCTCGAGTGTTTGCGACTCTTGTAAATTCAGCTGTTGATTTATGAAGTGTTTCACGGATTCTTCTAAAAACACTTTGAGCTAAGCTGGTACGAGTTGCTATGAAATCATCAGGGTTATAATTTGGTTTCGGATTAGAATATAACAACTCATAAGGCAAACGTTTATCTACACCATACAATGCATAATGTGGAGTGTCACCTATAGAAACATTGTAAGCAGAATTTATAGCACACTGCACATCAGGTATAACTTCATCCCAAGTTTCACTGTTGGGATTGATAGTGGCTCTCAAGACATCAAGTACTTTCTTATTGGTTCGTTCCGCTAACCCATTGCTGGCAGGATGATGAGGAACAATGGTGGATTTAGAGATCTTGTACAAGGTGCACAAATTTTCAAGAATCTCATTACAGAATTCACCTCCATTATCTGTTACTAGGGACTTAGGAGTGGTATGCCTGCAGATAATGCGTTCTTTAAACGCTTTAGCTACTGTCTCGGCAGTCTTATCTGCAATAGGAACTAACTCACAATATCTGGTGAAATGGTCTACCATAACACACAGATGTTTGTTACCTTGGAGGGAACATTGAAAATTAGTTAACAAATCTAGCGCAACTCTTTCCCACGGTTCGCTAGTAGTTGGATATACTTGGATTGGATTAGGACCATTAGCATTACCTTTATGTTGCATGCAGACACTACATTTCTTAACATACTCAGAAATATCAGTTGCCACACGAGGCCAAAAGTATTTCAATCTGGCTTGTTTTACTGAACGATCCATACCAGGGTGTGCAACACCTGGTACATCGTGAACTAGCTGTAAGGCTACATTCACTAGTGACTGTGGAATTACTAACTTGTATACTCTTCTGCTAGGAGTACCCAACTCGGCTGTTCGATACAGTAATTCTTGGTTCATGACAAAGTCACTGATGGGTGCTGGTGGCTTCACAGTCAGAATAAGATCTTCCTGGAGCAGGAATCGAATCACACCAGACCACATGGGATCTGTTCGTTGAGCATTCTTTACATCTTCAGCACTAAATGGAGGGTCTGCAGTTACTATACTAACATGTCGCGATAAGGCATCTGCGACTACATTTGACTTGCCAGGTAAATGCTCAAAGGTGGGATTGAACTCTTGGATAGTTAAGGTCCATCTGGCTAACCTTCCAGTAGGTTGTTTGTTCTGGAATAAGGGTATCAGTGGAGCATGGTCTGTCAAGACATGAACAGAGTACTGATAAATAATGTCTCGGAAGTGCTTTAAAGACCATACTATTGCTAAAGCTTCTTGCTCAGTTACTGTATAATTACGTTCAGCCTTCGTAAGGACTCGGCTAGCAAATGCAACTGCGTTGTACTTGCCATCGGTCTTCTGAGCTAGTACGGCACCTATGCCAATTGAACTAGCATCAGTTGTCAGATAGAAGGGCTTAGAAAAATCTGGAAATTTCAAAATTGGAGCAGATGTTAGCTTTTCTTTTAGAGTTTGGAATGCTCTTTCTTGACGGAAGGTCCAAACAAAAGGAGCATCTTTCTTAAGCAACTCAGTTAGAGGAGCAGCTATGGAAGAAAATTTGGCAATGAAAGATCTATAAAAACCTGCTAAGCCCACAAAGGATCTTACGGCATCAGCAGTTTTGGGAGTTGGAAAATTTAGTACTGCAGATACTTTACTTTGGTCAGTCGTAACCCCTCTAGGAGTGACTACGTGACCAAGAAACTTAATTTCTGATCTGAAAAATTGACATTTAGACAGTTTGATCTTTAAATTGGCTTCTTCAAGCTTACCAAGTACTACATCAAGTCTTTTCAAGTGTGTATCCACGTCTTTAGACATGACGATTACGTCATCTAAGTACACCATAAGTGCATTACCTACGAGACCTCTAAAGATATTAGTCATGAGCCTTGAGAACGTGATAGGGGAAGATCGTAATCCAAACGCCATACGGAGGAAGTGATAATGACCTGTAGGAGTGGAGAATGCAGTTAGCTCTTGGCTGTCCTCGTGAAGAGGGACTTGCCAAAACCCTTGTAACAAATCCAGGGTTGAAAAGACTTTGTTATCTCCGATATTACGTAAAAGATCACCCAGTACAGGGAGTGGAAAGCGATCTGGAATGGTTTTCGCGTTTAACTTCCTAAAGTCAATCACTGGGCGCCAAGTACCATCCTTCTTAGGTACTAGTATCAAGGGTGCATTCCAAGGTGAATTGCTAGGTGCAATAACTCCATCATCAAGCATTTGATTGATCAATTCTTCTGCGACAGCAACTTGTGAATGAGGCATTCTGTACGCAGGTATGTAGATAGGTCTAGTACCAGGTTCAAGTGGAATACGATGGGACAATAAGTTCGTTATACCCATCTTCTCACCTGGTAAAGCAATGGCTTTACGACGTTTGTTCAACAGAGTCAACAAACGCTTGACTTCATCTGGGAAGTCAGTGGGAGCTAAGTCTTTCTCCTCAACTGGTGGAACAGATTGATCCAGTGAAGTGGATGAGGTCTCCCCGGCAGAAATAGCACCGACCCACTGGTCAGGTGACAACTCATCCTCTACCTGAACAGGGTAAGGATAGTGAACAAGGTCAACAAGATTGGTATTTGCTCTGAGGCGAACACTGTGACCAGAAGTGTTGGCCAGGAAGAAATGGATCTTACTATCTCTTACAACATGTAAGGATGGTTCAACAAATAGACCTTTTACTTTGCAGGAATCACTGTCAACTAGGACGTTATCACCATCTGGAACACTAGGAACAACTACAGACACTCTAGTGAGAGCACTAGCCGCAACAGAGACGTCTACCCCCTCACATATGGGTACTGTGGGCGGCCAGTCAGTCAGTGTTACGAGAGGAGCAAGGAGACTAGGTCAGGGCTGTAAGGGCTCTCTCCACATTATCTGTAATTATACGTACTACCAGCCTACGTGAGTATTATTTTACCGAATCCACGTGTTCGAACTCCCACATGATATCAAGTTCCCTCACCAGTGTCAAGTTCCCTCACTAGTGTCAAGTTCCCTCATCAGTGTCAAGTTCCCTCACCAGTGTCAAGTTCCCTCACCAGTGTCAAGTTCCCTCACTAGTGTCAAGTTCCCTCACCAGTGTCAAGTTCCCTCACCAGTGTCAAGTTCCCTCACCAGTGTCAAGTTCCCTCACCAGTGTCAAGTTCCCTCACCAGTGTCAAGTTCCCTCACCAGTGTCAAGTTCCCTCACTAGTGTCAAGTTCCCTCACCAGTGTCAAGTTCCCTCACTAGTGTCAAGTTCCCTCACCAGTGTCAAGTTCCCTCACCAGTGTCAAGTTCCCTCACCAATGTCAATTTCCCTCACTAGTGTCAAGTTCCCTCACCAGTGTCAAGTTCCCTCACCAGTGTCAAGTTCCCTCACCAGTGTCAAGTTCCCTCACCAGTGTCAAGTTCCCTCACTAGTGTCAAGTTCCGGCACCAGTGTCAAGTTCCCTCAGCAGTGTCAAGTTCCCTCAACAGTGTCAAGTTCCCTCACTAGTGTCAAGTTCCCTCAGCAGTGCCAAGGTTCCCTCATCAGTGTCAAGGTTCCCTCAGCAGTGCCAAGGTTCCCTCACCAGTGTCAAGTTCCCTCACCAGTGTCAAGTTCCCTCACCAGTGTCAAGTTCCCTCACTAGTGTCAAGTTCCCTCAGCAGTGCCAAGGTTCCCTCACCAGTGTCAAGTTCCCTCACCAGTGTCAAGTTCCCTCACCAGTGTCAAGGTCCCATCACCAGTTTCAAGGTCCCCTCGCCAGTGTCAAGGTTCCCTCACCAGTGTCAAGATCCCTCACCAGTGTCAAGGTTCCCTCACCAGTGTCAAGGTCACCTCACCTGTGTGAAGGTTCCCTTACCAGTGTCAAGTTCCCTCACCAGTGTCATGGTCCTATCACCAGTGTCAAGGTCCCCTCATCAGTGTCAAGGTTCCCTCACCAGTGTCAAGGTCCCCTCACCAGTGTCAAGGTTCCTTCACCAGTGTCAATTTCCCTCACCAGAGTCAAGGTTCCCTCACCAGTGTCAAGTTCCCTCACCAGTGTCAAGGTCCCATCAACAGTGTCAAGGTTCCCTCACCAGTGTCAATGTTCTCTCACAAGTGCCAAGGTTCCCTCACCAGAGTCAAGGTTAGTTCACCAGTGTCAAGGTTCCCTAACCAGTGTCAAGATCCCTCACCAGTGTCAAGGATCCTTCACCAGTGTCAAGGTCCCATCACCAGTGTCAAGGTTCCCTCACCAGTGTCAAGGTTCCCTCACCAGTGCCAAGGTTCCCTCACCAGAGTCAAGGTTCCTTCAACAGTGTCAAGGTTCCCTCACCAGTGTCAAGTTCACCCACAGGTGTCAAGGTTCCCTCACCAGTGTCAAGGTCCCCTCACCAGTGTCAAGGTTCCCTCACCAGTGTCAAGTTCCCTCACCAGAGTCAAGGTTCCCTCACCAGTGTCAAGGTCCCATCAACAGTGTCAAGGTCCCATCAACAGTATCAAGGTTCCCTAACAAGTGCCAAGTTTCCCTCACCAGAGTCAAGGTTACCTCACCAGTGTCAAGGTTCCCTCACCAGTGTCAAGGTTCCCTCACCAGAGTCAAGGTTCCTTCAACAGTGTCAAGGTTCCCTCACCAGTGTCAAGTTCCCTCACAGGTGTCAAGGTTCCCTCACCAGTGCCAAGGTCCCCTCACCAGTGTCAAGGTTCCCTCACCAGTCTCAAGTTCCCTCACCAGAGTCAAGGTTCCCTCACCAGTGTCAAGTTCCCTCACCAGTGTCAAGGTCCCATCACCAGTGTCAAGGTTCCCTCACCAGTGTCTAGGTCCCCTCACCAGTGTCAAGGTTCCCTCACCAGAGTCAAGGTTCCCTCACCAGTGTCAAGGTTCCCTCACCAGTGTCAAGGTCCCTCATCAGTGTCAAGAATCCCTCACCAGTGTCAAGGTCACCTCACCAGTGTCATGATTCCCTCACCAGTGTCAAGTTTCCTCACCAGTGTCAAGGTCCCATCACCAGTGTCAAAGTTCCCTCAGCAGTGTCAAGGTTCCCTCACCAGTGCCAAGGTTCCTTCACCAGTGTCAAGCTCCCTCACCAGTGTCAAGTTCCCTCACCAGTGTCATGATTCCCTCACCAGTGCCAAGTTTCCTCACCAGTGTCAAGGTCCCATCACCAGTGTCAAAGTTCCCTCAGCAGTGTCAAGGTTCCCTCACCAGTGCCAAGGTTCCGTCACCAGTGTCAAGTTCCCTCACCAGTGTCAAGTTCCCTCACCAGTGTCATGATTCCCTAACCAGTGTCAAGTTTCCTCACCAGTGTCAAGGTCCCATCACCAGTGTCAAAGTTCCCTCAGCAGTGTCAAGGTTCCCTCACCAGTGCCAAGGTTCCGTCACCAGTGTCAAGGTTCCCTCACCAGTGTCAAGGTTCCCTCACCAGTGCCAAGGTTTCCTCACCAGTGCCAAGGTTTCCTCACCAGTGCCAAGGTTTCCTCACCAGTGCCAAGGTTTCCTCACCAGTGCCAAGGTTTCCTCACCAGTGCCAAGGTTTCCTCACCAGTGCCAAGTTCCCACACCAGTGTCAAGTTCCCTCACCAGTGCCATGATTCCCTCACCAGTGTCAAGTTTCCTCACCAGTGTCAAGATCTCATCACCAGTGTCAAGGTTCCCTCAGCAGTGCCAAGGTTCCCTCACCAGTGTCAAGTTCCCTCACCAGTGTCAAGTTCCCTCACCAGTGTCAAGTTCCCTCACTAGTGTCAAGTTCCCTCACCAGTGTCAAGTTCCCTCACTAGTGTCAAGTTCCCTCACCAGTGTCAAGTTCCCTCACTAGTGTCAAGTTCCCTCATCAGTGTCAAGTTCCCTCACCAGTGTCAAGTTCCCTCACCAGTGTCAAGTTCCCTCACTAGTGTCAAGTTCCCTCACCAGTGTCAAGTTCCCTCACCAGTGTCAAGTTCCCTCACCAGTGTCAAGTTCCCTCACCAGTGTCAAGTTCCCTCACCAGTGTCAAGTTCCCTCACTAGTGTCAAGTTCCCTCACCAGTGTCAAGTTCACTCACTAGTTTCAAGTTCCCTCACCAGTGTCAAGTTCCCTCACCAGTGTCAATTTCCCTCACTAGTGTCAAGTTCCCTCACCAGTGTCAAGTTCCCTCACCAGTGTCAAGTTCCCTCACCAGTGTCAAGTTCCTTCACCAGTGTCAAGTTCCCTCACTAGTGTCAAGTTCCGTCACCAGTGTTAAGTTCCCTCAGTAGTGTCAAGTTCCCTCACCATTGTCAAGTTCCCTCACTAGTGTCAAGTTCCCTCACCAGTGTCAAGTTCCCTCACCAGTGTCAAGTTCCCTCACTAGTGTCAAGTTCCCTCACCAGTGTCAAGTTCCCTCACCAGTGTCAAGTTCCCTCACCAGTGTCAAGTTCCCTCACTAGTGTCAAGTTCCGTCACCAGTGTCAAGTTCCCTCAGTAGTGTCAAGTTCCCTCACCAGTGTCAAGTTCCCTCACTAGTGTCAAGTTCCCTCACCAGTGTCAAGTTCCCTCACCAGTGTCAAGTTCCCTCACTAGTGTCAAGTTCCCTCACCAGTGTCAAGTTCCCTCACTAGTGTCAAGTTCCCTCACCAGTGTCAAGTTCCCTCACTAGTGTCAAGTTCCCTCACCAGTGTCAAGTTCCCTCACCAGTGTCAAGTTCCCTCACCAGTGTCAAGTTCCCTCACCAGTGTCAAGTTCCCTCACCAGTGTCAAGTTCCCTCACCAGTGTCAAGTTCCCTCACCAGTGTCAAGTTCCCTCACTAGTGTCAAGTTCCCTCACCAGTGTCAAGTTCCCTCACCAGTGTCAAGTTCCCTCACCAGTGTCAAGTTCCCTCACCAGTGTCAAGTTCCCTCACCAGTGTCAAGTTCCCTCACCAGTGTCAAGTTCCCTCACTAGTGTCAAGTTCCCTCACCAGTGTCAAGTTCCCTCACTAGTGTCAAGTTCCCTCACCAGTGTCAAGTTCCCTCACTAGTGTCAAGTTCCCTCACCAGTGTCAAGTTCCCTCACTAGTGTCAAGTTCCCTCACCAGTGTCAAGTTCCCTCACCAGTGTCAAGTTCCCTCACCAGTGTCAAGTTCCCTCACCAGTGTCAAGTTCCCTCACCAGTGTCAAGTTCCCTCACCAGTGTCAAGTTCCCTCACTAGTGTCAAGGGAAAATAGTGCAATAAAGTAATACTATACCATTTCCAGAAGAAAAGTAGTGTTATAGCAGGTATAAACTCCATTAAATATTCCAATTGTGTTTTAGTAGGATACTCAGTATAATTTTGATGTTAATGAGATGAACATTTCTTGAGTTATCACACTGGAAGAATATTTAGAATGACCTGTGTATCACTGTATATAGGGCAGCCACACATGTAAATAGTCTCAAGAATCTTGCCCAAGATACATTACATCAACGTTGAAAATTTTAAACCGAACGAATCTGTCGTTCTCAAGCAATAAATGAATATTTTGGAAACGTAAACTAAAATGTTTCTGATAAATATAATTAGCAAATTGTAATTTATGCCACACAGTAGCATCGTGAGCCTTGTGTACTGGAAAGTAGGAGCGTGAGTCTTGTGTATGGAAAGTAGGAGCTTGAGTCTACAACAACACGGACTCTCGGGTAAGGACCCACGAGGAGCGAGGGGCAAGTGGCGACAGGGCGAAGAATAGACAGTGAGAGGAATGTCTTGAGTCGATGAGAGAAGATTCAGGACTAGACCCAGCTGCTAAGCCTGGAAAACACTGATGAAGACGACGCAGAAGGCACTGGAACTCTGCAGAGGCTGACTGCATCTTGCTTGATGGAAGAAACTGAGACTTGCTGATGACAGGTGGCTGCAGGCGACAAAGAAGGAGCTTATCGTTGATTGGTCAGTTCATGGAGTTAGGCGGTTACTTCGAGTTGTGACGTTGTTTTACAATTTCTAGCTTGCTGATATCAGATCCATTTACAAAACGGTTAAATCGTTGGAGCGGGAGGATCATGAGACGTGTTAGAAAGTGTTGATTGCAGGGATGCTGATAGCGTTCTTAAATGAACTCTAGGAGATTAGGAAGTGTAATTATAACAGCACCAGGATCGATGGTAAACTTGACAGTCTTGTTGGTAAGATGAGTATACAGTTCAGATAACAGCATATCTTGACCGTAGTGAGTTGTGGTGTAGAAGGTGATTCCTTAAGAATCATCATCAGGATCTGTGTCATGTCGAGGGTGATAAGATGATGTTGTTGGCACTGGTTTTACTCTCTTGGCAGGCGGTGATGAAGGTGGAGGTGAAGACTCAATGTCGGCTTCAGCAGATGAGAAGGAAGATGTTGCTGGTGGTAAGGTCTCTGATTGGTGGGTTTCCATGGCGAGTGATGGTGGTAGAGGCTTCTCATTGGTTGTTGTTGGAGTGACGTCACTAGTTGGTAGAGATGGAGGAGTTACTGAAGAAGCAGAGGTGGCTACTAAGTCTTTCGTGAATTTGAGAATATCAGCCGAAGGTGGAGAAGCTGGAAATACAAACGATGACATGTTGTTCAAGGCAAATAGCTCGTTGATGGTGGTGTTGAAGGAGCCAGGTACTGCCATGTTCTGCATATGAGCATATAGCAGACAGTAGTGGATCTTTGTTAGGTCACATGCTGGAGGAGTGACGGTGGTGGTGGAGGCGGGTTGAGTGGAAGCTTGAAGGAGTTTTGTAGTATCTGCTGCAACTTGAGTTTTCTTCATAATGTACTTTCTAGTAAGACATTTTATTGCAGGAGTGTGGTGATCTTTGTTTTTGCAGTTTAAACAAGTTGGTGGAGATGGAGAAGAGGCAGTACAGGAACTGAGAGTGTGGCCCTCACTACCACATGTTGTGCAGAACTTCTTGTCTTTAACTGGACAGGCCTTCTGTTGTGCAGATAAGAATAACAGTTCCAGCAATGTTGGATGTAGTGAAATCTTACAGCTTCGATGTAGGTGGGACTGATGAAGTAGTAGTACACAGCAAGACCGTCACTCGGAGCAGTGGTTGCCATGTTCATATCCGTGAAGGTGACCTTGAGCATGGTCGAAGCATTTGGGATTTTTGTGATGCTGTCAACGGTGGTACATGTATTTTGAGTTTCAATATATGACTTGAGTTCAGCAGTTGGTAGCGACGTGAGAATCTTGTCTAGTTTTTTCAGGAATACTGATCTCCTTGCTCTGAGAGCAGGAGAGGACATAACAGTAAATTATCGAGCAGTAAGAGTAGTGGTGGCTTCAGTAGTGAGTAGCTTCTCGGCTTCAGCATCATCATGACACACGACAATGAAGGCTTCCTTGAGTGTCAGAATAGCGTTGATTTTCACTTGCAACCCACCCTGAACGGCGGTTGCAAGATGATTCATCAACAGTACCACTGTTGGGCTTGATCTTGACACGATCTGCATAGCTCATCGTGGTGCAAGTCAAGGCTGAAGACGATGGTAAATGTTCTCCTTCCCAACGGGGATCGTAGGGAGACTGAATAAGTAAGGAGAGCTGCTATGACCTACCGAGGCCAGAGTCAAGAGCAGAATGTGAGTCTTGTCTACGAAAAGTAGGATCGTGAGTCTTGTGTACAGGAAAGTAACAGTGTCAGTCTTTTGTACAGGATAGTAGCAGCGTCAGTCTTGTGTACAGGAAAGTAACAGCGTCAGTCTTGTGTACAGGAAAGTAGCAGCGTCAGTCTCGTGTACGGGAAAGTAGCAGAGCCAGTCTTGTGTACAGGAAAGTAACAGTGTCAGTCTTGTGTACAGGAAAGTAGCAGCGTCAGTCTTGTGTACAGGAAAGTAGCAGCGTCAGTCTTGTGTACAGGAAAGTAACAGTGTCAGTCTTGTGTACAGGAAAGTAACAGTGTCAGTCTTGTGTACGGGAAAGTAACAGTGTCAGTCTTGTGTACGTAAAAGTAGCAACGTGAGTCTTGTGTACAGGACATTAGCAGCATCAGTCTTGTGTACAGGAACGTAACAATGTGAGTCTTGTGTACAGAAAAGTAGCATCGTCAGTCTTGTGTACAGGAAAGTAGCATCGTCAGTCTTGTGTACAGGAAAGTAACAGTGTGAGTCTTGTGTACAGAAAAGTAGCAGCGTCAGTCTTGTGTACAGGAAAGTAGCAGCGTCAGTCTTGTGTACAGGAAAGAAGTAACAGCGTCAGTCTTATGTACTGGAAAGTAGCAGTGTCAGTCTTGTGTACGGGAAAGTAACAGTGTCAGTCTTGTGTACAGGAAAGTAGCAGTGTCAGTCTTGTGTACAGGAAAGTAGCAGCGTCAGTCATGTGTACAGGAGAGTAACAGTGTCAGTCTTGTGTACGGGAAAGTAGCAGTGTCAGTCTTGTGTACGGGAAAGTAACAGTGTCAGTCTTGTGTACAGGAAAGTAACAGTGTCAGTCTTGTGTACGGGAAAGTAGCAGTGTCAGTCTTGTGTACGGGAAAGTAACATTGTCAGTCTTGTGTACAGGAAAGTAACAGTGTCAGTCTTGTGTACGGAAAAGTAGCAGTGTCAGTCTTGTGTACGGGAAAGTAACAGTGTCAGTCTTGTGTACAGGAAAGTAACAGTGTCAGTCTTGTGTACGGGAAAGTAACAGTGTCAGTCTTGTGTACGGGAAAGTAACAGTGTCAGTCTTGTGTACTGGAAAGCACATGTGGTGAAAGTTTAAAGCCCATCAGTTGAGTCATTCTCAAGTTATGGCGCGGATTCCAACGATTCCGAATTATTTTTATTATTTTTCGACATCAAATTATCTGGATGCAAATATACACAGAAGTCGTTCACAAGAGGTCTTCTGAAAATTATTAAATACGGTTTAAGAGAATAAATATTCTGGCTATTTTACACATAAAATGGTCAGATCTGGACCGTCACATTTCAATTTCACTCTTTCCTGTCGTCGATGTTTTTGGAAGTTTTCTGAGGTGTTGAAGCTCCGCCATTGTGGGTTTAGGAAGCTGTTAGAGCCATTCCAAGATGCTGGGAGTTAATTCAACAACATTGGTCATAGGCCACATGAACAGTCCAGTTATTCCTACAATTTGGTCTCCGTTACCCTGAACTTGAGTTGAAAATATGTAGCCGATTGGATGATTCGTTTTCGAATTTTGAGAGAAATTAAATCGAGAAACTGCTAGAAGAAAACAAATCAAGTGATGTTTTAAAGTTCCCCCGTCAGTGATGTATAATGAATATATTAATTACACCTGACATTTCTTTACTATTAACAAAAAAATTCTATGAAGGTCATAAAACACCTGAAAAGAAATAAAGAAAATGTAAAATTGAAACTCGTTGATATTTTGAAGTAGAGATGCTATAAAATTTAAAAACGTCCGTTTTGGGGGATTTTCGCATTCTATTTTCAAGAGAGAAAATTTTTTAGTTCATAACTGAATTCAGCAACACGAAAAACGTGCCACTGGAAGTAAAATAAAAATCACCACTAAATGAAAAGCTAGAATCAGAGGTGAGCAGTTTTATTTGAACATTGTTTGTCTATCGGTGTATATATATATATATATATATA
This sequence comes from Cherax quadricarinatus, assembly GCF_038502225.1. NCBI lineage: Eukaryota > Metazoa > Arthropoda > Malacostraca > Decapoda > Parastacidae > Cherax > Cherax quadricarinatus. The sequence goes on along the minus strand of NW_027195128.1, from coordinate 259,270 downwards.
TATATATATATATATATATATATATATATTCACCGATCATGTTAAAATGATCATGTTAAAAATGATGTTGAGAAATCTTGAATAAACTCTCATAATTATCCCAAAAGAATAAGCAATTTTACATTCTTGTCTGGGCAAGAGTGGAATATCTATGTTTCCTGATATTACAGTAAATTTCAGCATTGTGAACAATTCTTTCATGCTCTAGGTCCATAAGAAGGCAGCAGCTTGGTTCTTGAATATATTGAAGAAGGCAAGTTTTTTTTATTTTTTTTAACAAGTCGGCCGTCTCCCACCGATGCAGGGTGACCCAAAAAGAAAGAAAATCCCAAAAAAGAAAATACTTTCATCATCATTCAACACTTTCACCTCACTCACACATAATCACTGTTTTTGCAGAGGTGCTCAGAATACAAAAGTTTAGAAGCATATACGTATAAATATACACAACATATCCCCCCAAACTGCCAATATCCCAAACCCCTCCTTTAAAGTGCAGGCATTGTACTTCCCATTTCCAGTACTCAAGTCCGCCTGTATAAAAATAACCGGTTTCCCTGAATCCCTTCACTAAATATTACCCTGTTCACACTCCAACAGCTCGTCAGGTCCCAAATACCATTCGTCTCCATTCACTCCTATCTAACATGCTCATGCTTGCTTGCTGGAAGCCCAAGCCCCTCGCCCACAAAAATCTCCTTTACCCCCTTCCTCCAACCTTTTCGAGGACGACCCCTACCCGGCCTTCCTTACCCTACAGATTTATACGCTCTCCATGTCATTCTACTTTGATCCATTCTGTCTAAATGACTAAACCACCTCAACAAATCCTCCACACCTTCCTAATTTCCACACTCCAAATTTTCTGAATAATATTTACACCACACATTGCCCTTAGACAGGACATCTACACTGCCTCCAAACATCTCCTCACTGCAGCATTTACAACCCAAGCTTTATACCAATATAAGAATGTGGGTACCACTATACTTTCATACATTCCCTTCTTTGCCTCCATAGATAACATTTTTTGTCTCCACATATACCTCAACGCACCACTCGCCTTTTTTCATTCATCAATTCTATGATTAACCTCATCCTTCGTAAATCCACCCACTGACCCGTCAACTCCCAAATATCTGAAAACATTCACTTCTTCCATACTCCTCCTCTCCAATTTGATATCCAATTTTCTTTATCTAAATCATTTGATACCCCTATCACCTTACTCTATTATATGTTCACTTTCAACTTTCTACCTTTATGCACACTCCTAAACTCGTCCATTAACCTTTGCAATTTTTCTTTAGAATCTCCCATAAGCACAGTATCATCAGCAAAAAGTAACTGTGTCAATTCCCATTTTGTATTTGATTCCCCATAATTTAATCCCACCCCTCACCCGAACACCATAGAATTTACTTCTTTTACAACCCCATCTATAAATATATTAAACAACCATGGTGACATTACACTTCGCTGTCTAAGACCTTCTTTTACAAGGAAGTAGTCTCCCTCTCTTCTACACACCCTAATATGAGCCTCACTAACCTCATAAAAACTGTTTACAGCATTTAGTAACTTACTATCAATTCCATATACATGTACTTGCAACATCCGCCACATTGCTTCCCTATCCAATCTATCATATGCCTTTTCTAAATTCATAAATGCAATGAAAACTTCCTTACCTTTATCTAAATACTGTTCACATATATGCTTCAATGTAAACACTTGATCTACACATCCCCTACCCACTCTAAAACCTCCTTGCTCATCCACAATCCTACATTCTGTCTTACCTCTAATTCTTTCAATAATAACCCTACCATACACTTTTCCTGGTATACTCAGTAAACTAATTCCTCTATAATTTTTACAATCTCATTTGTGCCCCTTCCCTTTATATAAAGGAGCTACACATGCTCTCTTCCCCTCTTTCACGCAGTTATTAAACAAAAATACCCCCCCTGCATTTAACATTTCTGTCATGATTCCATCACTTCCAGCTGTTTTCCCCTTTTTCGTTCTACGTAATGCCTCATGCACCTCCCCCACACTCACATCCTGCTCTTCTTCACTCCTAAAAGATGTTATACCTCCCTGGCCAATGCATGAAATTACCGCCTCCCTTTCTTCGTCAACATTTAAAAGTTCCTCAAAATATTCCCGTCATTTACCCAATACCTCCATCTCCCCATATACTAACTCCCCTACTCTGTTTTAACTGACGAATCCATTCGTTCCCTAGGCTTTCTTAACTTGTTTAACTCACTCCAAATTTTTTTCTTATTTTCATTAAAATTTCTTGAGAGTGCCTCTCCCACTCTATCATCTGCTCTCCTTTTGCACTCTTTCACCACCCTCTTCACTTCTCTTTTACTCTCCATATACTCTGATCTTCTTATAACACTTCTGCTTTGTAAAAACCTCTCGTAAGCTAACTTTTTCTCTTCTATTACGCCCTTTACTTTATCATTCCACCACTCAATCCTCTTTCCTCCTGCACCCACCCTCCTATAACCACAAACTTCTGCCCCACATTCTAATACTGCATTTTTAAAACTATTCCAACCCTCTTCAACTCCCCCACTACTCATCTTTGCACTAGCCCACCTTTCTGCCAATAGTTGCTTATATCTAACCCAAACTTCCTCCTCCCTTAATTTATACACTTTCACCTCTCTCTTACTTCTTGTTACCATTTTCCTCTTGTCTCATCTACCTCTTACTCTAACTGTAGCCACAACTAAATAATCATTCGATATAACAGTTGCCCCTCTATAAACATGTACATCCTGGAGCCTACCCATCAACCTTTTATCCACCAATACATAATCTAACAAACTACTTTCATTATATGCTATATCACACCTTGTATATTTATTTGTCCTCTTTTTCATAAAATATGTATTACTTATTACTAAACCTCTTTCTACACATAGCTCAATTAAAGGCTCCCATTATCATTTACCCCTCGAACCCCAAATTTACCTACTACTCCCTCCACAACATTTTTACCCACTTTAGCATTGAAATCCCCAACCACAAGTACTCTCACACTTGGTTCAAAACTCCCCACACATTCACTCAACATTTCCCAAAATCTCTCTCCTCTACACTTCTCTCTTCTCCAGGTGCATATATGCTTACTATAACCCACTTTTCACATCCAACCTTTATTTTACTCCACATAATCCTTGAATTAATACATTTATACTCCCTCTTTTCCTGCCATAGCTTATCCTTCAACATTATTGCTACTCCTTCTTTAGCTCTAACTCTATTAGAAACCCCTGACATAATCCCATTTATTTCTCTCCAGTGAAACCCCCCCACTCCCTTCAGCTTTGTTTCACTTAAAGCCAGGACATCCAGCTTCTTCTCATTCATAACATCCACAATCATCTCTTTCTGATCATTCGCACAACATCCACGCACTTTCAGACATCCCACTTTGAAAATTTTCTTCTTATTATTCTTTTTAGTAATTATGCAGGAAAAGGGGTTACTATCCCATTGTTCCCGGAATTTTAGTTGACTTTTACAACACGCATGGCTTACGGAAGAAAAATTCTTATTCCACTTCCCCATGGATATAAAAGGAAAAGTAATAAGAAGAACTATTAAGACAAAATCAAAGAAAACTCAGATGAGTGTGTATAAATAAACGTGTACATGTATGTGAAGTGTGATCTAAGTGTAAGTAGAAGTAGCATATTTATGAGACAGAAGACACCAGCAATCCTACCGTCACATAAAACACTTACAGGCTTTCATTTTACACTCACTTGGCAGAACGGTAGTACCTCCCTGGGCGGGTGCTGTCTACCAATCTACTACTATTATTTAATTTTATTGTTTTAATACCAACCATCTCCCACTGAGGTAGGGACCTGAAAAAGAGAAAACACTATAAACCATACCACGGGTGGGGTTTGAACCCGCGGTCAGAGAGTCTCAAAACTCCAGACAGTTGAGTTAGCCACTGGGCCAGCTAACGCAACGGTCTGGAGTTTTGAGACTCTCTGACCATGGATTTAAACCCCACCCATGGAATGGTCTGTTTGCAATCGTGTCATTACAATTTCATGAATCAAGGAAACACTATCACCGTTACTCACTCAATCACCATCTATCCAGAAGCATGCTGACATCCACCTCCTTCAGAGTACAGGCACTGTACTTTGAACCTGATTTCCCTAAAATTCTTTCAGAAATGTTCCCTTGCTCACACTCCAACAGCATGTCATGTTATACAAACCTTTCACCTCCACTCTCTCCTATCTAAAAATGCTCATACATGCTCAGTGAATATCCAGTTCTCCAGTACTCAAAACCTCCTTTACCTCCTATCTCCAACCCTCCCTTCCCTCCACCCCTCCTTCCTTCCTTCCCCTGCCCTCCTAGTTATCCTATTTTGCTCCAGCCTCTCTGAAAGTCCAAACTTCCTCACCAATCACTCCTCAGCCACCTGAATAATACTCTTAGCAACCACGTACCTTCTAGTCTCCAAGTTCAAAATTCTCTGCATGATACTGACACCACACAGTTACCTCAAACAATACAACTCCACTGCCTCCTGCCTCCTCCTCTATGCGTCATTAAAAACCATGCTTAACACCCATATAACAGTGTTGGTACCACTATACCCTGGAACATTTTTCCTTTTACTTCCACAGATGCTTAAATTCACCTTTTTCCCCCTCATCATTTACATTGTGTGGTTTGCCTCTTCTCTCACAGACTCAAATACTCCCAAATACCTGAATATATTCACTTCCTCCATACTCCCTCCCTCCAATATGATATCCAAACTTTCATTACCTGGATTTTTTTGTTAATCTCAATAACTGAATCTTCAACATTATTGCTATTTCTTCTTTAGCTCTACTTACTTGAAACCTCTGACCTAATCCCATTTATTCCTCCCAAGTGAAACTCTCCACCCCCTTCAGCTTTGTTTCACTTACAGCCAATACATCTAGCTTCTTTTCATTCATAACATCCACAATCATTTCTTTCTTATCATGTGCACTACATCCATGCATATACAAACATCCCAACTTATAGATACTGTCGTATCTGTATGCCTCTGGCAAGACAGTGATAGTATGAATGATGGTGAAAGTGTTTCTTTTTTGGTCACTCTGCCTTAGTTGGAGATGGCCAGCGTGTTATAATAATAATAATAATAATAATAATAATAATAATAATAATAATAATAATAATAATAATAATAATAATAATAATAATAATTATAATAATAATAATAATAATAATAATAATAATAATAATAATAATAATAATAATAATAATAATAATATTTTTATAGCAAGACCTGCAACCAACAGTGTTATACGGTGCTGTACAGCAGAGGTGAAAGAAATGGGGAAAAACAGATACTGGAGGTGTTGAATGAGGGACATCAGATGAAAGGATTGGGGTTTACTGCTGATGTAGCAAATCAATGTCACCTAATCAAAAACAGAGTTTACAGCAAAAGTTAGACCCTCAGAGAGTCAGGCAGAAAAGCAAGCATGTCAGAGCATTGAAGGTATTCAAAATGAAAGCAATATGTTCTCTGGTGAATAAAACAATCAATCAGTGGGACAAGAGAAGCTAACATCTGAAAATACAATCCAGTAGGGCCCCACTTATACGGCAGGATAGGTTTCAGGCTACTGCAGGAAAGCAGACATTTTTTTCCACTTACAAATGCATATAAATGCTAGATAATAAGTTTACGCTAACATATATTAAGTTAGCAATAGAACTAGGCATTAAAACCAATAAAAAGTATAATACAATGGAACCTCTACTTACGAGTGCTTCCATGTGCAAGTTTTTCCAGATATGAGCAGCTGCTTGGTCGATTATTTGCTTCCAGACGCGAGCAAAATTTCCAGATGCGAGCGGGCCTCAAGGGAGGTTAATTGACACTGGTGAGGGGGCTCTTGCTCTTGATCTAGGGAATTGAATCTCAGTTGTTTGTTAGACTATAACATTTTTTGTCTCCACATATACCTCAACGCACCACTCACATTTTTTCCTTCAGCAATTCTATGATTAACCTCATCCTTCATAAATCCATCTGCTGACACGTCAACTCCCAAATATCTGAAAACATTCACTTCTTCCATACTCCTCCTCCTCCTCAATTTGATATCCAATTTTTCTTTATATAAATCATTTGATACCCTCATCACCTTACTCTTATCTATGTTCACTTTCAACTTTCTACCTTTACACACTCTACAAAACTCATCCACTCACCTTTTAATTTTTCTTTAGAATCTCCCATAAGCACGGTATCATCAGCAAAAAGTAACTGTGTCAATTCCCATTTTGTATTTGATTCCCCATAATTTAATACCACCCCTCTCCCCAACACCTTAGCATTTACTTCTTTTACAACCCCATCTATAAATACGAATATTAAACCACCATGGTGACATTACACATCCCTGTCTAAGACCTTCTTTTACAAGGAAGTAATCTTCCTCTCTCCTACACACCTTAACATGAGCCTCACTATCCTCATAAAAACTCTTTACAGCATTTAGTAACTTACTAACTATTCCATATACTTTCAGCATCTGCCATATTGCTCCCCTATCCACTCATTTGTATGTCTTTTCTAAATCCATAAGCGCAATGAAAACTTACCTACGTTTATCTAAATACTGTTCACATATATGCTTCAATGTAAACACTTGATCTACCCATCCCCTACCCACTCTAAAACCTCCTTGCTCATCCGCAATCCTACATTCCGTCTTACCTCTAATTCTTTCAATAATAACCCTACCGTACACTTTTCCTGGTATACTCAGTAAACTTATTCTCCTGTAATTTTTGCAATCTCTTTTGTCCCCTTCCCTTTATATAAAGGAATTATACATGCTCTTTGCCAATCCCTAGGTACCTACCCCGCTTCCATACATTTATTAAACAAAACTACCAACCACTCCAACACTATATCCCCCCCTGCTTTTAACATTTCTGCCATGACCCCATCAGTTCCTGTTGCTTTACCCCCTTTCATTATACGTAATGCCTCACGTACCTCCCCCACACTCACATCCTGCTCTTCTTCACTCCTGAAACATGTTATACCTCCCTGGCCAGTGCATGAAATGGCCGCCTCCCCTTCTTCATCGACATTTAAATGTTCCTCGAAATATTCCCGCTATCTACCCAATACCTCCAGCTCCCCATCTACTAATTCCCCTACTCATTCCATAGGCTTTTTTAACTTGTTTATCTCAATCCAAATTTTTTTCTTGTTTTCATCAAAATTTCTTGGCAGTGCCGCTCCCACTCTATCATCTGCTCTCCTTTTGTACAAGAACACTTATATAATGTGTATACTGTATTTTATGTTGTTTACTAATGTATGAAAGTAAAATGAATAAAATTGTTAAAATGTTATAGATTATTATTTACCTATTGTTTGATAGTGCACACCTCTAAAGTGCTGGACCTAAAGCTGTAGCTTGTCTCGTAAGGGGTCAGGAGCTGTAACACTTGTTACCCCTTGGGAGAAACCCAGGAGCTGTAACTAAGGACACTGACTTTTTTGGGTAGGGTTATCTTAGGTAATTTTACCCCATTGGGTCCAGGAGCTTATTTTTGTTTAGCTATGAGATCAAGAGCTATAGCTTATCACCTTGAGGGATCAGCTTAGGGACCTGAGGAGCTTACCTTTTGTATATGACAGATAAGTATGCTGAGGTCAGTGATCACTGACTCCCCTGCTTATCAAGGTAAGAATATTCTGATTGAGGGAGATTCTCAGGTAAGATATGTGGACCGTGCATTTTGTAACAGGGATAGGAAGGTCAGATAGAGGATGTCTCCCAGGAGCTGGTGTTGGTGACATAGTCATCAGGTTGGATAATATTATGTCAGACAATGGGAACAAGCCCATTATCTGTCTTAGCACTGGTGGAAATGGCATCGGGAATAGTAGGAGACAGGAGCTGCTGGATAAGTATAGGTCAGCCATAGACGTAGTCAGGTCTAAGGGAGGAATCCCAATTATATGTAGCATCTTGCCTAGAAGGGGAGTGGGCAATGAAACGATGTCTAGAGCAATTAGTATAAATTGCTGGCTAGACAAGTACTGCAAGAAACCTGCAATCCCATTCATCAATAACTAGGACATATTCAATGGCAAGCATGATATGTATGCAAGGGATGGGGTTCATCTCTATGGGGATAGAGTGGTTGTATTAGCCAATTCGATTGAGGGGGTCATTGATGACTTGTCTAGGACTTTAAACTGATAGATTATATAGGTATGGGTGTCTGTGGGAAACAATCAGGCTGCAGTACTAGGGTTGAAAACTGAAGATATAACCAGGATACCTCAGGGAACAATGTGACAGGAAATCTTGAGTCTAGTGACTTTCTTGATACGGTTCAAGATTGCTTTTTAACCAGTTTGTGACAGAACCAACAAGAAAGTGATCACAAATCACTTAGTTTCAATACATTTTGAAATTACCCAGTAAACTGCAATCAAGTCTCTGTCCCAGACTTTCGCTTGGCCGATTTCATGTGACTGAAAAATTACCTGGGTAGGCTAAATTAGGATGTCCTGACTATGGGTCAGGTAGGTGGTCTTGTTTGCCAATATGACATTTTTCAGAGCATAGTTCTAGTTCCCCAGACAACTTTTGTTCCGAGTAGGGAAATAAGATCTAACAAAAATGATCCTAAATGGATGAACAATAGATTAAAACATCTCAATGGTCAAAAGAGAGGCATATATAGGCGTATCAAAAGAGCGAAGGGGATGTTAAGAAATCAATATATTTAATTAAAGAGAGAAATAGAAAAAGGAATAAGAAAAGCAAAAAGGGATTACAAGGCTAAGGTCGCAAGGGATTCGAAGACTAACCCAAAAGGGTTCTTTCAGGTATACAGAAGTAAGATTAGGGGCAAGATAGGCCCACTTAAGAGTAACTCAGGGCAGATCACTGACAGTGATAAGGATATGTGTGAAATTTTCAATTCTTACTTCCTCTCAGTTTTTACTTAGGAAGATATTAGCGAAATTCCAGAAATAATATAATATGTAAAATAGGACGATAATAAATTATGCACGATTGCCGTAACTAGTGACAAATAGAGAAATTAAAAGCTAACAAATCCCCAGGCCCTGATGAACTGTTTGCAAGGGTATTAAAATAATGTAAAGAGGAACTTAGCACACCTTTGGCTAATCATTTCAACATATCACTACAAACTGGCACAGTGCCTGACAAGTGGAAAATGGCAAATGTAATACCTATTTACAAGGCAGCTGACAGGTCCTTAGATTCGAACTGTAAACCAAAAAGCCTTACCTTCATAGTAGGAAAATTTATGGAATCAATAATTGCCGAAGCACTTTGTACCCATCTCAAAAGGCATAAATTGATTATGAATCTCAGCACGGTCTTACAAAGGGGCGTTCCTGTCTTACGAATTTACTAACTTTCTTCACTAAGGTATTTGAGGAGGTAGATTATGGTATTGAATATGATATTGTGTATATGGACTTCAGTAAGGCTTTCGATAGAGTTCCACATCAGAGGCTATTTGAGGAAACTTAAGGCACACGGAATAGGAGAAATTTTTTCCTTGGTTGAGGCATGGTTGACGAATAGCAAAAAAGATTTAGGAGTTTTGGTTAGCAGTAATCTAAAACCAAGACAACAGTGCATTAGTGTTCGCACTAAAGCTAACAGAATTCTTGGCTTCATAGCATGAAGTATAAATAATAGAAGTCCTCAGGTTGTTCTTCAACTCTATATATCCTTGATTAGGCCTCATTTAGACTATGCTGCACAGTTTTGGTCGCCGTATTACAGAATGGCTATAAATGTACTGGAAAACGTACAAAGGAGGATGACAAAGTTGATCCCATGTATCAGAAATCTTCCCTATGAGGATAGACTGAGGGCTCTGAATCTGCACTCTCTAGAAAAGCAAAGAATTATTGGGGATATGACTGAGGTGTATAAATGGAAAACAGGAATTAATAAAGGGGACGTAAATTGCGTGCTAAAAATATCTAACATAGACAGGACTCGCAGCAATGGTTTTAAATTGGAAAAAATTCAGATTCATGAAGGATATATTAAAGCACTAGTTTGGTAATAAAGTTGTTGATGAGTGGAATAAACTCCCGAGTACCTTCCTAGACGCTAAGACATTAAAAATAGGTTGGATAAATACATGAGTGGGTGTGGGTGGGTGTGAGTTGGACCTCCCTAGCTTGTGCTACTAGGATGCTGTGCTCCTCCCTCAAGTGACGTGTCTGACCTCACTAGGTCAAGGCATTGGCTTAAGCCGGTGGGAGAATTGGAGCTGCCTCGCATAGGCCAGTAGGCCTGTTGCAGTGTTCCTTTTTTCTTATGCTCTTAAGAACTAAAATAAACCATACCCCCGGCCGGGATTGAACCCGCGGTCATAGAGTCTCAAAACTCCAGCCCGTCGCGCTAGCCACTAGACCAGCTAGCCACAATAAGATTCATCCAACTAGGTATATTTCTACACCATAGGAAAGTTAGCACAGGCACCTCTGTGACCACAAATGCAAGTTTTTACAGACGAATCTCCAGCTAGCGTGGCCGTGACGAACTCTAGCTCAAGTCCCTTCACTGCCGTCAACATGACTTAAGAAATCGTAATGACACGATTGCAAATAAACCATACCCCCGGCCGGGATTGAACCCGCGGTCATAGAGTCTCAAAACTCCAGCCCGTCGCGCTAGCCACTAGACCAGCTAGCCACAATAAGATTCATCCAACTAGGTATATTTCTACACCATAGGAAAGTTAGCACAGGCACCTCTGTGACCACAAATGCAAGTTTTTACAGACGAATCTCCAGCTAGCGTGGCCGTGACGAACTCTAGCTCAAGTCCCTTCACTGCCGTCAACATGACTTAAGAAATCGTAATGACACGATTGCAAATAAACCATACCCCCGGCCGGGATTGAACCCGCGGTCATAGAGTCTCAAAACTCCAGCCCGTCGCGCTAGCCACTAGACCAGCTAGCCACAATAAGATTCATCCAACTAGGTATATTTCTACACCATAGGAAAGTTAGCACAGGCACCTCTGTGACCACAAATGCAAGTTTTTACAGACGAATCTCCAGCTAGCGTGGCCGTGACGAACTCTAGCTCTAGTGGCTAGCGCGACGGGCTGGAGTTTTGAGACTCTATGACCGCGGGTTCAATCCCGGCCGGGGGTATGGTTTATTTGCAATCGTGTCATTACGATTTCTTAAGTCATGTTGACGGCAGTGAAGGGACTTGAGCTAGAGTTCGTCACGGCCACGCTAGCTGGAGATTCGTCTGTAAAAACTTGCATTTGTGGTCACAGAGGTGCCTGTGCTAACTTTCCTATGGTGTAGAAATATACCTAGTTGGATGAATCTTATTGTGGCTAGCTGGTCTAGTGGCTAGCGCGACGGGCTGGAGTTTTGAGACTCTATGACCGCGGGTTCAATCCCGGCCGGGGGTATGGTTTATTTGCAATCGTGTCATTACGATTTCTTAAGTCATGTTGACGGCAGTGAAGGGACTTGAGCTAGAGTTCGTCACGGCCACGCTAGCTGGAGATTCGTCTGTAAAAACTTGCATTTGTGGTCACAGAGGTGCCTGTGCTAACTTTCCTATGGTGTAGAAATATACCTAGTTGGATGAATCTTATTGTGGCTAGCTGGTCTAGTGGCTAGCGCGACGGGCTGGAGTTTTGAGACTCTATGACCGCGGGTTCAATCCCGGCCGGGGGTATGGTTTATTTGCAATCGTGTCATTACGATTTCTTAAGTCAAGAACTAAAATAAAATGTTGACTAGAATCGTGAACTCTAGGGACAACAAACTCCACATTTCAGTTATTTGACACCTGAGAAAATATAAAAAAATCCTGATGACGCAGTTTTGATCTGAGGAAATTGGGCTCTTTTCACATTTAAAAAATCTTGATGCGAGGAACTGGAGCTATACCGCTCTGAGCCACTCTGAGCAGGGAAAAGTTTAAGTAACTACGTACAACTCTGGGAAAATTAAATCTTGTTGATGCAGTCTTGATCTGAGGAATTGGAGTTCGCTTCCATAGTGTGATGGGAGGATACACGACATAGCGAGATATAGCCTGAGGGTCCACGACATAGCGAGATATAGCCTGAGGGGCTCATGACGTAGCGAGATATAGCCTGGGGTCCAAGACATAGCGAGATATAGCCTGAGGAGGAATGTGTAATAGCTTATGAGGCCAAAATTTCATTAGTCTATTTTTTCGGGGGGGGGGGGAGGTGCACCATAGCAAGTTACTCTGCACCACTGCCACACCTCACTTTGACCACTCCTGACTATGACAACACATAACTATGACCACACCTCATTATGAGCACTCCTGACTATGGCCACCCCTATGACCACACTTACCCATAACAAGGAAGAAAATATATATTGTGATTGTCGTGTGTGTCTGTGTGCGTGCGTGTGTGTGTGTGTGTGTGTGTGTGTGTGTGTGTGTGTGTGTGTGTGTGTGTGTGTGTGTGTGTGTGTGTGTGTGTGTGTGTGTGTGCGTGCGTGTGTACTCACCTATTTGTACTCACCTATTTGTGGTTGCAGGGGTCGAGTCATAGCTCCTGGCCCCGCCTCTTCACTGATTGCTACTAGGTCCTCTCTCTCCCTGCTCCATGAGCTTTATCATACCTCGCCTTAAAACTATGTATGGTTCCCGCCTCCACTACTTCACTTTCTAGACTATTCCATGACTTGACTACTCTATGACTGAAGAAATACTTCCTAACATCCCTTCGATTCATCTGAGTCTTCAACTTCCAATTGTGACCTCTTGTGTCTGTGTCCCATCTCTGGAACATCCTGTCTTTGTCCACCTTGTCTATTCCGCGCAGTATTTTATATGTCGTTATCATGTCTCCCCTGACCCTCCTGGCCTCCAGTGTCATCAGGCCGATTTCCCTCAACCTTTCTTCGTAGGACAATCCCCGTAGCTCTGGGACTAGTCTTGTTGCAAACCTTTGCACTTTCTCTAATTTTTTGACGTGCTTGACTAGGTGTGGATTCCAAACTGGTGCTGCATACTCCAGTATGGGCCTGACGTAAATGGTATACAGGGTCTTGAACGACTCCTTACTGAGGTATCGGAACGCTATCCGTAGGTTTGCCAGGCGCCCGTATGCTGCAGCAGTTATCTGATTTATGTGCGCCTCAGGAGATATGCTCGGTGTTATACTCACCCCCAGATCTTTTTCCTTGAGTGAGGTTTGCAGTCTTTGGCCATCTAAACTATATTGTGTCTGCGGTCTTCTTTGCCCTTCCCCAATCTTCATGACTTTGCATTTGGCAGGGTTAAACTCAAGGAGCCAGTTGCTGGACCAGGCTTGCAGCCTGTCCAGGTCTCTTTGTAGTCCTGCCTGATCCTCATCCGATTTGATTCTTCTCATTAACTTCACATCATCTGCAAACAAGGACACTTCTGAGTCTATCCCTTCCGTTATGTCGTTCACATATACCAAGAACAGCACAGGTCCTAGGACTGACCCCTGTGGAACCCCGCTTGTCACAAGCGCCCACTCTGACACCTCGTCACGTACCATGACTCGTTGTTGCCTCCCTGTCAGGTATTCTCTGATCCATTGCAGTGCCTTTCCTGTTATGTGTGCCTGATCTTCTAGCTTTTTCAGTAACCTCTTGTGAGGAACTGTGTCGAAGGCCTTTTTGCAGTCCAAAAAAATGCAGTCGATCCACCCCTCTCTCTCTTGTCTTACTTCTGTCACCTTGTCATAAAACTCTAGTAGGTTTGTGACACAGGATTTTCCTTCCTGAAACCACGCTGGTTGTCAATTATACACTTGTTTCTTTCCAGGTGCTCCACCACTCTCCTCCTGATGATCTTCTCCATGACCTTGCATACTATACACGTTAGTGATACAGGTCTGTAGTTTAGTGCCTCATGTCTGTCTCCCTTTTTAAAAATTGGGACTACATTTGCCATCTTCCATACCTCAGGGAGTTGCCCAGTTTCAAATGATGTGTTGAAGATCTTTGTTAATGGCACACACAATATCTCTGCTCCCTCTTTAAGGACCCACGGAGAGATGTTGTCTGGTCCCACCGCCTTTGAGGTGTCAAGTTCGCATAGCAGCTTCTTCACTTCCTCCTTGGTTATATGTACCTCATCCAGCACTTGCTGGTGTACCCCCCTGTTCTGATTTCCTGGAGTCCTACTGGTTTCCACTGTAAATACTTCTTTAAATCTCGTGTTGAGCTCCTGACATACCTCTCGGTCGTTGCTTGTGAATTCCCCATCACCCTTCCTCAGTCTGATTACCTGGTCCTTGACTGTTGTTTTCCTCCTGATGTGGCTGTACAACAGCTTCGGGTCAGTCTTGACTTTCGATGCTATGTCATTTTCATATTGTCGCTGAGCCTCCCTTCTTATCTGTGCGTATTCATTTCTGGCTCTTCGGCTAATCTCTTTATTTTCCTGAGTTCTCTGTCTTCTGTACCTTTTCCATTCTCTAGTACACCTAGTTTTTGCCTCCCTACACCTTTGGGTGAACCAAGGACTCGTTCTGTTCTTCCCATTATTTCTGTTTCCCTTGGGAACAAACCTCTCCTCTGCCTCCTTGCATTTTGTTGCCACATAGTCCATCATTTCTTGTACTGGTTTTCCTGTCAGTTCCCTCTCCCACTGAATGTTTTGAAGGAAGTTCCTCATGCCTGAGTAGTTCCCCCTTTTGTAGTTTGGTTTTTCCCATCCTATTCCTGCTACTCTCTCCACTTGGAGCTCAACTATGTAGTCGAAGCACAGAACCACATGATCACTAGCTCCCAGGGGCCTTTCATACAAGATATCCTCGATGTCTGAACTACTCAAGGTGAATACAAGGTCCAGTCTTGCTGGTTCATCTTCTCCTCTCTCTCTGGTAGTGTCTCTAACATGTTGATGCATGAGGTTTTCCAGTACTACATCCATCATCTTGGCTCTCCATGTTTCGGAACCCCCATGGGGCTCCAGGTTTTCCCAGTCAATCTCCTTGTGATTGAAATCACCCATAACTAGTAACTTTGCTCCCCCCATGTGTGCTGTCCTGGCCACCTCGGCTAGTGTGTCGACCATGGCTCTGTTGCTCTCATCGTATTCTTCTCTTGGTCTCCTGCAGTTCTGTGGTGGGTTGTACATTACTGCAATTATCACCTTATGTCCCTCAGACTGGATTGTTCCAACTAAGTAGTCCCTTTCACCCGTGCCATCCATTCCTTCCATTTTCTCAAAACCCCACTGGCTTTTAATGAGCAGTGCAACTCCTCCTCCCCCTCTCCTCCCTCTGTCTTTCCTGAAGATTTGATATCCGGGTGGAAAGATTGAATCTGTTATTATTCTGGTGAGTTTTGTTTCTGTGAGTGCTATTATGTCTGGGGATGTCTCCTTGATTCTTTCGTGCCACTCCTCATACTTATTTGTTATTCCATCTGCATTTGTATACCATACCTTCAACTTCTTTTCTAAGACTGTGGTCTGGGAGGTGTATTGGGGTTGGGGAAGTGGGAGACCTGATAAGGAACTATGGGTGGTTGCTGTGGGGGTGGAGTTTGTAATGTAGTGGGTGGGGGCATTGGATATGGCATGGGTGTTGTGGTTTAGAGTGTTTGGCTGCACTGGGGTTGACCTGGTTGGGAGGCTTCTATAGGAAGCTGTGAGGGAGGTTGTATTTGATCTTCTTCCTGTGTCTGGGATCTCCTGTCTGTCTTCTCCATCCCCTCTCTTTCCTCCTTTCGCCTTTGTACCATCTCTCTCAGTTTCCGCCTTTCGTCTTGTGTTCTGTCGCGGTCGAGATACACCTTCCTGTATCCCGGCATGTCCCTTAATCGTGCTTTTTCCTGCAGTATCCTGTTCCGAGTCGATTCTGCCTTGAAGGTCACTTTCACTGGCCGGTTTCTTTTTTTTACAAACCCCCCTATTCTCCGAAAATTTTCCAGCTGGGTCATGTCGTCTTCTCCGATTACTTTCATGATGCTTTCAATTGCTTTTTTTCCCCTTGTTTTCTTGCTTCATATGTTTCCCCTTCAACTTCCTGTAGCCCATACACAAAGACTGACCTCACCCTTTCATTCTCCCACTGCATATCCCTGTGTATCCCCTCATTCAATTTGATTTCCTCCATTGCAGCTTTCCTTTCTTCAGTTTCACTAGCTACTATACATGGGCTCAGTGGCCTGTCATTTTCCCTTCTCGGCTTTCCCTGGGCTCTGTTGTGGTCTTTTAGGGCCTCCACATATAGCTTAGCTCTTTCATTTACTACAGTCTCCACTGATAGAGCTTCTACATGCAGTTTTGCTCCTCCTTTCCCTACAGTCCCCTTATTTGTGGCTGAGGTAGCGGTCTCTGTTGTCAATCCCATAATGTTCTTTAGTTCTTTAGGCTGTTTCAGATTTTCCAGTTCCTCTTCTAAACTCTGTATCCTGGCCTCTGCTGCTTTGACTTTCACCTCCCACTTCCTGCTTTCCATGTCTATCCTCTCTTCCATTCTCATGCTAAGTTCTTCTAGTTTCTTTTCTCATTCTTGTTCCCTTTTTGTGAGCTCTGCTGCCCAATCTTCCTTTGCAGTTTCCTCCTCCTGTCCCTTGGGTTTTCTTGTTGCTCTCTGGCAACCCATTTTTGTTTTATCCTGATTGCCTCAGAGTGGGAAACCTATGTAATTCTGTATGTTAGGTTAGTATTGTATATGTCAGAGTGTGGGGGGGGGGGGAGGTAGAGGAGGAACTGTGGCTATATGGGAGAGTAGTGGGGAGGGGGAGTGGGAAGGAGAGTGAAGCAAGTGGGTAAGTGGGTGAGGGAGAGGTGGGGAGGGGGAGGGTGAAAGAGGGAGGGGAGGGATCAGGTGAAGGAGTGAGATGTCGGTGGGGGAGGGGGGAGTGTACGTGTGAGTCTGGCAATATGTGTGTGTGTGTGTTGTGTGTGTTGTGTGTGTGTTGCGTGTGTGTGTGTAGGGAGGGGTGGGGGGGTGGGGGGTGGGGGGGGGGGTGTGGGTGTGTGTGGGTGTGTGGGTGTGTGTGAGTGTGTGTGGATGTGTGTGTTTGTGTTTGTGTGTGGGTGTGTGTGTGTGTGTGGGTGTGTGTGTGGGGGTGTGTGGGGGTGTGTGGGTGGGTGTGTGGGTGTGTTTGGGTGGGTGTGTGGGTGTGTGGGTGTGTGTGGGTGTGTGGGTGTGTGTGGGTGTGTGGGTGTGTGTGGGTGTGGGTGTGTGTGGGGGGGTGTGGGGGGGTGTGTGGGTGGGTGTGTGGGTGGGTGTGTGGGTGGGTGGGTGTGTGGGTGGGTGTGTGGGTGGGTGTGTGGGTGGGTGTGTGGGTGGGTGTGTGGTTGGGTGTGTGGGTGGGTGTGTGTGGGTGTGTGTGGGTGTGTGTGGGTGTGTGTGGGTGTGTGTGGGTGTGTGTGGGTGTGTGTGGGTGTGTGTGGGTGTGTGGGTGTGTGTGGGTGTGTGTGGGTGTGTGTGGGTGTGTGTGGGTGTGTGTGAGTGTGTGTGGGTGTGTGTGGGTGTGTGGGTGTGCGTGCGCACACTAGGCTACGCTACTCTTTTGAAGATTATAAAAAAAAAATTCACAATCAATTCCTTATTAATATGCACTAATATATACTATATAATATTAATTGCGTACACTTGTGTTTGTGTGTGTGTGTGTTTACTAGCTTGTCGTTCTTTGAAAAAGAGGGGGTGGGGGTTACGTTAACACTATTTGTTATTGTTGTTGGTTCACCGGTACTCTCCCGGCCCAGATCTTCGCACACTAGGCTACTTTACTTTTTGAAGATTATAGGATTATTTTTTCTCACTCAATTCCTTATTATTATATACTAATGTTTGTTATAACAATAATTACGGGTGCACACGTGTGTTTGTATGTGCGTACTTGTTTACTAGCTTGTCCCTCAGAAAAACGGGGGGGGGGGTTCACTAGGCTACACAACTCTTCTGGAGTTTACCTGGCGATATATAGATAATTTACTAACCACTATCTATCTCCTGGTACTGAAATAGGGAGAGAGAGATGGTATAGCATACAACCAGCAGGGCGAGACACTTGAGACTTTAGACACTAACCAAAATTAACCACAAATAGGCAAGTGATGTCGTCTGCACAACAATGGAGGTTCCTGCTGGTCGTCTATCAACTCCTTCAATTTTGTAACTCCTTCAGGAACTTTATCGTGCATTCAAGTTTTTATTTTCTTTTTCTTTTAAGACTTGGTATTCCCTCTTTTTTCTTTAGTACAGTATTATGGTCATAACAAGTTTGATGATGTTAGCTACATTCACAACACCAACAGCTGGGGATTGACTAATTTTTCTTACTTTCAGTATTTACTTAATCACTCTTTTATGACCTTATCACTACACTGCTGCTATAATCAACCAACATATGTATTTGTTAATATTTCAGATCACACCGTTAACCCAATTAACTGTTTGGATATTTTGTGTCAACACTGCGGCCAGTAGCCTGATCAGCTGACTGCTACCCTCCCTCACTCAAATTTCATTCAAATTTAAATTGTAAAATTCTTGATCCTATCACATTATTCGCACTCTTGAAAGCTATTACACTCTTGTAGGCATGTTCACTGATTCACTCACGTACGATGACCGCTAATAATATCTTAGGACAGCCACTAGAACGCTAAATCCTGGGAGCACTATTTAGCGATACTGCTTCACGTGTGTGTGTGTGTGTGTATGTGTGTGTGTGTGTGTGTGTGTGTGTGTGTGTGTGTGTGTGTGTGTGTGTGTGTGTGTGTGTCTGTCTGTCTGTCTGTCTGTCTGTTTGTGTGTGTATGTTTGTGTGTTTTTATGTGTGTTTGGGAGTGTGTGTGTGTGTGTGTGTGTGTGTGTGTGTGTGTGTGTGTGTGTGTGTGTGTGTGTGTGTGTGTGTGTGTGTGTGTTTGTATGTGTGACTGCCTGTATGTTTGTGTGTGTTTGTGTGTGTGTGTGTACATAATTGTCAGTGTGAGCGTATATAAATAATCAAATGTAATAAAAAGAAAAGCATCTGTCTTGGTGGGTGTAATTACAGGACGCAGTTTTCTGTGTGTCCCATCCTGTAATTCCACCCACCTGGACAGTCTCGGCAGTAGACCAGCTAGACAAGACCAAGTTACCATCCAACAAGGTCACTGACCTCGTGGAAGTGGGGAACCACTGACCTGGGAAAAACAGAACCTATGAAAGTGAGGGAGTGAGTTCATCTTAGATGACACAGACGGGCTTTTCGAGATACAGAACTACGGAGGGGAGTGTGATATCCGGAGCCCACAGATGGAGACCTGGAAACATGAACCAGAAGAAGGTAACCAGAGAGAAGGCAAGAGATAGAATGGGAAAGAGAGAATACCTGAAGAAGCACCTAGGGACTCCTGGACACATGGACCTGAGGGAAACCTTCACGTGGCTGAGTCTGGTAACTCACAAGTGGTAGTAGTAGTAGTAGTAGTAGTAGTAGTAGTAGTAGTAGTAGTAGTAGTAGCAGTAGTAGTAGCAGTAGTAGTAGTAGCAGTAGTAGTAGTAGTAGTAGTAGTAGTAGTAGTAGTAGTAGCAGTAGTAGTAGTAGTAGTAGTAGCAGTAGTAGTAGTAGTAGTAGTAGTAGCAGTAGTAGTAATAGTAGTAGTAGTAGTAGTAGTAGTAGTAGTAGTAGTAGTAGTAATAGTAATATTATTTTTCATGAAGGCATAAAAGAGCAATATGGATGTAAGAAAGCATGTCTTTTTAAGTCTCAGGCTGGTCGAGACAGTGGTTGTGGCAGACTCATGACACAGCTTCACAAGCAGATATAACAGTGTTCAAGAACCCAGAAATCGGTGATGCCGATCAGAGTTATCTAGAAGACAAGGCCCATAATTCGGTGAGTACACACACACACATATATACACCTGACACACACACATATATAAACCTGACATACACACATATATAAACCTGAGACACACACACACACACCCAAAGACGGGACAAAGACAGGATGTTCCAGAGATGGGACACAGCAACAAGGAGACACAGTTGGAAGTTGAAGACACAGATGAATCACAGGGATGTTAGGAAGTATTTCTTCAGCAACAGAGTAGTCAGGAAGTGGAATAATTTGGGAAGCGATGTAGTGGAGGCAGGATCCATACATAGCTTTAAGGAGAGGTATGATAAAGCTCACGGTTCAGGGAGAGTGACCTAGTAGCGACCAGTGAAGAGGCGGGGCCAGGAGCTAGGATTCGACCCCTGCAACCTCAACTAGGTGAGTACAACTAGGTGAGTGTTACATTGGTATGTCCCTTATTACTTTGATAGTAAGGTTCTCACTATATGTTCTAGTGTGGGGTAGCTTTTACATAAAGGTCTTATATCTAGGGTAATACATCATGACTGATCATCCTCAGTGTCTCTGATATCCTTTCACCAACCCTCTTCACAGGTTATTTAAACCACTACTATAAAAATATAACTGTATTCTAAATAGATACGTACAGAATATACAATTACAGCACTCACATATTCAAAACATAAGTCTACACACTCCTTAGCTGTTCTCCCACATGGTGCATCTTAGCAACTTTGCCATTCTCTCTTCATGACTAATCTCTGGGCTAACCAGTGTTTTGACACACTTTAGTCACTCTGGGTATGGTGGCCACAACTTAAACATTACTGTGACAGATGTAGCAGGTAAGTTTGTAGTACTTACGACCTTTATTATACATCATCATTACAACATAAAAAAAACAGCAAATGAATATGTATGAACGGGAGAGTAACACAAAACAGTACAGTAAGGCGCAAAAATTATACAGAAACACAAAAAATCGCAGCAACGTACAAGAATATTACATTAATATGCATAAACGGTAAAGAAAGTTAAAGTAAGATAGAACAGAGATGCAAAACAATCAGGTTTGTGAGGTTCACAAGTGATAGCAACATTGTTCTGTCACAGACGACAATATCGCAGCCTGAGTCTAGCAGTCGCTGCTTCACATTATGTAACAAATGTTTTATGTTGAACACAAGCAGAATTTTTTTATATAAACAAATCACAGTGTATAATACCAGTGTTGTCAGATCTCAAGAGTATCTGCGACATCTTGTATGTCACAGCTCATATACTGCACCAGACACAATATAACAATGACGTTAGTGAAATACAGTGGAGACAAAATAGGGACAGTAGCTTGTTTTATTCTTATAGACAGTAACGATCCACCAAGAAATCTGCTACACAAACAAGTATAAAACATGTTTTATACTTGCGGATAGTGACGTCACGTCAGTGAAGAATGAAACAAAAGACAGCTAAAAGTTTTGTATGCTGGCAAGACATCACTTTCTTTAATATATTTGTTGGACATCACTGTCCCACAAATATCTTACCTATGTTGAACAATAACTTCTTCCTTTGGTTGTTCTTTTCTGGGAACATAACCTTCGTTACTGTCTTTAAGCGCCATAATCATCATCACTCTCGTTGTGAGCCATCACCCTCTTCACTATCTTTACCTAATACATAAATTCACCTGTTAGTAGAAGCAATCACCATGCCGGTCAATTATGAAATACCGATATATGTGAATATTTCATCATTAAAATTATGGTTTCGCTAAGGAGAGACGTGTGCACTTCATGAGACGGACCGTCAGAGTCCACATCATGAGACGGACCGTCAGAGTCCACATCATGAGACGGACCGTCAGAGTCCACATCATGAGACGGACCGTCAGAGTCCACATCATGAGACGGACCGTCAGAGTCCACATCATGAGACGGACCGTCAGAGTCCACATCATGAGACGGACCGTCAGAGTCCACATCATGAGACGGACCGTCAGAGTCCACATCATGAGACGGACCGTCAGAGTCCACATCATGAGACGGACCGTCAGAGTCCACATCATGAGACGGACCGTGAGAGAAAACATCATGAAACGGACTGTCGGAGTTCACATTATGGGACGGACCGTCAGAGTCCTCACTATTCCCAGATCCAGCTTACAAAAATATCCATCTTTCTTTCGCATTTTTATACAATCCTCTGAAATTAATTTGTTGCTAAATATCTTGTAATTTACTTTGCTTATCGGTCAGGGAGGAAAGATAACTCGTCGTGTGCACTTTATGCCTTCGTCTGTATTTCATATGCTGTACTCACCTGTAGTTCACATTACACCATCACCTGTAGTTCATGTTACACCGACACCTGTAGCTCATGTTACACCATCACCTGTAGTTTACATTACACCACCACCTGTAGTTCACATTACACCATCACCTGTACTTCACATTACACCATCACCTGTAGTTCACGTTACACCATCACCTGTAGTTCACGTTACATCATCACCTGTAGTTCACATTACACCATCACCTGTAGTTCACGTTACATCATCACCTGTAGTTCACGTTATACCATCACCTGTAGTTCACGTTACACCATCACCTGTAGTTCACGTTACATCATCACCTGTAGTTCATGTTACACCATCACCTGTAGTTCACGTTACACCATCACCTGTAGTTCACCTTACATCATCACCTGTAGTTCACCTTACATCATCACCTGTAGTTCACCTTACATCATCATCTGTAGTTCACCTTACATCATCACCTGTAGTTCACCTTACATCATCACCTGTAGTTCACCTTACATCATCACCTGTAGTTCACCTTACATCATCATCTGTAGTTCACCTTACATCATCACCTGTAGTTCACCTTACATCATCACCTGTAGTTCACGTTACACCATCACCTGTAGTTCACATTACATCATCACTTGTAGTTCACGTTACACCATCACCTGTAGTTCACGTTACACCAACACCTGTAATTTACAACACACCATCACTGGGTACATAATACATCATCAGTTGTAGTCAACCTTACAGTTTGATCTGTTGTTCATCTTACAACATCATCCTAGACTTTACAACATTTATGTCCACTTGTTATTAACTATCATACCAGGAAACCTGCAGTTTAAATAGCTTTTGAAAAGAACTAGTGACTTAGATCCTGCACCTGACTTAGTTCACCTCAATCGTTCTTGTATACAGGTGTTCTGGTGACTAGTAACATCCAGTTTTCTTCTAACTGGGATGTAGGACCTTCACTTTAAGCAGACTATGTGGGTGCCAGCTAGTGAGGCTGGCACCCAGGTGCAAAATAAGGCAAATAAGCCGAATAAAGCAAGCAAAAATTTGTGAATGAAATAATTTTGCAAAAATCATTCTGAACCAACCTCACTAGGTGGCACCAAGAACTCAGTAGCTGAAGATAATGGCTCCGGGGAGCAGCAGTCAGTCTTGAGAACGGCACACTC
Source organism: Cherax quadricarinatus (assembly GCF_038502225.1). Taxonomy (NCBI): domain Eukaryota; kingdom Metazoa; phylum Arthropoda; class Malacostraca; order Decapoda; family Parastacidae; genus Cherax; species Cherax quadricarinatus. Next base: position 235,876 of record NW_027195128.1, on the reverse strand, counting down.
AGGCTCGACTCCTGACGGAGACTTCGTTTTCATTTTCTTCTTTTCGTTCGACTGAAACATATACAGAGTCTTGTCCGGAGTTGAAAACAATTGCGAGACAATAATACTGGGCGACTTCAATATCTGTTTTCAGCAGCAAAATAACGGGCTATGCAAAAGGTATAAGCAAATTCTAGGATTAAATAGTTACACTCAACTAATTAATACTCCAACCCGGATCACACAGTTCTCAGCCACCCTAATTGACCACATACTTTGTAACCGCTCTGAGAACATTAGTCAGTCAGGCGTCATTACCACAGGTCTTAGTGATCATTTCATCATTTACTGCACCAGGAAAATCACTAGGGATAGGATAGGCCTACACAGGACAATAAAAATGAGGTCAACTAGAAACTACAGTAAAGAAACACTGGTAAATAGGCTACACAATTGTGACTGGACAGAGATAACAAGTTGCACGGACGTAAACGATGCCTGGGAAAAATTCAAAACAATGTTCACTACCATCCTTGATAATATTGCACCAGTTAAAGAGGTTAGGATTAAACGAAGAACTGAACCCTGGATGAATACTGAGATATTAGATAATATGAAATTCAGAGACCAGCTGCTAAAAAGATTTAAAGCAAACAGACAGGATATTGCAGCACTAAATGAATTCCAAAGGGTGAGGAACAGAGTACAGAGACTAACAAAAGGAGCAAAGGCAAAGCACTACTGCTCAAAAATTGAAGAGTATAAGCATAACCCCAGAAAGCTCTGGCAACAACTAAAACAGTTGGGGTATAGCCATAAGCCAGTAGATAGGTCTAACATAGTACTCATTATCGATAATGAGGTATGCCACGAAACATCTAAGGTGGCAAATTGCTTTAATTCCTACTACACATCTGTTGCATCAACACTAGTAAGTAAACTACCAGCTGCATCAAATACCTTTAACACAGACTCTGATAAGTTTCAAACATACTATACCAATAAAGGGGTAACCCCAAACAGTTGTCAACTAGTAAGTGTATCTAATGACTTTATTCAAAAAGAACTAAGCAGGTTAAACCCAACTAAGAGCACAGGCCCTGATAACATCCCGTCTAAGTTCCTAAAAGATGGTGCTTCTGAACTGTCAATCCTTATTGCTCACATAATAAATCTATCAATCACCACTAATACCGTACCGGAGGGGTTCAAGGAGGCCAGAGTTACTCCTATCTTCAAGAAAAATAGTAGGTCTGATGTAAGCAACTATAGGCCTGTTAGTATACTCAGTATAATATCTAAAATTCTAGAGAGGGCGGTGTATTCTCAAGTAGTTAAGTACCTTAATGACAACAACATTCTCCATAGCTATCAATCGGGCTTTAGAAGATCCTACTCAACCGACACCTCCCTTATTAATCTGATGGATTACCTGAGAACTGAAATGTCAATGGGGAACCTCATAGGTATGGTAACCTTAGACTTGCAAAAGGCCTTCGATACTGTCAACCACAATATATTATGTAATAAACTTCAAGCTATCGGTATAGGTTCTGTAGACTGGTTTAAGTCCTACCTTAGCAACAGGAGACAAATAGTCAAAATCAACAAAACAGAATCAGAACCCCTGCCGATAACATGTGGAGTTCTCCAAGGTAGTATTCTGGGTCCCTTATTATTCTTATGTTATGTCAATGATATGCCTATCAGTGTCAAGTGCAAACTCCTACTGTATGCAGATGACAGTGCTCTGTTAGTGTCAGGTAAAGACCCACAAGATATTGCTAATGTTTTAACACTGGAACTGGAGTCCTGCAGCAAATGGTTAGCAGACAACAAACTATCATTACACCTAGGGAAAACTGAAGCCATTCTCTTTGGCACGAAACATAAACTGAGAAGGGTAAATAATTTTAATGTTCAATGTAATAGGGAGCCCATCACTTTGGTTTCATCAGTAAAATATTTGGGAATCCCCTTTGACCCATGCATGTCAGGAGAATTGATAGGGAACAGTGTAGTAAAGAAAGCGAATGCCAGACTGAAGTTCCTGTATAGACAAGCACAGTGTCTACCTACTGAGGCTCGCAGGACCCTATGTCTAGCCCTTATACAATGCCATATGGATTACGCATGCTCTTCTTGGTACTCTGCCTTGACAAAAAAACTGAAAGATAGACTGCAAATCACCCAGAACAAAATCGTAAGATTCATCCTGGGGCTGGGACCAAGAGAACATGTAGGCCAGGATGAATTACAGCAGTTGGATATGCTGAATGTTGAAGACAGAGTAAAACAACTGAAGCTAAATCATGTTTATAAAATTGCTCACAAACAATGTCCAGATTATCTTGCTGTCAATTTTGTCAAGGTTGGGAACCAAAGCAATCATAGTACTAGGGGGAGAGAGCACAACTTTGTAGTACCCACAGTCAGTGGCCAGGCTTCAAACACCTTTTATTGTACAGCAATAAAGGAATAGAATAGACTGCCCGCACATGTCAAAGCCAGTCATAGCATGAACCAGTTCAAGAAGAGTGCCAAAAGGTGTCTGATGAATGTAGCTACAGAAAGGGAGGGGAATGATTTTCTATTTTTTAGCTAACATACATGTAAATTTTACCATATTCCTAGTAATGACCCTCGTATTGTAGATAGTCTTAATGACCTTGGTGTAGTAGATAGTCTTTTTAGTATGATAATAAGATGTTATCTTCATTGTAGAATAATAAGAAAATATTATAACCTTTACATTATAATAATAAGGTAAAAGGACCCCAATGGAAATAAGTCACTCTGACTTTTTTGGGTTATCCTAGGTTCTCTACACATATGCTGCTATGTATGATAATTCTATGTAACTGTATTTGTGTATACCTGAATAAACTTACTTACTTACATATATATATATATATATATATATATATATATATAGGATGGGGTCCACCTCTGGTGTAAATTGTGGGACCCATAGCCTAGGAGAAGTGGATAAAAAGACTTCAAGGAGGAATATTTGGATTTCTTCCTGAATCCGTTTGAATATTCCACTTTCCCTACATATATATATATATATATATATATATATATATATATATATATATATATATATATATATATATATATATATATATATATATATATATATATATATATATATATATATATATATATATATATATATATTATATATATATATATATATATATATATATATATATATATATATATATATATATATATATATATATATATATATATATATACACATACCATCCGACTTACGACCTGTTCGACATACGTCTACTCAACTTACGACCGTGCATCTGGCAGCTGGGCTGGGCCGGCTGATGCACACCACTGTACAATATTTGACAATACTCGTGGCGGCAATGCGTCATGCAGGCAGCATCAGTTTGAGTAACCCTGTCCTATCAGCAGCATCATACTGTATTTACTGTACTAACTGGACAGTAAATTTCACCATGGCCCCTAAGATGAAGTCTGAATCTTGCACTGGAGATTGTGGCAAGAAAGGCTCTTACTCTCGAACTCTCTATTTGTTTTCACTGTTGCACATAAACCTGTCTGTATCTGTCTGCCTGTATATCTGTGTCTGTCTGCATCTCTGTGTGTCTGTTTATCTGTCTGTCTACCAGTGTGTCTGTCTTTCTGTCTACCTGTGTGTGTGTCTTTCTAAGAACCGTAGTGGCATACACATTGTGGTAAGGCATGGTGAGGCTGCCAGTTCGGACCACAAAGTTGCTGCAAAATATGTGCATGAATTCAAGGAGTACATTGAAGCTGAAGGACTGAAACCTGAACAAATGTTCAATTTTGACGAAACAGGCCTCTTTTGGAAGACAATGCCAAAGAGGCCCTACATTACTCAGGAGGAAAAGGCACTGCCAGGACACAAGCCTATGAAAGACAGGCTGACGCTCATGTTCTACCTGTGTGTCTGTCTTTCTGTCTACCTGTGTGTCTGTCTTTATGTCTACATCTCTTTCTGTCTACCTGTGTGTCTGTCTTTCTGTCTACCTGTGTGTCTTTCTGTCTACCTGTGTGTCTTTATGTCTACCTGTGTGTCTGTCTTTATGTCTACCTCTCTTTCTGTCTACCTGTGTGTCTGTCTTTATGTCTACCTGTGTGTCTTTCTGTCTACCTGTGTGTCTTTATGTCTACCTGTGTGTCTGTTTTTCTGTTTGTGTGTCTGTCTTTCTGTCTACCTGTGTGTCTTTCTGTCTTCTTGTCTGTCTCAGAGCCACTCATTAAGAGTGTACTTGGTCTTGAAGATGCCATATTAATAATGATAATAACAATAATCATCACTGAGGCGCATTAAATGTGTATAAAACGTTAATATAGACATTTTGCTTCATCCATCTACGATTTTTTTCAAAATTATATAACAAACATGCTACATAACATATAAACATATAAATTAACAAATATGAGATTTTTTCTGGTCAGCTTGACAGAGTGAACAAAAACCATTCGTGTCCGGGCTGGTAACAACAACAACAATGTTTGTTTACATAACTCGTGAACATTCTACACTCTCATTTATTCATTTAATCTTGTTTACTCACCTCTCACTCTACATTAAGACTACAGATATTTTAAGATAAGTAATGAGTGGACACGATTATATTATAGCTTAATAATAATATTATTATTAATATTAGTACATATGTATTATTGTAATAATAATAATAATAATAAGGGAGAAAAAGTTAGCATATGAGAAGTTTTTACAAAGTAGAAGTGATGCAAGGAGGGAAGAGTATATGGAGAAAAAGAGAGAGGTTAAGAGAGTGGTGAAGCAATGTAAAAAGAGAGCAAATGAGAGAGTGGGTGAGATGTTATCAACAAATTTTGTTGAAAATAAGAAAAAGTTTTGGAGTGAGATTAACAAGTTAAGAAAGCCTAGAGAACAAATGGATTTGTCAGTTAAAAATAGGAGAGGAGAGTTATTAAATGGAGAGTTAGAGGTATTGGGAAGATGGAGGGAATATTTTGAGGAATTGTTAAACGTTGATGAAGATAGAGAAGCTGTGATTTCGTGTATAGGGCAAGGAGGAACAACATCTTGTAGGAGTGAGGAAGAGCCAGTTGTGAGTGTGGGGGAAGTTCGTGAGGCAGTAGGTAAAATGAAAGGGGGTAAGGCAGCCGGGATTGATGGGATAAAGATAGAAATGTTAAAAGCAGGTGGGGATATAGTTTTGGAGTGGTTGGTGCAATTATTTAATAAATGTATGGAAGAGGGTAAGGTACCTAGGGATTGGCAGAGAGCATGCATAGTTCCTTTGTATAAAGGCAAAGGGGATAAAAGAGAGTGCAAAAATTATAGGGGGATAAGTCTGTTGAGTATACCTGGCAAAGAGTATAGTAGAGTTATTATTGAAAGAATTAAGAGTAAGACGGAGAATAGGATAGCAGATGAACAAGGAGGCTTTAGGAAAGGTAGGGGGTGTGTGGACCAGGTGTTTGCAGTGAAACATATAAGTGAACAGTATTTAGATAAGGCTAAAGAGGTCTTTGTGGCATTTATGGATTTGGAAAAGGCGTATGACAGGGTGGATAGGGGGGGCAATGTGGCAGATGTTGTTAGGTGTAGGAGGTAGGTTACTGAAAGCAGTGAAGAGTTTTTACGAGGATAATGAGGCTCAAGTTAGAGTATGTAGGAAAGAGGGAAATTATTTCCCAGTAAAAGTAGGCCTTAGACAAGGATGTGTGATGTCACCGTGGTTGTTTAATATATTTATAGATGGGGTTGTAAGAGAAGTAAATGCGAGGGTCTTGGCAAGAGGCGTGGAGTTAAAAGATAAAGAATCACACATAAAGTGGGAGTTGTCACAGTTGCTCTTTGCTGATGACACTGTGCTCTTGGGAGATTCTGAAGAGAAGTTGCAGAGATTCGTGGATGAATTTGGTAGGGTGTGCAAAAGAAGAAAATTGAAAGTGAATACAGGAAAGAGTAAGGTTATGAGGATAACAAAAAGATTAGGTGATGAAAGATTGGATATCAGATTGGAGGGAGAGAGTATGGAGGAGGTGAATGTATTCAGATATTTGGGAGTGGACGTGTCAGCGGATGGGTCTATGAAAGATGAGGTGAATCATAGAATTGATGAGGGGAAAAGGGTGAGTGGTGCACTTAGGAGTCTGTGGAGACAAAGAACTTTGTCCTTGGAGGCAAAGAGGGGAATGTATGAGAGTATAGTTTTACCAACGCTCTTATATGGGTGTGAAGCATGGGTGATGAATGTTGCAGCGAGGAGAAGGCTGGAGGCAGTGGAGATGTCATGTCTGAGAGCAATGTGTGGTGTGAATATAATGCAGAGAATTCGTAGTTTGGAAGTTAGGAGGAGGTGCGGGATTACCAAAACTGTTGTCCAGAGGGCTGAGGAAGGGTTGTTGAGGTGGTTCGGACATATGGAGAGAATGGAGCGAAACAGAATAACTTCAAGAGTGTATCAGTCTGTAGTGGAAGGAAGGCGGGGTAGGGGTCGGCCTAGGAAAGGTTGGAGGGAGGGGGTAAAGGAGGTTTTGTGTGCGAGGGGCTTGGACTTCCAGCAGGCATGCGTGAGCGTGTTTGATAGGAGTGAATGGAGACAAATGGTTTTTAATACTTGACGTGCTGTTGGAGTGTGAGCAAAGTAACATTTATGAAGGGATTCAGGGAAACCGGCAGGCCGGACTTGAGTCCTGGAGATGGGAAGTACAGTGCCTGCACTCTGAAGGAGGGGTGTTAATGTTGCAGTTTAAAAACTGTAGTGTAAAGCACCCTTCTGGCAAGACAGTGATGGAGTGAATGATGGTGAAAGTTTTTCTTTTTCGGGCCACCCTGCCTTGGTGGGAATCGGCCAGTGTGATAATAAAAAAAAATATATAATTAATATTATTATTAATTTAGGGCACTGGAGCACAGATCCACTGTATAGCACTTTGTCTGGATTTTTTGGGTTATCCTAGGTAATTTATAATATGTATGATAACTTGACTTACGTGTACCTGTGAGAGAGAGAGAGAGATAGATAGATAGATACAGAGAGAGAGACAGCCACATTCGGTCAGCCAATCAGCCAACCACCCACCCACGCGGCCACCCACCCTTCCAGCCAGCCACCCACCTGGCCAACCATAGACCCGGCCACCCAGCCAGCCAGCCGGATACGTATTACACATGTTCCAGAGTTGTTTTTCTTTACTTAGGGTATATGATATACAACATTCTGGCAGGATGACACTACCAGTGGTATTCTCCCATTCCACTGTGTCGACAATACATAAAGATAATAGTAACATATGATACTGTATGCGATGTAAAATTTACAATACAGATCACTACCATGTATACATTATATACAGTACATAAATAATTAAAATATAACAATAGAAGTAAATTATGGTAAAAAGAATGAAATAATGATTGTACGTTACATTACAGTACTATGTAGGTAGTTTATATAGGAAAAGTTTGACATTATGCCCTACCCAATATGTCGGCAATTTTCAAAGGTTCGACTTACGTTCATTTTGACTTACGACCGGTTAGTCGGAACCAAGCTTGGTCGTAAGTAGGATGGTAGGTGCATATATACTCTATATTTCAATGAAATCACGAAACAAGTGATTTTAATTCATTTACCAAACTGCGGCAGACCAGGACTCAACCCTACGAACGTTGTACCACCTCGTGAGACAACACAACATACGCACACCTTTACCACTCAGGTGGATGAGTGGTAGAGGTAATCACTTCCCCGATTATATCGACTGCAGGGTGGGGGACTGATTACCTCAAACTCCTTCTGATCTTCACCGCTCTTCTTCATATTGGACTGATAAAGCCACTGTGTGACGAAATGTTTGCTCAGTAAAGATACGCAAGTGTTGCTCAAGTGCCTAATTTATGAACTTGTTGGTTCTCTAAATCATTCATCTACACAGCAGAGACTGTTTACTATGTTCCAACAGGATGAATTTGGCTGTGTATTGTTGTTGTTGTGTGTGTGTGTGTCTGTTGTGTGTGTGTGTGTGTGTGTGTGTGTGTGTGTGTGTGTGTGTGTGTGTGTGTGTGTGTGTGTGTGTGTGTGTGTGTGTGTGTGTGTGTGTGTGTGTCTGTTGTGTGTCTGTTGTGTGTGTGTGTGTGTTTGTGTGTGTGTGTGTGTGTGTGTCTGTTGTGTGTGTGTGTGTGTTTGTGTGTGTGTGTGTGTGTGTTTGTGTGTGTGTGTGTGTGTGTGTGTGGGTGTGTCTGTTGTGTGTGTGTGTGTGTTTGTGTGTGTGTGTGTGTGTGTTTGTGTGTGTGTGTGTGTGTGTGTGTGTGTGTGTGTGTGTGTGTGTGTGTGTGTGTGTGTGTGTGTGTGTGTGTGTGTGTGTGTTACGTGTATGTGTGTGTTGTTGTTGTGTGTATTTGTGTGTTTTGCATGTGTGTGTGTGTGTGTTGTCGTTATTGCTGTTGTTGTTGTTGTGTGGCTGTGTTGCTAATATAAGTGTGTGTGTTGTGTGTGCGTGAATCCATGTGGGACCCAGATACCAAAATTGTTTCTTCTGTTAGACACTGCATCATCATGGGATCGTGACACAAAGAATTCTTCATTACTTGTCCAATCTTTGGATGAAGACCTACTTAGACTAGTGGATGGTACCACTATGACCCCGCCTCCTCCTGCTTCACCTCACCTGACTACAGTATATAAGCCACTGCTATGGTTCTGTGCTGTACTTTCTACAAGATTGATGGACTGAACACATCGACTCCAAGCTGAGGGACTGATTACCTCAAACTCCTCCTGATGAAGCCACTGTGTGGCGAAACGTTTCTTCAATAAAGATTCCCATATGTTGCATAAGTGTCTCAATTCTTCAACTTGTCGGTTTTCAAAACCATTCACCACAAGCTACACTACACCAAACTACGCTGCACTACAAAAACTACACTACAATACACAAACTACAATATAACACATGAAACTACACTACAAATTGTAGTACACCACCCAACTGTAGTACACCAAATTGCACTACTCCAAACTACTCTACACCAAACTACACTACACCAAACTACACTACATTAACTGCACTACACCAAACTACACTACACTAGACTATGCTACAATAAACTACATGACACCAAACAACACTATAATAAACTATACTGCAACAGACTACAATACATCAAACTAAACTACACCAAATTACATTACACTCTTATCAAACTACATTACACTAAACTACACTTTATCAAACTACACTTTACCAAACTACACTACAATAAACTACACTACACTACTCAAGCCAAATTACACTTCACCAAACTAAACTACACTTCACAAAAGAACACAACAACAAATTACACTACACCAAATTTCCTACACCAAACTAAACTATACCGAACTACACTATATCAGTCTTCACTTCGCCAAACTTCACTGCACAAACACTACACTACACCAGACTACATTATCCCAAAGTATATTACATCAGACTCCAAAAGACAAACTACACTACACCAATTTACACTGCACTACACCAAACTACACAGTGCTAAACTACACTAAACCAAACTTCACTAAACCAAGCTATATTAAAACAAACTACATTACACCAAACTACTCTACACCAATCTACACTACACGACAAAAACTACACTTTACCAAACTGCACTACAATACACCAAACTACATTAAATTACACGAAACTACACAGCAATGCCCAAACTACACTACAAAGTACATTACATTAATCTTTAGTATCCAAACTGCACTATTCCAAACTACTCTACACCAAACTACTCTATACCAACTACTCTATACCAAACTACACTACACCAAATTACACTACGCCAAACTACGCTACAACAAACTATACTTCAATAAACTACACTACACCAAACTACACTCTTCTTCACTACACTTCACAACCTGCTACATCCTACACTACATCAAACTACACTACACTACTCAAACGACATTACACAAACTACACTATACCAACCTACACTACACCTAACTACACTACAATATACCAAACTATGTTAGACTACACCAGACTATACTACACCAAAATACAATACACCATGTTACAATGCACCTAAGTACACTAAACTACAGCAAACTATATTACACCAAACTATACAATACCAAAGTGCAATAGATGAACCTGCACTACACCAAACTACACTACGCTTCTAAAAACTATAATAAGCACTCTACATCAAACAACTCTACACTAAGCTACACTACACCAAACTTCATTTCACCTTCACCAAACTATACCACACTGAGCTACACTATACAAAATTCCACTACACTACAGTAAACTACACTTTACTACACCAAACTATACTACACCACTCTACGGAACAACAAAATACCATACACCAGGCTACACTACACTAAACTACACTACACCAAATTACTCTCGTCAAAACTGCACTGCACTAAACTACACTATACTACACCAAACTGAACTTTAAAAATTAAACTACTTCTAACTACACTACATTAACTACACTACACCAAACTACAATACAATGCACAAAACTAAACTATGCCAAAATACATTGCACTGCACCAAACTACACTACACCAAAACTCACTACAACAAACTATACTACTCCAAGTTGCACTACAGCATACTACACTATGTCAAACTACATTACACTACAAACTACACTACACAAACTAAACAACACCAAACTACACTACACTGAACTACGCTGCTCCAAACTACTCTACACTAAACTACACTACACCAAATTAAACTAAACCAAACATTACGCAAAACTACACTACAAACTACACTACACCAAAATACACTACACCATCTATTACAGTGAACTTCATTGGATCAAAATGCACTACACCAAACTACACTATACCAATCTACCTTACACTAAACTACACTTCACAAAATTAAACTACTCCAATCTACATAACTGCAAGCCAAACTACACTACACTAAAGTACAGTACACCAAACTTCACTACACCAAATTATACTGCACATGTCCATAAAACACTAAACCATGCTACACGACATTAAACTACATTTTACTTCAAAAAACTGTAGAACACCACACTACTGTGCACAAAAATAACAAATATCAAACTTCACTGCACTAAACTACGCTACACCAAATTACGCTCCTCCAAATTTCACTACACTAAATTATAATTCGTTACACCAAACTACACTTCTTCACTTCAATTCACCAAAATACATTACATCAAATTACACTGTACTCTACAATCTACTCTACACCAAACTACGTTAAACGAAGCTAGACTACACTACATGAAACTATACTACACCAGACTACAGTACACCAGACTACAGTATACCAGACTACAGTACACTAGATTGCAGTATGCCACACTGCATTACACCATACTACAGTACACCACACTACAGTACACCACACTACACCAAACCACTCTACACGACCTAAGTACACACTACACCAACGTACACTACACTACACCAAACTGTACTTCAAAAATTACACAACTCGAAACTACACTACACAAAACTACAGTACATTAACTACTTTACACCAAACTACACTACACGAGACTACAAGACACTACACCAAATTATATTACACTCCAAACTACACAACACAAAACTACACTTCAACAACCTACACTACACCATAGTTTACTACAAGAAACTACTCTGCACCATATTATACTACACCAAACTATATAAACTTCTCCAAACTGCACTACATACAGCTACACCACACCAAACTACACTACATACAGCTACAGTACACTACACGAAAGTACTTTGTACCAAGCTACACTAAAAACTATACTACACCACACTAAACTACAGTACACCAAATTTCACTACACCAAGCTATACTACACAAACCTACACACACAAAACTACTTTACACCAACCAACACTACACCAAACTACAATACACAAAACTACTTTACACAAACCTACACTACACCAAACTACATTACACAAAAGTACTTTACACAAACCTACACTACACCAAACTACACTACACCAAACTACTTTACACCAACCTACACTATATTAAACCAAATTACTCTACCACACTAAACCAAACTACACTATAATTCCCCGAACTACACCAAGCTAGAACACACTGAACTACACTACACTTCATCAACGTAGACTAAACCAAACTACTCTACACAAAACTACTTTATACCAAACTATACAACTCGTAACTTTACTACACCACACTAAACTACACTAGACCAAACATCACTTCACCAAACTACACTACACCAAAGAACACTACACTTCTCCAAACTACTCAACACCAAACTTCACTACACTACACAAAACTTCTCTACACATCACCAAACTACTTTACACCAAACTAAATCACATCAAACTACATTACACTAAACTACACTACGCCAAACTATACTATACTACACAAAACTACAGTACATGAAACTTCACTACACCCCCCAAACTACACTACACGAAACTATATTACGACTAACTACACTCCACCACACCACCCAAACTGTCTCTTCACCAAACCATACACAAAATTACTCTTCAATTCACCAAACTACATTATAATTGACCAAGCTACACGACACTACACTACACCAAACTGCACTACACTACACCACGCTATACTTCTCTACACCAAACTACACTATATTACACTGCAAAACTCACTAAACTACACTTCAAATTACACTAAACCCAACTACACTACATCAAACTACACTACACCAAACTACACTATAATACATACAATTCATATATAATACATACAATACACATATAATATAATACACTACATATCTCACATTACTATTACCCACCTCACACCAGTCCTATTTTACTATTTTGTACCTTACATCACAACAATGTATCTCACATCACTATTATGTACCTCACATCACTATGAAGCACCTCACATCACTTCTATCCTTCTCAAATCACTACAATATACCTCACATAACTACCCTGTACATCACTATGTACTGAACATCACTAATTTTGCACCACACATCACTACTCTGTACCTCACAGCACTACTGTGTATCTCACATTACTACTCTGTACCACACATCACTATTCTCTACTTAACATCACTACTTGTGTACCTAACATAACTATTTTGTACCTCACATCATTAATATGCACCTGATATCACTATGATGAACCTCACATAACTGTTATGTACCTCCCATCACTACTACTACGTACCTCACATCACTATTATGTATCTCACATTACAACTGTGCACCTTCCATATTTTGTATCACACATCAATACTATGTGGCTTATATCGCCACTTTGTATCTCACATTTCTACTGTGTACCTCACATCACTAATGTGCACTTCACATTACTACTAAGTACCTCATGTCACTACTATGCACTTTACATACCTCATAGGTACCTCACATCATTACTCTTTACCTCACATCAATGTTCATCACGTCCCCATTCTGTATGTCACATCAACAGTATATACCTTACATCACAACTCTATACATTACATTACTACTATTCACTTCACATAACTACTGTGCGCCTCACTACCCTACAACACAACCACACAACACCTGCAACACAACCATGCTACATATGCAATACTACCAAACTACACCTGAAACCACAATTCCCCTGCAACATAACCACACACCTGCAAGGCCACCACACTATACCACTACACCTGCAACACATCCATGCTACATAAGCAACACAAAAAGACTACAACTTCAGCTCAACCACACTAGATATGCAACACAACCACAATATGCCTGCAACTCACACTAAATGTGTAACACTACCACACTAAACCTGGAAAAATGACTAGCAAAGAGCTGAGACTCAACTCCTTTAACTGCATATAGGTGAGTACACATATTGAGGTTTCGTTTCCTCATCTCATAGTATAGTCAAATGTACATATTTATAGGTGAGTATATTTATATTCCAAAGTAACTATATTTTCGCTAAATGTATATGAGCAAGAGGTCAGGGCCTGTCTGGCTGGGCTATATGTTTATATCTCACGAGTCAAGCAGTATAAATTAACTGTATTTATCTATTCGTGAGAAGTCATATCCTAGTCTGACTAGTTGGGCTATATATTTATTTGGTGAATCAAGCATAATGGATACATTCAGCATGAAGGTGACAACAGGCCGTGGACTGAAGAGATGCCATTCCCAGTCTTACTTGGATGATAACTTGGACCTCTGCGCTAAAGTAAAACTTGCTAAAACTGACAACAGCAACATCTCGGCCAGCAGCAGCAGAAGGACCAGCAAAAACAGCAGCACTTCGACCAGCAGCAGCTTAACTGATATAGACGAAATTTTTGTTCCCTGTTTAAAAATGAATCTTCCCATTGATCAGCCTATCAACTTGCCTGTAGTACCATGGGACAGGATTACTGTAACTGGAGACCTTGGCGAACGTCTCTATGGTAAGACACGAAAAGGATTGCTACAGGGAGAGGATGGCTCCACCATTCCAGTTGCAGTCAAAATATTTCTTAGTGGTACACTTGACTGTACTGAAGCTCAGCTACTTTATGAAGCAGACGGCGCCGGTGGCGCCCCAAGACTATACGGCATCACTGACAGTGAACCTCAAGCAATTGTTATGGAATACATACAAGGCATAACACTAGATCAGTTTTTAGAAACCTGTACTCGTGAAGAGGGTTTAAAGGCCTATTGTGCCGTTGCTGCCGCGCTCACCAACTTCCACGACTCAGGTTTCGCTCATTTAGATGTACACACAGGTAACATCATTGTGCAAACTAGAAATACTGCCCAATTACAGTGTCGCTTGATTGATCTAGGAAGGTCTAGAAGGCTTACTAAAGATTTTGATCTTAATCTCAACTATAAATCACGGGATATGAAAAACCTTGAAGTAATACACAAACTGATATCTAAGTTGAAATTCTGAAAATAAAAATTAGCATCCATATATATCTCCTGGTTCCATATTCTGTAGAAGATATTAAAAAAAGCAATAGAAATGGGCCAGTAGGGCTGCTGCAGTATTCCTCCATTCTTCTGTTCTTTTGTTTTTATGTAATTATTCTCGAAGGATGATCTTTAAATAATTGTTATTTCATTTTTCTTCCTACATTCCATTATTATTTTCATGTCTCCCCTATTCCTCCTGTTCTCCAGTGTTGTCCTGGGGACTTTGTGGAGAAGGCACTAATGTCAGCAAGAAAGACTCTCTAAAGGACTGAAGGCTGACCTTAGGGAAGTAAGAAAGGGGAGACATATGGGGGCCCGTGGATGGATTCCTTGATACATGAACCAGGGGAAAGCGAGGGAGTGGTGGACCTTAAAGACGAACCACTGGCCTCCACGTGGCAAGGTCTGGTAACTCAGAGATAACTCTGAGGCTGACAGTGGTCGCAAATTATAATTTTATTTTTAATATTAATTATAATTAGTGATTTTGTAAACTGGATTAATGTTATGTAATATAAGTAATATTTAAACAAACACACACACCACAATACACAACAGGCTGAATATGAGTCGACAAGTGCCTTTGCAATCAACACTCGCAAACATGGCATACACACAAGCAGACTTACACACAAGCAGACACATACATACACAAGCAGGCACACACACACACACACACACACACACACACAAGCAGGCATACATACACACACACACACACAGACCCGTACACAAGCAGCCACATACACACACCTCCACCACTATACACAACAGGCATATCAATTGACAAGTGCCTTTGCAAGCCTAAACAAACACTCACAAAGAAGGTATGCACACAAGCAGACTTACACAGAAGCAGACACACACACACACACACACACACACACACACACACACACACACACACACACACACACACACACACACACACACACACACACACACACACACACACACAAGCAAGCAAGCATACTGGAGCAAGCATATTGGAGCAAGCATATTGAAAAATTAATTCAAAGACAGATCTATTCCTACCTCGTCTCACACAACATATTAAACCCTTGTCAATTTGGATTCAGGAATAATAAAAGCACGAATGACGCTATCATACACTTGCTAGAACTAATATACACCGCACTCAAAAACAAAGAAGTCCCGCTGGGCATTTTCACTGATTTACGTAAAGCTTTCGATACATTCGACCATGAACTACTGTACTCCAAATTAACGCACTATGGCATCAGAGGCCACTCCTTCAACTACCTAAAATCATACCTTAGTAACAGAACTCAATATGTGTATGCAAATGATGCAAACTCTTCCACCCAACCAATCACAGTAGGAGTCCCACAAGGAAGCGTCCTTGGACCACTCCTCTTTCTCATCTACATCAATGATCTACCGAATGCATCACAGCTACTCAGACCCATATTATTTGCAGATGACACTACGTATGTCTTTTCCCACCCAAACACACTCATACTAGCAAACACAGTCAATGCCGATTTGCAGAAAATATCTGCCTGGATGATGACTAATAAACTTACCCTGAATACCAATAAAACCAATTTCATTCAGTTTGGAAACAAAGCTGCAAATGATCCGATTAACATAGCGATAAATGGATCATCAGTCACAAGACTCACAGAGGGAAAATTCCTAGGTATCCACCTTAACAGTAGCCTTAAGTTCCAGACACACATACAACAAATCACCATGAAAATCTCCAAGACTGTAGGCATACTATCAAAGATAAGGTACTACGTTCCACAATCAGCTCTCCTGGCACTGTACCATTCACTCATTTACCCTTATCTTACATATGGAATTTGTGCATGGGGATCAACAACATCCAATCACCTAAAACCCCTCATAACCCAGCAAAAGGCAGCAGTAAAAATGATAATGAATTCCCACTCCCGCCAGCATACTCCACCAATTTTTAAAGGTCTGAATCTGCTCACCATAAAGAACATCCATACTTATTCATGTACCTACTACATACACAGAACAATACACGCAAATATAAACCTTCCACTCAAACTTCTCCTCAACAACTTAAACAGGACACATGACCACAACACAAGACACAGATCTCTTTTTGATATACCCCATGTCCATATCACACTGTGTAAAAACTCTATGCACATAAAGGGCCCTAAAATATGGAATTCATTACCAGAATATATTAAAGTAACCCATTCTGAAAATCAGTTTAAGACTCTTCTCAAAAGCCGCTTAATCACCCTAGACTAAATGCTAAATATTTAAAACACACATACTCACCTATGTACTCCCACATCATAACTTCAACAATCACTTTGAACCTCTTATCCATTGTTGACAGGAATATAATTTAACCATTGTTTTTCACAATAAGCATTTTAGACTATATGAATATATCCTTTGTCTTATACAAATTTAATTCAATTATAATTAATAGCATCGCTATTGGGCCGTGCGGACGTGCTGCGCAGTAGCTCCTGATTGAGTTGGCATTTGCGCAGTGTTGACGTGTACTTGGCTCTGTGAAGACCTGTTTGCGCGCTCTCTAGAATTGAAGCAAGATGCCCTCCATCGAGCAACTTTACCAACAGCTTAAGGAAGAATTGAGGTTGGCGAATTTGGAAATTCGGCGATTGACCGAGGAGAACAAGAAGATTCGTAGTAGTCCTCCTGTTTTGAGTCCTCAGGTCAAGAAGGGAAACTGGTCAGTGGCTGGACAGCAGGGAAAGAAGTTGACGATCAAGAAGACGAATGGAAAGGTAGAAACGATGAAGAAGAAAGAGACTGCCGTGGAAACTGTTGTGGAAACATCCAATACATTCTCAGTGCTACCCGACGAATGTGAGTTGACTACTGGGAACGACACGACGAAAGACATTAAGGAAGGTAAGAATATTGTTGTTGTTGGGGATAGCCAAGTTAGGTATATGGATAGGGCGTTCTGCTTGAAGGACAGGAGTAGGAGACAGAGAGTTTGCTTTCCTGGGGCTGGGATGGAGGATATTGTTAGCCGTCTGGATGACATCATGAGAGGTAATGGAAGCAATCCTATTATCTGTCTCAGTGCTGGAGGCAACGATGTTGGCAGACGTAGGAGTGAGGACCTGATTAGCAGGTATAGGTCAGCAATAGAAATAATTAGAAGTAAGGGTGGGAACCCTCTCATATGTGGTATTTTGCCAAGGAGGGGAGTTGGAAGTGAATGGTTGTCCAGGGCAATTGGTGTCAATTGCTGGCTGGACAAATACTGTAAGGAAAATGAGGTAACATTCATTGACAACTGGGACCTCTTCTATGGCAGAAATGACATGTATGCTAGGGATGGGGTTCACTTATCTAGGTGTGGGGTGGGAGCACTGGCAACTGCAGTGGAGGGAGCAGTTAGGACTTTAAACTAGGAATAGTTAGTGGTATGGGTTTTGGCAGGAAAACAGTGAAGTCCCAGTGTAGTAATATTACGAGTTCTAGGGGAACTAGTAATAATAAGAACGAGATAGATATTGAAAACCCAGGGACCTTGGGTGATAAGGACGGTAATAGGTTTAGTAGAAAAATAGAAATGAGCAGGAAGGGTAAAGAGAAAGGAGAGTCTTTCAATGTTTATTATGCTAATTGCCGTAGTGCTAGGAATAAGATGGACGAGTTGAGATTAGTTGCTAGTGTAGGTAACATTGATGTATTTGCCTTAACTGAGACGTGGTTTAATTCAAAAAGTCGGGACATGCCTGCGGAATGTCATATTCAGGGTTTTAAATTGTTCCAAGAAGATAGAAGTATTGGGAGGGGGGGTGGGGTGGCATTGTATGTCCGAGATCGCTTGAACTGTTGCATAAAAACGGGTATTAAGTCTGAAGTAACACATACAGAGTCTGTTTGGATAGAATTTTCAGAGGGGCATGAAAAACTGATTTTAGGAGTGATATACCGTCCCCCTAACTTAGATAGGGACCAGGGGAAACTACTATGGGAGGAAATTGTTAAGGCCACAAGGCACGATAATGTAGTAATTCTAGGAGACTTTAACTTTAGTCATGTTGATTGGAATTTCTTGACTGGGAATTTAGAATCGTACGACTTCTTAGAAGTATTTCAGGATTGTTTTTTGAAGCAGTTTGTGACAGAACCTACAAGGGGAAATAACCTGCTTGACTTAGTTATGGCAAACAATGAATCCCTTGTTAATAATTTAGAAATTTCAGAGGAACTGGGTGCTAGCGACCACAAATCAATTACATTTAGCATTGAATGGAAGTACGATAGTAGCGATAACTCAGTAACAGTCCCAGATTTTCGCTTAGCAGATTACGATGGGCTTAGAGAACACTTATCATCTGTTGACTGGGGTAACGAAGAGAGCTATCAATATGACAGTTTTCTGAACACTATACATGCTGCTCAAAGAGCGTTTATCCCATATAAAGAAATTAGATCAAATAGAAATGACCCAAAATGGATGAATAATAGGCTCAAATATCTACTAGGGCATAAGAAAGGAATTTATAGGCGTATCAAAAGAGGTGAGGGTCATCTTATGAATCAGTATATTGACATTAAGAGGGACATTAAAAAGGGGATAAGAAAAGCTAAAAGGGACTATGAAATTAAAGTTGCTAGGGATTCTAAAACTAACCCAAAAAGTTTTTTCCAGGTCTATAGAACAAAAGTTAGAGATAAGATAGGTCCCCTTAAAAATAACTATGGGCACCTTACTGACAATGAGAATGAAATGTGCTTGATTTTAAATAATTATTTTCTCTCAGTTTTTACACAGGAAGACACTAACAATATTCCAGTAATTAATTTTTACAGTGGGCTAGAAGAAGATAAATTATGTAACATCACAGTCACTAGTGAGATGGTTGTGAGGCAGATAGACAGACTGAAGCAAAATAAGTCGCCGGGTCCTGATGAGGTTTTTTCAAGGGTTCTTAAGGAATGCAAAATGGAACTCTGTGAACCATTAACTAATATTTTTAATTTATCTCTTCAATCAGGTGTAGTGTCTGATATGTGGAAGATGGCTAATGTAACTCCTATTTTTAAAACAGGGGACAAGTCGTTACCGTCAAATTACCGCCCAATAAGCCTGACCTCAATTGTAGGCAAATTACTAGAGTCAATTATAGCTGAGATTATAAGAAGCCATCTCGATAAGCATAGCTTGATTAATGATACTCAGCATGGATTCACAAGAGGCCGGTCTTGTCTAACTAATTTATTAACTTTCTTCAGTAAAGCTTTTGAGGCTGTTGACCACAATAAAGAATTTGATATTATTTACTTAGATTTTAGTAAGGCTTTTGATAGAGTTCCGCACCATAGACTGTTAAAGAAAGTGGCAGCTCATGGCATTGGGGGAAAAGTGCTTTCGTGGATCGAGTCATGGCTCACTGACAGGAAGCAGAGAGTGTCCATAAATGGGGTTAAATCCGAGTGGGGATCTGTAACAAGTGGCGTTCCACAGGGATCAGTCTTGGGCCCGTTGTTGTTTATAATATATATCAATGATCTTGATGAGGGAATTACTAGTGATATGAGCAAATTCGCCGATGACACAAAGATAGGTAGGATAATTGATTCAAACGTAGATGTTAGGGAACTTCAGGAGGATTTAAACAAACTCTATTCTTGGTCAGAAAAGTGGCAGATGCAGTTCAATGTAGATAAGTGCAAGGTTCTGAAGCTTGGGAGTGTCCATAACCCTAGTACTTATAAATTAAATGATGTAGAACTTAGCCATACAGATTGCGAAAAGGACTTGGGGGTTATGGTGAGCAGCAACCTTAAACCAAGACAGCAATGCCTAAGCGTACGTAATAAGGCAAATAGATTACTGGGATTTATATCAAGAAGTGTAAGCAACAGAAGTCCAGAGGTCATACTGCAGCTTTATACATCATTAGTAAGGCCTCACCTTGATTATGCAGCTCAGTTCTGGTCTCCGTATTACAAAATGGACATAAATTCGTTAGAAAACATTCAGCGTAGGATGACTAAATTAATACATAGCATCAGAAATCTTCCTTATGAAGAAAGATTGAAGACTCTTAAGTTACATTCACTTGTTAGACGAAGAATGAGGGGAGACCTGATCGAAGTGTATAAGTGGAAGATAGGTATTAATAAAGGGGATATTAATAAGGTCTTGAGGATGTCTCTCCAAGAGAGAACCCGCAGTAATGGATTTAAATTAGATAAGTTTAGATTTAGAAAGGACATAGGAAAGTATTGGTTTGGAAATAGGGTAGTTGATGAGTGGAACAGTCTACCTAGTTGGGTTATTGAGGCTAGGACTTTGGGTAGTTTCAAATCTAGGTTGGATAAGTACATGAGTGGGAAGGGTTGGATTTGAGTGGGACTTTCACATCAGAGCTTATTTCTTGGGTAGCATTGAAAATTGGGTTGGGTAAATGTTTTGTTAGTGGGATGAATTGTAAAGGACCTGCCTAGTATGGGCCAGCAGGCCTCCTGCAGTGTTCCTCCTTTCTTATGTTCTTATGTTATGTTCTTATGAAATAATTACTGTCCTACTGTACAACTATGATAAAATCCTTAATATTAAGTAGTCTGTAAGCCAATAATGTTAAGTTGGCCCATAATGCCAGGCATAATAGAGGCTCTCTTTGCATTGCAACCCACTATTGTAAATATAAAATCTCAATGTACTGTTTGCAAAGACATAAAATAAATGAAATAAAAAAATAAAAAAAATATGCAGTACCAGTTTGGAATCCACACGTGGTCAAGCAGGTCAAGAAAGTAGAGAAAGTGTAAAAGTTTGCAAGAATACTAGTCTCAGAGCTAAGGGGATTGGCCTACGAAGAAAGGTTAAGGTAAATTGGCCTGACGACACTGGAGGACAGGAAGGTCAGGGAAGACATGATAACGACACAAAATACTGCGAGGCGTTGACAAGGTGGACAAAGACAGGATGTTCCAGAGATGAAACACAGAAACAAGGGGTCACAGTTGGAAGTTGAAGACTCCTATGAGTCAAAAGGATGTTAGGAAGTATTTCCTTAGTCACAGAGTTGTCAGGATGTGGAACAGCCTAGAAAGAGAGGTAGTGGAGGCAGGAACCATACTTAGTTTTAAAACGAGGTTTGATGAAGCTCATGGAACAGGGACAGAGAGAGAGAGGACCTAGTAGCAATCAGTGAAGAGGCAAAGCCAGGTGCTATGATTCGACCCCTGCAACCACAGAGAAGTGAGTACATACATGCAAACCTGCACACACAAGCAAGTGCACACACACATACACACATTCACTAGCACACACGCACAAACACAGCAAAGAGGCAGGGCCAGGAGCTGTGATTTTACCCCTGAAATCACAAGTAGGTGAGTACACACCCATGTAAACACACAATCAGACACACGAAATGCATGCCAAGTATCTTTCGACAAGTGTCCTTGACTACTAGTGACTAACACACATACATGCACACACAATCCTGCGTGAAACATATGCACAAACACAATCCTGCATGAAAAATACGCACAAACACAATCCTGCATGAAACATACGCACACGCACAAACCTGCATGAAACATACGCACAAACACAATCCTGCATGAAACATACGCACAAACACAATCCTGCATGAAACATACGCACACACACACACAATCCTGCATGAAACATATGCACACACACAATCCTGCATGAAACATACGCACACACACAATCCTGCATGACACATATGCACACACATAATCCTGCATGACACTTATGCACACACACAATCCTGCATGAAACATACGCACAAACACAATCCTGCATGAAACATACGCACACATACAATCCTGCATGAAACATACGCACAAACACAATCCTGCATAAAACATACGCACACACACAATCCTGCATGAAACATACGCACAAACACAATCCTGCATGAAACATACGCACACATACAATCTGCATGAAACATACGCACTAACACAATCCTGCATGACACATATGCACACACACAATCCTGCATGAAACATACGCACAAGCACAATCCTGCATGAAACATACGCACACACACAATCCTGCATGAAACATACACACAAACACAATATTGCATGAAACATGCACACACACACAATCCTACATGAAACATACGTGCACACACAATCCTGCATGACACATATACACACACACAATCCTGCATGAAAGAGGTCCACAGACATTCCACATTGCAAGCCGAATACAACATATATACTTACACATGTTCTAATATACATATCTGCAGCTCTTAGATCATTGTTCAAAATTAATTAAGGAGATAATTGATGAAATACATGATAAAAGAATTATGAATGAAAGAAGATTGTGAATGTTGCTTTACGGTATAAGGAAGATCACCATTGTTAGTGATGTACGAATGTGGGAAGTCTGAGACAGTGTTAGTTATGTAAGAATGTGGGAAGTCTGAGACATTGTTAGTGATGTAAGAATGTGGGAAGTCTGAGACAGTGTTAGTTATGTAAGAATGTGGGAAGTCTGAGACATTGTTAGTGATGTAAGAATGTGGGAAGTCTGAGACATTGTTAGTGATGTAAGAATGTGGGAAGTTTGAGACATTGTTAGTGATGTAAGAATGTGGGAAGTCTGAGACATTGTTAGTGATGTAAGAATGTGGGAAGTTTGAGACATTGTTAGTGATGTAAGAATGTGGGAAGTCTGAGACATTGTTAGTGATGTAAGAATGTGAGAAGTCTGAGACATTGTTAGTGATGTAAGAATGTGGGAAGTCTGAGACATAGTTAGTGATGTACGAATGGGAGAAGTCTGAGACATTGTTAGTGATGTACGAATGTGGGAAGTCTGAGACATTGTTAGTGATGTACGAATGTGGGAAGTCTGAGACATTGTTAGTGATGTAAAATTGTGAGAAGTCTGAGATATTGTTAGTGATGTACGAATGTGAGAAGTCTGAGACATTGGTAGTGATGTACGAATGTGGGAAGTCTGAGACATTGTTAGTGATGTACGAATGTGAGAAGTCTGAGACATTGTTAGTGATGTACGAATGTGGGAAGTCTGAGAGATTGTTAGTGATGTACGAATGTGAGAAGTCTGAGACATTGTTAGTGATGTACGAATGTGAGAAGCCTGAGACATTGTTAGTGATGTAAGAATGTGAGAAGTCTGAGACATTGTTAGTGATGTACGAATGTGGGAAGTCTGAGACATTGTTAGTGATATACGAATGTGAGAAGTCTGAGACATTGTTAGTGATGTACGAATGTGGGAAGTCTGAGACACTGTTAGTGATGTAAGAATGTGAGAAGTCTGAGACATTGTTAGTGATGTAAGACTGTGAGAAGTCTGAGACTTTGTTAGTTATGTAAGAATGTGAGAAGTCTGAGACTTTGTTAGTTATGTAAGAATGTGAGAAGTCTGAGACATTGTTAGTTATGTAAGAATGTGAGAAGTCTGAGACATTGTTAGTGATGTAAGAATGTGAAAAGTCTGAGACTTTGTTAGTTATGTAAGAATGTGAGAAGTGTGAGACATTGTTAGTGTTGTAAGAATGTGGGAAGTCTGAGACACTGTTAGTGATGTAAGAATGTGAGAAGTCTGAGACATTGTTAGTTATGTAAGAATGTGAGAAGTCTGAGACACAGTTAGTGATGTAAGAATGTGGGAAGTCTGAGACACTGTCAGTGACGTAAGAATGTGAGAAGTCTGAGACATTGTTAGTTATGTAAGAATGTGAGAATTCTGAGACATTGTTAGTCATGTAAGAATATGAGAAGTCTGAGACATTGTTAGTTATGTACGAATATGAGAAGTCTGAGACATTGTTAGTGATGTACGAATGGGAGAAGTCTGAGACATTGTTAGTTATGTAAGAATGTGAGAAGTCTGAGACATAGTTAGTTATGTAAGAATGTGAGAAGTCTGAGACATTGTTAGTTATGTAAGAATGTGAGAAGTCTGAGACATTGTTAGTTATGTAAGAATGTGAGAAGTCTGAGACATTGTTAGTGATGTAAGAATGTGGGAAGTCTGAGACACTGTCAGTGACGTAAGAATGTGAGAAGTCTGAGACATTGTTAGTTATGTAAGAATGTGAGAATTCTGATACATTGTTAGTCATGTAAGAATATGAGAAGTCTGAGACATTGTTAGTTATGTACGAATATGAGAAGTCTGAGACATTGTTAGTGATGTACGAATGGGAGAAGTCTGAGACATTGTTAGTTATGTAAGAATGTGAGAAGTCTGAGACATAGTTAGTTATGTAAGAATGTGAGAAGTCTGAGACATTGTTAGTTATGTAAGAATGTGAGAAGTCTGAGACATTGTTAGTTATGTAAGAATGTGAGAAGTCTGAGACATTGTTAGTGATGTACGAATGTGAGAAGTCTGAGACATTGTTAGTTATGTAAGAATGTGAGAAGTCTGAGACATAGTTAGTTATGTAAGAATGTGAGAAGTCTGAGACATTGTTAGTTATGTAAGAATATGAGAAGTCTGAGACACTGTTAGCGATGTACGAATGTGGGAAGTCTGAGACACTGTTAGTGATGTAAGAATGTGAGAAGTCTGAGACATTGTTAGTTATGTAAGAATGTGAGAAGTCTGAGACTTGTTAGTGATGTAAGAATGTGAGAAGTCTGAGACATTGTTAGTGATGTAAGATTGTGAGAAGTTTGAGACATTGTTAGTTATGTAAGAATGTGAGAAGTCTGAGACATTCTTAGTGTGAAGGCTTGCTCAGCCCTGTAATAACTTCAGACAGTATTACTCAGGCTGACTCCTCCTCAGGAAAATTAATGAATAGAAAAAGAAATAATAACAGACAAACAAAAACACTTCATTATACAGAAAATATAAAATATAAAACACTTAAATATGAAATATTAATCCTACATTAAAGAAAATGAAAATTTAAAAATATAAATAACTGAATTCAACGCTAATATATATAGGGGTGTCTGGTGTTGGTGACACTGTTGTTGAAATCGTAGCCGTTGCTGATGATGGGGGGGGGGTCGCAGGTGTTGGTTACGACCCACTGGCTAGTTCTGCACAGTATAGCCGTGAGTATTATATCCCGATGACAGGAAAGCAGGTTCTTTACCGCTGCAATGATGTGGGGTTACGTCCTGCAATTTCATACAGGTGCACAGGTAATTAAATCCAAAATGGGACGTCTCCAGGACGTTAGTCCGTCTCCATCAGTTCTGCTCGTTGATTGGCAGGTGACCCTCTCTGTCATCCAAGCTGGAAAGATAGACAGGTTACCCACTGCTTAAGAAATCACTCTCTATGATAAGTACAATACCTAAAAGATGTGGTGATTATTACAACAGTCAACTTAGAGCAAGACTGAAAGGACTAAGTTTATTATTGGTCAAAAGTGAAGCTTTCAACCAATAAATCCACTAGAATACAAGGCAGGCATGTACTTACAGTAGTGCTGGAAGATGTGAGTCTAGTGATTACTGTTTGGACCTGAGCCCCACACGTCACCTTTCGGGGGGGGGGGGAAGAAGGAGGAGAAGGGATAGCGGGAGCTTGACTTACCTTACTTTAACAAGTAGCCGGCAATGAAACTGTTGGCTCTGGTGGCCTGGTGGTTAACGCTCTCGCTTCACACGGTGAGGGCCTGGGTTCGATTCCCAGCCAGAGTAGAAACATTGGACGTGTTTCTTTCCACCTGTTGTCTATGTTCCCCATCAGTAAAATGGGTACCTGGGTGTTAGTCGACTGGTGTGGGTCGCATCCTGGGACACTGACCTAAGGAGGCCTGGTCACAGACCGGGCCGCGGGGGCGTTGACCCCCGGAACTCTCTCCAGATAAACTCTCTCCAGATATACTCCCTCGCTACTCCTATCTATTGAACTTTTCCCTCACACTCCCCCATACCAAGACTTATAGTGAAGGAGTATCAGAAGAATAGGCGAGGAAAAAGTTCTAACATATGGAAGTCACGTAAGGCAAGAAATCTTCTACTGACTGTCACGACTTAACCAGTCAGAGAAATAATTGGATGAACCATTGATATACACAATATGGAACTTAAAAGGCTGGAGTGCCAATGTCCACCTCAAGAGGCTACTGTTGGTTCCCTTAAAAGTTTCTAGGTATATCAAAGGTTTGTGGTCCGTTTCTAAAATGAATTCTTTTCCCAGCAAATAAAATTTAAGTTTGGAGATACCCCACACAAGGGCCAAACATTCCTTTTCTATGGTGGAGTATCTCGTTTCTGCTGGAAGGAGTTTCCGGCTTAGGAAGCATACAGGGAAGGGAGTACCATCATGGTATTGTAGTAACACCGCATCTAAGCCAGTATTGGAGGCATCAGTTCTTGAACAAAATGTTTTATTAATATCTGGAATCTTAAGTATAGGGTCTTTCGAAAAGATACTTTTAATCTCATTAAACTTTTCCCGAGCTACGTCGGAAAGTTCAAGAGGTTCCTTCACAGACTTTTTAAGGAAGTCGGATAAGATGCCTGTAAGATCAGTAAGGTTTGGGATAAACCGTGCATAAAAATTTACAGAACCAAGAAAGCTACGCATGAGCTTCTTGGTTTTGGGGAATTTAAATTCTAGTAAAGCTTTGATCTTACTGGGGAGAGGCTGCAGAGAGTTATTAGAAAGTATCAGTCCAAGATATCTAATTTTGTTATACCCAAGGAAGCATTTCTTCGGCTTGGCAGTGAGGCCATGTGAGTGTAACCTATTCAAAACTGATGTTAATGTTTGGATATGTTCGCCCCACGTGGATGTCATTACGTAAATGTTATCAAAATAAACTGAAACGTTTGGCATATTACCCAAGACCTTTCTCATCAGTCTCACGTAGGTATCACAGGCAGTTAGCAAACCGGAGGGCATAGTTCTATATTGCATCAGTTCTTGGTGTGTAGGAAAAGTGGTGTACTGCTTAGAAGAAGGATCTAAGATTACTTGATGATATGCCTGTGCAATATCAATCTCTGAAAAGAAGGAAGCGTCATCAAATTTGTGTAGATCGCTATCTATTAAGGGCTAAGGCTCAGCATCCCACCGAGTTTTAGCATTGAGGCCTCCGAAGTCAATAGCAAGTCTATATGAATTATCCTCCTTCTTACCCATGACTACTGGTGAGCAATATGAAGATACTGAAGGTTCAATGATCTTTAGTTTTAATAATTTGTCTACCTCTCGGTCAAATGCATCCCTAAGGTGAACTAGAATTGGGTATAATTTTCGTTTGACAGGATTGTCCGTCACTAAGTCAATTTTATGGACTACCGTGGAGGTAACACCTGGAATATCAGTAAAGACGTCTGAAAAGTTACTCACACATTGAAGTAGTTCATGTTTCTTATGGTCATCCAAAGATTCATTAATATTAATGTTGGTTGCGTCCGAGTGGTCAAAAGTCACCAAGTCATGTAGTTCTTCATCATAGTCTGAGTTAGAGGTGTCAATTATGCACACCTTACATTCTTCAGTTGTCTTATCAAGTTCGTGAGGAAAAACTAAGTCAAAGTTATTAAGGCAGTTAACCGAATTTCTTTGGTAATATTTCTTAAGGATGTTGATATGATAAAGCTTAGGTTTCCCCTTGACTTCTATGAGGTAGTCAACTTTCCCGCAAATTTTTAATACTTTATATGGACCTTTCCATGCTACTAATAATTTATTTGACTTGATAGGCAAAAGTACAAGAACTTCATCCCTTACGTTAAAACTTCTCTGACTTTTGGAGTCAAAATAGGTTTTGTACTGGTCCATTGACAAGCTTAGGTTTTTCGAAACTATGTCAGAGGTCTCCTCAAGTTTAGATCTAAGGTCAAGGAGAAACTGGAAAGAAGACTGAACCTCAGCACTCATCTCCTCATTAGTCCATAAGTCATGAAGGATGGACAATGGGCCTCTGGCCTGTCTACCATAGAGAAGTTCAAAAGGTGAAAACCCCGAAGAGTCACTGGGAACTTCCCTCATGGCAAACAAAGCACAGGGTAGGTAACGATGCCACTCCTTAAGTTTAAGGGAGCAAAGTTTCCTTAAAATGGACTTGAGAATCGAATGCTGGCGCTCAATCCTCCCATTACAGCTGGGATGATAGGGTGTGGTGAAGAGAGGCTTCACTCCCAGAAGTTGGTATAGATGTTGCATTAAGTCAGATGTGAATTGTGTCCCACGGTCAGACAAAATTTCTCTAGGGATGCCCACTCTGGAGAAGATGGACAAAAGGGCTTCAGCCACCTCTGTAGTAGTTATGGTCTTTAAGGGTATGGCTTCAGGGACACTCGAAGCATAATCAACTAATGTTAATATATATCTATGTCCCCCAGATGAAAGTGGAGATAAAGGACCAACGATGTCAATAGCTACTCTTTCGAAAGGTACCGTAAAGACTGGCATTTTGACCATAGGTACTCGCCTGGTACCTCGGGAGGATGACAGTTGGCAAATTTTACACGATCTACAATAGGTAGTGATATCTGAGGACATTTTTGGCCAAAAATAGGTTTCCCTAATTTTATTTAAGGTTTTACGATGCGAGAAATGTCCGGCCACTGGCAGGTCATGAGCCATTTTAAGAACAGTCTTTCTGCATTGACTTGGAACAACTAAGATGGAATAGTCTATCTCATCTGAATTTAATTTGAATACTGACTTGTACAAGATACCTTTTATATATTCATATTTATATGAAAAGTTTTTCCTTTGGATAACTTGATTTTGTTTAGCGGCATTATGGCAATTCTGAAGAGAAGGGCAATTACGTTGTAAATTGACAAAGGAGTCCTTCGATATATCTAAAGGCTTAAAGTCAGGGAAAATCAAAGGATGGACAGTAGGAGAAACCTGGGCTTTGGTCTGAGCCCTAGTCAAGACATTTATGGTATCGGAGGTGATATCTTCACTTTCATCTAACAAGTGAACAAGTGAACAAGTGAACCGGCTGTAGTATACCTGCCATACCAGATCTCACATTAATTAACCTTCCAACGATTCCTCGTCCATGTATATAATTCTAAACTATTTCGAAATAGTAGTATATATCATTACATCCCTTCTGTAAATTTCTCATTTTTCGCTTTTATCTTTCTTAGGTATTTTCATCCAGAAAGACTGATAGATTAATTTCAAGCAGTATATCTGCTTAAACTGGTTAATCATTTTACTTCAGGTAAAACCTTCGACGCAAATGTCTAGGTTCCTGTGCAGCAGGGAGGGTTCTTGTGCAGCAGGGAGAGTTCCTATGCAGCAGGGAGGGTTTCTGTGTAGCAGGGAGGGTTTCTGTGCAGCAGGGAGAGTTCCTATGCAGCAGGGAGGGTTTCTGTGTAGCAGGGAGGGTTTCTGTGTACCAGGGAGGGTTTCTGTGTAGCAGGGACGGTTTCTGTGTAGCAGGGAGGATTGTTGTGGGGGTTTGTCAGGATATATTGGATTAAGAAATACACATGTTTGATGTCTTGTAGATGTATAATTAAGAGAGTCTTGAAGAGAAACCCAGGCCTTGCCTATCAAGTCTGCTATGCCTAACATGGGGCTGCCGTGACTGAGAGCAGGACCTCTGACCTACGGCTCACATACGAGGATCTTGTGACGTCATAGCCAGCAAGGGAGCTTATCAATAAAGTAACTGGGATTATCTAAGTAAACTACACAAGTACACAGTAACATTACTGACAGCTCGGCGACGCTAACATATGGCGTCCCGATATACAGCTAACTTATACACACTATAGACTGTAGGTTTTACGGCTCTGGGCTGATTCTCTACAGTATCAATGTACACAATTGAACATAAAGAACTATACATAAAGATGGTAGCTGATTGTAGTGCATTGCAAATTATAATATATCACAAATCAATGTAAAATGATAGAATCATTGAGGACACAGATTAACAAGAAAGATCAACAAAGAGAAAGAGAAGATCGATTGATCTGTATTCATGTGATCTTCGGATTCTGAAGAAATATATTTACAAAGAAGAAAGTGTATAACAGAAAAGGCAGACTTGGTGCACACAAGTCTTTTACTGTTAAATCTCAGATTTCAGAGAGAACGTGAATACTTAAAAAATATTGAACATCATCAAGTTTACATAGCAGATACACAGTGGAATTACTCTTTAGACTATATTATCTATCTATAGAGATTATTTACATTTAACCCGAACTCTGCTAGGGTAACATTTATATATGCGAAGCATCATCTCTATGGGGGTCAAATTCTGTTGCAATGGCTAAAACATGTTGTGGCTGAGAAGGAACTAAATTTGTATTTACAAGTGAAACTTAAGGATTCCTCATTACTTGTTGTTTACATAGGGAGTAACAGCCATCAGATTGTTCATCTGTCTTGTTAAAGATAGAGGGTACTGGCATGGCAGAGTTTGTCGCATTTGTCTGGAAGTCAGGAACCTCATCATCATTGCATACTAACTTCATATGATCTAAATGTGATTCTTAATACTGACCAGTAATGATTTCTCGAACTTTGTACTTATTGCCACTGACATGTTCGACTACTCCATATGGACCAGCAAACTTTAGATCGAGAATAGATACTGTAGGCGTTTTATTAAAATTAGTCAGCAAAACTCTCGAACCTACATCAATTAAGATTGGCTTTGCTCGAGTATTAGTGACTCTTGTAAATTCTGCTGTTGATTTATGAAGTGCTTCTCGGATTCTTCTTAAAACACCTTGAGCTAAGCTGGTACAAGTTGCTATGAAATCATCAGGATTGTAATTTAGTTTTGGATTAGGATATAACAACTCATATGGTAAATGCTTATCTATACTTTACAATGCATAATATGGAGTGTTACCCGTAAACGCATTGTAAGCAGAATTTATGGCACGCTGAACATCAGGTATAACTTCATCCCAGGTTGCACTATTGGGATTGATAGTGGCTCTCAACACATTGAGTACTTTCTTATTAGTTCTTTCCGCTACACTATTGCTGGCAGGATGGTGAGGAACAATGATCGATTTACAGATCTTGTACAAAGTACACAACTTTTCAAGAATTTCATTACAGAATTCAATTCCATTATCTGTTACTATGGACTTAGGAGTAGTATGCCAGCAGATTATTAGTTCCTTAAACGCTTTAGCTACTTTAGCTACTTAAACGCTTTAGCTACTGGAATTACGAACTGATGTACTCTTCTGCTAGGAGAACCCAGCTCAGCTGTGTGATACAGTAACTCTTGGTCCATGAGTCACTGATGGGTGCTGGTGGCTTCACAGAGACAGTTTGATCTTCCTGTAGCAGGAATCGAGTCATACCAGACCACATGGAATCTGTTCTTTGAGCATTCTTTACGTCCTCGGCACTAAATGGAGGATCTATTATCACTATACTAATATGCTGTGATAAAGCATCTGTGACTACATTTCGTTTGCCAGGTAAGTGTTCAAATGTTGGGTTGAACTCTTGGATAGTCAAGGACCATCTGGCTAATCTTCCAGTAGGATGTTTATTCTGGAATAAAGGAATCAGTGGAGCATGATCTGTCAAGACATGAACAGGATACTGATATATAATGTCTCGGAAGTGCTTAGGCGTCTTGCCCAGTTACTGTATAATTACGTTTGTGGCATGCAAAGAGTACGTAACCTTTATTCGGCGCATGGACACACCCTCATTTACAGGCTATCTCCCCCAACCAGCGAACCAGGTTGCTAAGAGTTGATGATGGGGCCCCATCGTTCAACTAGTGACCAGGTTCTAGCCAATAAGAAGGTGGGATTGACAATCGCAGAGGTTATGTGGATACCGCTCTCCTGTCTGCCCTTGTCATTCCCATTCTAGAGCTGGTTGAAGCACGGTCTGCTTTCTTGTGGCTTCTATTTCTGCCTTGCTTACCGTGACGTGCACTATATTTATTACTGTACATAGTGTACATATTGCTGTTCTAAATTTGGTGAAGGATAATATAAGTCTAAACTTTTTCTACTGTGTTTATTTGCTCCCATTACACCTGGGTTAACAGGCCATTTGAAAGCCTAGGTTGTAATATGGGTAGCCTGTCCGAGAGCTGGACTTAGAGAAACGGTTGAGCTTAGGGTGAAGCTTGTAGCAGGAACATTGTGTAGCTTGCTGTTTCGCTTCGCTTTACAAATTTTGCGTGTCAGTTGCTTATGATCAGCCTTGCTATTGTGTGATCGTTCAACAGCTCGCTACTAGCTTGTTCAGTGTGCTCGCTTCGCTACGGTCAATCTTGTGTGCAGTCGGCTTTGCTTGTATGCGTATTTTGCAATCGTACTGTGCATAGCTAAGCGTGTTCTGCAAATTAACGTGTTACGTTGGGGTATTCGTACTGTGCATAGCGAATAACTTATGCCACCTAGACGAGTCAGACGCCTGGTGTCGGCATATACTTTGCATAACCTACCTAAATTGTCCCTACAGCGTTGTTGGCAAATTGCTCGTTCCATTGGCATTCCCTATAAACGCACTCTTACAGCTGCGCAACTGCGTTCACTTATTGCTGACATACTTATTGAAGAAGAGATGGCACATCAGACTCCTCCCTCTACGGGAGCTAGGGCAAAAACTACTATGTTCTCGCAGGAGGAAGATGATACACCTACGGAGCAAAATGGTCAGTATAGTGCACATGGGTTGTCTCAGGGTGAATCAGCGTCGTTGGCACTTCAGCTGGCAAAAATCAATCTTGAGCAAACTAGGGAACAGAGAGCATTCGCAAGGGAAGAATTTGATAGGGAAAGAGAAAGGAGGCAGTTTTCGCATTCTGTAAACGATTTCAGTTTACAAAAAGCAGTACAGCTTGTTCCCCGCTTCAATGAGGCCGAACCAGAGCAATTTTTCGAAAGCTTCGAAAATCAGGCTCGAGCCTTGAGGTGGCCGGAACAGCACTGGGCAGCGTTGGTTCATACAGCATTATTGGGTAAGGCACAGGAATTTACGTCGGTATTAACTGACGCTGAATTCTCTGATTATCAAGTAGTGAAGACCACAGTGTTGGGAGCATATACATGTATCCCAGCTAAATATCGTAAGACCTTCAAATTGAACAGGCGGCAGCTTGGTCAATCCCTGGTGGACTTTGTGAGACAGCAAACCAAAGCTTTTACCAGCTGGTATAAAGCGAGTGGTGTCTCTAACTTTGAGGAGCTGGTGCAGCTTATTCTGATTGATAACCTGCTGGAGTCTGTGGGACCAGAGGTTCGTGTCTTTCTGCAGGATCGTGACTTAACCACTGCATTGGAGGCGGCCAGGTTGGCTGATACCTTCGAAACGAACCGCTCCTTGTCCGAGCGGTCCCGTCTCTCTTTTCAACAGTCTGGCGTGAGCAGAGATCGACAACATTGGAGAATGAAGTGCCAGCCGGAGGGAGAGCGTCTACGACATCCAACCAAGTCACCTGGTGAGCCACGCTTCTCAACATATGGTCCCCCTGCGGAGAGGCAAACTACTTATGGAGCATCTCGACAACAATATCCAGAGAGGCACCAGCCAGAACGACACCACTTGCAACGTCATCAGGGAGTAAAGGGCAAGCCTGTCGTCTGCTTCAGGTGTAATAAAGTAGGTCATATCAGTTCCAACTGCCCCCAAAAACCTCAACCCATCGGGAAAATCTCTAATATCCCTAGTAACATGTCCCCTAGAGAAGTAGAAAAAGGTATGGCCCCTTATTATTGCGAAAGTCTTATTTCCCTTCAGGAAAACTCAGAACCAACTAAAGTAAATACCTTTAGAGATACTGGAGCATATTGCTCACTTGTCAGAGAAGGAATATTACCCCTTTCAGAGAATACTTCCTTGAATTCATCAGTTTTATTGGAAGCCTATGGAGGAACTATATATTCTGTTCCTTTGCATAAAATTTATGTACAGTGCAAATATTACACTGGGTACTTGACTGTAGGTATCTCAAAAGGATTTCCCATGAAAAATGCTATGTTATTACTGGGTAATAACATTACTACTGTTAGTTCGTGTCCTGAACCTATAATGATTAATGCTTCTCCGGTGTTGGCCATAACTCGGGCAACTTCCCAAGGGTTGTCTGGAGAGAATGTTGACCTATCCTTGGACGACTCCGATCTCGGAATAGCCACATTGTTTTACGAGGAAAACTGGCCAGAGCCTCGTAGATCAAGTGAACAGACCCCGATCAAGCCTTCCTATTCCCAGGTTGCAGGATTGCCAGATGTCTCTGTTTCCATGCCCGAGGGACTGTCCTTCCGGGAGGAACAACGAAAGGACCCTTCTTTAAAATTCGCTTTTGAGGCAGCCATGGGTAAATCCTCTTGGGGTCATCCAGTCAAGTATGAAGTTAAAAATGATTATTTGGTTTGCACTGAGACTGGTAAGGAGAAAGAGGGCCGGCAATTATACGACAGGTTAGTGGTTCCAACCAAGTATAGACCTCAGATATTAAATATAGCTCATAATACGTCATCAGGAGGTCACTTAGGAATTACAAAAACCTTGTATAGAATCACAAAAGAATTTTATTGGCCAACATTAAAGAAAGATGTGAAGAATCATATTAGGTGTTGCCGAGAATGTCAGCAAGTTGGAAAACCTGGACATTCCATTAAACCTGCACCTCTCCAACCCATACCTGCTGATGGAGAACCTTTTGCAGATTTAATTATAGATTGTGTAGGTCCACTACCTAAGTCAAAGTCTGGAAATCAGTATTTATTTACAATTATGGATAAAGTAACCAGATATCCTGAAGCGATCCCAATGCGTAGTATCAATACTAAAGCTATTCTCAAAGCTTTAACAAAATTCATTTCTTGTTTTGGCATTCCTAAAACTATACAAAGTGATCAAGGTACTAACTTCACTGCCAAAGCATTTAGGGAAGTATTAACTAGGTTAGGGATAATTCACAACTTATCCACTGCCTATCACCCTCAGTCCCAAGGCGCCTTGGAAAGATTCCACCAAACATTAAAAACAATGATGAGAAGTTTTTGCATGCACTTTCCGACAGATTGGGATGAATCTCTACCATTGTTGCTGTTCTCAGTACGAGAGACGGTGCAAGAGTCTACAGGGTATAGTCCGTTTGAGCTGATCTTTGGGCACAATGTACGAGGTCCTCTTCGGGTGCTCAAAGAAGGATGGATGGGAGAAGACGTAAGCTCAGCGCTCTACAACCCGTCTTCAAGGTTGCAGGTGGCACGTGAGTTAGCCACGGCTAAGCTAAAGACAGCTCAAAGTAAGATGAAACAGAGGTATGACAGAAGTGCACAATTCCGCTCCTTCCATCCAGGAGACAAGGTGTTGGTGCAGGAACCTATACCTGGCCACACCTTGAAAGCTAGATTTACGGGACCTATGCAGATAGTAAGTAGATTATCTGATTTAAATTATGTGGTAGCTCCCATTGATAAGACCTCAAAAACAAAAACTTACCACATAAATCAAATCAAGGCCTTTCATACACCAGATAAAGTCCCAGTAATGACTCTGTCCTCTACCTCTGAGGACGACTCTGACTCTTTGCATTCTATCTCTGAAATTAATACTAAACTTTCAAATTCTGTCCTCCTCAAGGATCCTAGCCCGTTAATGGATGGATTATCTGAAATACAAGCAACCAATTTAACTGAGCTTCTACAGTCATATCCTAATATTTTTTCGGATGTGCCGAAAAAATGTACGTTAGGTTACCATGATGTAGATGTGGGAAAATCTAAACCAATTAAACTCTCCCCCTACAGAGCTAATCCTGAAAAGCAAAGGTTACTTCAGCAGGAAGTAGACTTCTTGTTAGAACATGGTTTAGTGGAGGAGTCGTCTAGTCCATGGGCTTCACCGTGCATCCTAGTAAAAAAGGCTGATGGAGGGTTTCGTATGTGCACAGACTACCGTAAAGTGAACGAGGTCACAATTACAGATGCTTACCCTCTTCCTCGTCTGGATGACGTAATTGACTTTGTGGGTAAGGCTACTTTTGTGTCCAAATTAGATCTCCTTAAAGGTTACTATCAGGTACCTTTGACAGATAAGGCGAAGGAAATCTCTGCCTTCGTGATTCCAGGAGGTCATTATCAGTATACAGTTACCCCCTTCGGAATGAAAAATTCCCCCTCTTCATTCCAGAAACTCGTCCATCAGGCTATTAAAGGACTTGAAGGCACGGCAGCATACCTAGATGATATTGTTGTGGTGTCTGATACTTGGGATCAACACCTACTTAGACTTAAAGCTCTGTTTGAGACCTTTAAGAATTCCCAATTAACAGTTAATTTGTCTAAATCTTCCTTTGGCCAGGCCACTGTCACTTTTCTAGGCCATGAAGTAGGTAGTGGTAAAGTTGCACCTAAACTTGCTAAAGTTCTTTCGATTAAAGAATATCCAGTTCCTCATGATAGGAAATCTCTTCAACGTTTCCTAGGCATGATAGGATTTTACAGAAGATTCTGTAAGAATTTCTCAGATATTGTAGCCCCTCTTACCTCTCTTACCAGTCATAAAGTTCCCTTTAATTGGACGTCAGATTGTAACACTGCTTTTAATAAAGCAAAAAGATTATTGTGCTCTGCACCCATTCTCTTGTCTCCAGACTTCTCCAAACCTTTTTCATTACAGGTTGATGCTTGTGAGTCTGGGGTTGGGGCGGTACTATTACAAATCGGGAACAAGGAGCTGCAGCCAATCGCATACTTTTCAGCCAAGTTCCAGCCACATCAGAGAGCTTACTCTACCATTGAAAAAGAAGCCCTCGCGCTGGTAATGGCTTTGGAGCATTTCGATGTTTATGTGGGCCAAACATCGCAGGTGGTCACAGTCTACAGTGATCACAACCCGTTAGTCTATCTCCAAGCCATGAAGAATCACAACACAAGGCTTATGCGTTGGACTCTCAGGCTGCAGCCCTACAATATTTTTATTAAATATATTGCCGGCAAAGAAAATGTGTTGGCAGACTCTTTGTCAAGAGTCTAGTTTAATATTTTATTTAGGTTAGGATGTATTTGTGGTAACCCCCCTTTCAAGCTCTTTTTTTTATCCCCTGATGTGGGGGTTTTTTTTAGTGAGGGGATACGGGCTACCGTCCGCTTGTATCTTGGACCTATGTTGGCTTATCTGACTGCTGTCTCACTCTGAGTTTAGGGTTTGGCTTTCAGGCACTAGGAAAGCTGAGCTCTATCTAAGAGTTGGATGGTGGAGAGGATAGGCGGTCCCATTATTTTGTGCCATGGCGGCACGGTTACCACTGGGAGGTGGCAGCCTAATCCTGAGCCTTCTCGGGGGTGGGGGTGTGGCATGCAAAGAGTACGTAACCTTTATTCGGCGCATGGACACACCCTCATTTACAGGCTATCTCCCCCAACCAGCGAACCAGGTTGCTAAGAGTTGATGATGGGGCCCCATCGTTCGACTAGTGACCAGGTTCTAGCCAATAAGAAGGTGGGATTGACAATCGCAGAGGTTATGTGGATACCGCTCTCCTGTCTGCCCTTGTCATTCCCATTCTAGAGCTGGTTGAAGCACGGTCTGCTTTCTTGTGGCTTCTATTTCTGCCTTGCTTACCGTGACGTGCACTATATTTATTACTGTACATAGTGTACATATTGCTGTTCTAAATTTGGTGAAGGATAATATAAGTCTAAACTTTTTCTACTGTGTTTATTTGCTCCCATTACACCTGGGTTAACAGGCCATTTGAAAGCCTAGGTTGTAATAACGTTCAACCTTTCTAAGGACTCAACCAGCAAATGCAACTGTGTTGTACTTGCTATCAGTCTTTTGAGCTAGGACGGCACCTATGCCAATAGAACTAGGATCAGTTGTAAGACAGAAAGGCTTAGAAAAATCAGGGAATTTTAAAATGAGAGCAAATGTTAGCTTTTCTTTGAGAGTTTGGAATGCTCTTTCTTGATGGAAGGTCCAAACAAAAGGAGCATCTTTCTTAAGCAACTTAGTTAGAGAAGCTGTTATAGAAGAAAAATTAGCAACGAAGGATCTATAAAAACCTGGTAAGCCTACAAAGGATCTTACGGAGTCAGCAGTTTTTGGAGATAGAAAATTTAATACTGCAGTTGCTCTACTTTGGCCAGTCATAACCCCTCTAGGAGTGACTACATGACCAAGAAACTTGATCTCTGATCTGAAAAATTGACACTTAGACAATTTGATCTTTAAATTGGCTTCTTCAAGCTTACCGAGTATCAAATCAAATCTTTCCAGGTGTGCCTCCACGTCTTCGGACATGACAATTACGTAATCTTGGTACACCATGAGTACCTTACCTATGAGACTTCTAAATATAATCGTCATGAGCCTAGAGAAGGTGATGGATGAGGAGCATAAACTGAAGGCCATTCTTAGGAAATGATAACCTGTAGGAGTGGTAAACGCAGTTAGCTCTTGGCTGTCCTCGTGGAGAGGGACTTCCCAAAACCCTTGGAATAAATCCAGGGTCGAAAAGACTTTGTTATCTCCAATATTGCATAAAAGATCACCATGTACAGGAAGTGCGAAGCGACCTGGAATTGTTTTGCATTCAACTTTCTAAAGTCGATCACTGGGTGCCAAGTAGCATCCTTCTTAGGTACTAGGATCAAGGGCGCATTCCAGGGTGAATTACTAGGTGCGATGACACCATCATCATCTTATTGATCAATTCTTCTGCAATAGCAACTTGTGAGGCATTTTGTACACTGGTATATAAATAGGTCTGGTACCAGGTTCAAGTGGAATATGATTGGACAATGGATTCCTTATACTCATCTTCTCACCTGGTAAGGCAATGACGCAACAACATTTGTTCAACAGATGTAACAAACGCTTGACCTCGTCTGGGAAGTCTTTCTCCTCTACTGGTGGAGTGAATGGACTCTCTCTGGTTCACGTAGCACCGACCCACTGGTCAGGTGACAACTCATCATCTACATGAACAGGGTAAGGATAGTGAACGAGGTCAACAATGGTGGTGTTCACTCTGAGGCGAATGCTGTGACCGGAAGTGTTAGCAAGGAAGAAATGGATCTTATTATCTCGTACAACATGTAATGATGCCTTGACAAACCCCTTTCCTCACAAGAACCGCTGTCAACTAGGATGTTATCACCATCTGGAACATGAGGGACAACAACATACACTCTAGTGAGTGCACTAGCCATGACAGAAATGTCTTTCAGCAGACAGCCTGTGACATCAACAAGAGATGGCATTACTAGTTTCAAGTAGTCGTTTTTCGACAAGGTGTCTCTTGTGTAGGAACTACTACTACTAGCAGTCATTGCAGGGATAGGCTCAGTACCCAAGGTTGTCTGAGGTTCCTCTGACACCTTAGGAAACTGTACACTATCTTGTATGCTTGAAGTTGTAGGAATTTGATGACAGACAGGAATGACAGGATTACTAGTGCCTGACCACTTGGTTACATTGCTAGAGAATGCACAAGTCTGTAAAGACTTAATCCGAACTTCATACTCTGCAGCATTATGACAGATCTCGGATCCAAGCTGGTATCCCCAAAATGGTAAGATCAGGTCGTCAATTTGGGCATGCATTGGTAAGGATCAAGCACAATGTATAATTTTCTCATGAAAACAAATCCCAGTAGAAGATCAGCGAAACTAATCTGGTCGACAACACGGAAGGAAAAAGTAAAGTCTCTACCTTGGATAGAAAAGGTGAGGGAAGTCTGAACTCGGACACACAGGCTAGAACCAGCCACACCACTAAGGGTGGATGCATGAGTTGGTTCTATGAGAAGGACACGGCATAACTGCTTATCCTTAATCTAGATCCGATAATATTGACTTGTGCACCAGAGTCCATGAATCGGGAGCGTTCAGAACAGATGCTTGTACCAAGGGACCTATTGTTGCATTGGGATTAAGTTGCCAACACGGAGGGTCGTTATCAGAGAAGGTTTTCCACTGCACCCCCAAAAATATCTTTGTTGAAAACGTGTGAAGCAGAATCATCAACAAGACTGCCTTCCTCGAGACTGCATAAGGCATCGAAGGAATTATGAACGGGGATGGAATATTCATTATCACCTCCTGTCACCACCGGACGGTTTGACTAGGGTGCTCAGATTCCCCCAGATTTGAAGAACAAGACTGGTTCTGGTTATTTTGAGAACCACGACCTCTATTACCTCTCCTAGTTGTACGGTAAGAACGACCACAGAAGTATCTATAGTACCTATTATTATAGAGAGCATTACACTTAGAAGCATCATGGAAAGTACAGTACGGCAGGTTGGTTTGAGAGTTATCGTCAATACGACACTTTTTACTTTGACCACTTGTACAGTTTACTGCAATGTGACTTCCGTAACCATACTCATAACAAGTTCTAGTGCTATGGTTACTGAATACACTTCGAGTAGAACGAGCAGAGCGCCTACTCGTGACACTGGCCTTAGACAACTGACGTGATTGACTTTTTCAGGACCTTTCGTTGTTACATAAACAAGGGCTTGTGCTGAAGGATTCATAGAAGTGGTTAATTTAGGTTTGATGGATGGGAAAGTACCAGGAACACACATGGCACGTGCATGAGCAAAGACTACGAGTGGTTCCATATTTACACTTGGAAGGTTGGAGTTATAAGCATATAAGGAAGCAGGCGGCATTAGTTCCTTGATTGCTCCAAAAGCTGCCAATTTACCAAATTCTGCAGTTACTCGTTTACCCTCTCTTCAGATATAAAGTCTGAAGATTGTACTGCTTTAATGAATAATGACAAAAGTATCCATAAGCGAATCGCAAAGTCACTTAATGATTCACCTGGCATAGGTGTTGCAATCACTGTTTCCTTAAGGATAATATATGGATTGGAATTTGTTACTGGTACGTGAAAAGAACGTAGCAAATTCTTATACTCTGACCACTTGGTAAAATCCTCAGTCACGCATTGTAAAAAGGTTAACGATATTCACAGCAGCTGGCGATCGAGCTAGACTTTCTTTTGCAATCCTAATAATGCTTTTGTTCTGGTGTGGTGCCTTCTACAGATGTCAGTAAAACATGCTTCAAGATTATTCAGGTTGCCATCGAATAAGGGCAAAGCAACTAGAGGGTGACGAGAAAAACTATATTGTCTCGGAGTCAGTTATGGTCTATCAGTCGGTGGGGGACCATTAGGATTTAGCACAGGTACGACATTGGTCTGACTGACGTTATTCACTAAGGCATTGTTGCCATTGTTCAAAAGTAGTTGAGACATGATTTCAGAGAAATTACACAAAGACAATGCAAGTAAAGAATAACAAGGAATGACAAAAATATGATTCAAAAATTTACATGATTTGAAAATAAAGATGCTTAACTAACTGCATAAATAAAAAAAAAATATAAGACACACTGAACGAGAAAAGAAAACTCACTGAAATTTACTTGGCAAAGATAGAGGAAATACGTTGAAAATTCAAGAAATGGAAATATTACTGTAACTTGAATTAATTTTTAAACTGAGCTGTCTTTACTCCCAGTTCAATATAGAAATTTGATAATGAAAACTGTAGATCAAGGGAAAAGTAATAAAATAAAATCAATAAATTTTATGCACTTGCAAATGCTGGAAAAATTAAATTTTCCAAAAGACAACACAAAAACAAACAAAAAAGAACATTATGCAATTATAAAACACAATTTATAATTGCATAATGTTTGTAATCATTGTTCGCATCGTTATTGTGCCGTGCGGACAGGCTGCGCAGTGGCTCATTGTTCGCATCGTTATTGTGCCGTGCGGACAGGCTGCGCAGCGGCTCATTGTTCGCATCGCTATTGTGCCGTGCAGACAGGCTGCGCAGTGGCTCCTGATTCAACTGCTTTACTGCACTGTTTTCCTGGTTTGTGCTTACAACATGGAGGATCGCATTGGACGCCGG
Source organism: Cherax quadricarinatus (assembly GCF_038502225.1). Taxonomy (NCBI): domain Eukaryota; kingdom Metazoa; phylum Arthropoda; class Malacostraca; order Decapoda; family Parastacidae; genus Cherax; species Cherax quadricarinatus. The sequence goes on along the minus strand of NW_027195128.1, from coordinate 193,114 downwards.
GTGAGCACTGTTTGTGTGGAATTGGTGCGAGGAACGCTTACAGGAACAACAATGCAGGTGCTACTGCCTGCGATCATCAGTGAGGTATATGGAATACCGACCGAAGAATTATATGGAGTAGCGGTATATGGTGTGTCGAGAATTTTCATCAAGTTTAAAGACGCAGGATTCTACGCAAGCATAGTCAACAAATATCAAGAGAAGAGGCTAGCAGTGAACACTATGGTGGAAGTCTGCTTACATGATGTGTCCAGCTATGTGATGTGGGTGAAAGTACGAAACATGCCTTTTGAGGTGACAGAGCATGATGTGATGGCGGTGTTTAGCAGCTATGGAAAAATCCACTCAGCAGTGATGGGGGTGTGGCAAAATGGACCTTATGAGGGGCTATCTGAAGGATCATTTACGCTGAAAATGACGTTGAGGCAGCCAATTCCATCATACGTAATTATGGAGGTCTTCCGGACGCAGGTCTACGTGTACTACTCAGGGCAGCGGAAGACTTGCAGATTATGTGGTTCTTTTGAACATATGGCGGCCCAATGCTATAAAAAAACTGGACGGAGGGAACAGGCACCAGTGATCTTACATCAGAGGAATGCTCTGGGGGTGTTGGAGGAAGGAGTAAGGCCAAACAAGATTCCTTGCCGATGGAGTGACGAAGTGGATAGGGCTGAGGCGACTATGGAGGAAAGTGGAACACTAACAGTTGATAAGGGACAGACGACATCGACGTCTGATGAGGAGGGTACGGGCCAACAGGATGGCTTGTTGGAGGAAGTACTTAGTTCCTTTTTGCATGACGTTGAGGAGGGACAGGTGGATGAAGGGTGTAACCTGGTGCAGGCGACAGTGCAGCAAGATCAGGAGGTTAGGAGTACTGTGTGCACTAATGTTAATGTGCACAACGTTGTGGCAGAGGTCCATAGGGCAGAAAAGACAGGTGACGAGGTGTGTGGGGAGGGGAGTTCTTGTAAGAGAACTGCAGGAACGTCTGAGATGGACGATGTTCTTACTCCAGGACAAATAACAGGAGTAAAATCTTGGAGAAAGGATGTATGTCATAAGGGGAAAGAGGGAAGGGGTAATGTAGGGTTTAATGGTTCTTGGGATAATGAAGGGATAGGGGGGTGAATAAGCAAGCTGTCAAGAAAGATGCCATACAGCAGGACGGTATAGGAGGGTGTGTGCCAAGAAGAAAGGGTAAACCACCACTTTTAAAATAATTCACGATAGTAACTGTAAATGTAAATGGATTGAAGAATGAAGTGAAACGAGTATGGATGGAATGGTTTTTGAGGAGATATAATGTGGATGTATGCTTTATACAAGAACATAATTATAAGATAGGCTGTGCTTTGGCATTAAAAGGTTATAAATTGTATGTAAGTGGGTCTGTTAGGTTAAAAGGGGGAGTGGCAGTGGCTGTGAAGGAAAATAGTCCCTTACGTATTATAAAGTGGGAAGAAGGGGGGGGGGTAGGGTAGTGAGGGTGGATGGTGAGTGGGGAGCATCTCGAGTATGTTTCATTGGGGTTTATATGCCAGCAGAGAATATAATCAAAGTAAAAGAGGATTTTGTGAGAGACGTTTTAGTGTATTTTTTAAGGGGTTTACCTCTAGTAACTGTAATTGGGGGGGACTGGAACTGTGTTATAAGGGGGGGGGACGTGGAGCCAAGGGGGGCGGGTTGTGTGTTACGGTCGTTACGCAATGTTTTACAGGATGCAGGGGTGAGGGACGTGGAGGGGAGTGAGGCTTGGAGAGTGGATTACACTTTTGTTAGAAATTATTCAGCGAGGTTAGATAGGATTTATATAACGGGAGCAGTTAGTGTAGGAGGGGTAAAAACAGTGGACGTAGGGTTTTCGGATCATAGGGCAGTTTTGGTAGAACTGGATTGGGAGGGAGTGGTAAAGGTATATTCAAGTTTCTGGAAGTTAAATGCGAGGTTGGCGAGGAGTGAGGTGGTGAACGCAGAGTTTAGAGACTGGTGGAGACAATTGTGGAGGGCAAGGGATGGGGTAGGGAGTATTTTGGATTGGTGGGAAAATAGGGCTAAACCTGGTATCGCGGGGTTTTATAAATATAAAGGAAGGGAGGAGGCGAGGTGGAGGTACGGTTTACAGAATTATTTGGAACAGCAGCTCAATGAGTGTTATGTGAGAGATGAGGGGAAGTCTTTTGAAGAAATATCAGGGATAAGAGGGAGACTAAGGGACATACATAATGAAAGATTTGATGAACTAAGGGTAAGGGCAGGTATGGATGCCGTGCTATGGGGAGATAAACCGTCGGGTAGTGTGTTAAGAAGTTTTCGCATTAGACAACAGGAGTCCACTATAATACTTTTAGAGGTTAGTGACGATTTAGAAGGTTATACTAAGGGGCAAATGTTGGTGACAACTGAGGGGATAAGTAATTATGCGGACTATTGGTTTAAAAGGAAATGGGAAAAGGGTAACGTGAGGATAGTTAATAAAGAAAGAGGAGGGGGGAAGGTCTTGGGGAAAGGTGGGGAGGACAGAGGGGGATTGGAGGGAATAATAAGTATGGAAGAAGTGAAAGAGGCAGTGTTCAATTTAAGTAAGGGGAAAGCACCGGGAATTGATGGGCTTTCCAATGATTTTTATAGAGTGCATTGGGAAATCATAAATGTTTGTTTGGTTCAGGTATTGAATAGTATGCTGAAGGAAGGGAAATTGGGAATGTCACAGAGGACGGGTGTGGTCGTGCTTGTAAAGAAAAAGAGGGAGGGGAGAACACTGAGCACGTACAGGGCCATATCTTCAATGTGTACGGATTATAAGATTTTTGCGAAGATTCTAGGGAACAGGATGAAGAAGGTAATAGGTGGTATTGTCACAAGGGTCAGTTGGGAATTCCGGGTTGTAGTATGAGGGATGGACATAGTCGTATTAGGGGATTTTTGCAGGGTTGTAAGGGTGGTGGAATTTTGGGCATTGATTGGGAGAATGCTTATGACGGTGTGAATAGAGAGTACATGGTTGACACTTTAAGGCTTATGGGTTTTGGGGAGGGAATAGTAAAATGGGTGAAGACCTTGAATGCAGAAGCTACGATTCAGGTGTAAATTAATGGTAGGTTGGGTAGCGTGTTGAAAATGGAGAAAGGACACCCCTGTCTCAAACCTATGTCTCAAATTCTGTTTGCATGTATACAACACCCGTTTTATGGAATGGTTGAGGAAGCAACAACGTTACAGGAGGAGGGGTCGCGATTCACGGAGGTAGTTGGTTATGTAGATGACACAACAAGACTGATCAATGATGTCGAAGGTTTGCGAAAGGTGGAGAGAGTAATGAGGTTTTTTGGAGAGGCGTCAGGCATGCGTGTCAACAGAACTAAATCGAAATTATTAGAAATAGGAGATTGGGTGGGGGTAGAATGGGGGTGGAGTTTGGATGGGATGTGACTGAACAGCTGAAAATTTGTGGGATTATCTATATGGCAGATGAGCAAGAGGCTAGACGGAGGAATTCGGAATTGGTGGGAGAGAAAGTTGTACAACGGATTAGGAACCTAAGAGCGAAGGATGTTACCCTAATGCAAAGGGCAATAATAATAAATTCATTGGTTTATAGTAAAGTGTGGAACGTGGCAGTGGTGTATCCTTTACGGGAACAGGAGATAATGGAGATACAGAGAAGGGTGCTTCGTTATATATGGGGTTTTGGACGTGCATGGCTAAGTAAAGAGGTGGTTATGACGAATGTGCGCAGAGGGGGAGGGAGTAGGGCTTTTGATGCTAGGGCCGAGGGTAAAGGCCATGTATGTTAAACAAATGTACGTAAGGAAGGGGGGGGGTAAAAGGGGTGAGGGTTGGGAGGGTGATGTGGGATGTACGACGATGGTGGGGAGGAAAGGACTTAATGGAATGTGAGAATATGCTAAGGGTTATGTTAGTAATAGGTGAGGTAAAAAAGCTCAAGGTGGGAAGGCTGGTAGAGATGAGTAGGAAACCAGAAGTCATGCAAGGGGTGGCGGTATACCCTTTGTATGATTGGGGTACGATTTGGCATGATTTCCAGAAACTTAGATTAATGCCTAGGGTAAGGGAGTTAGTTTATAGGTTTGTACTGGGAATTTTAGCGTCAAAGCAGGCTTTGTGTGTGATGGGTTTGGTAAAGGAGACGAAATGCGAACATTGTGAGGAATCGGAAACAGCTTTTCATGCCGTATATTTTTGTAGGGAGTTGGGGCAGGTACGGGTGTGGCTGGCTAGAGTCTTCAAGTTAATGGGTGGGGGCAATGTAGAACTCCTGCGTGCCCTAACTTTAGAGGTAAGGGGGGTGTCTGAGGTTGTAAAAAGAGCCATCCTGTACATTGTGACAGATTTCTTGTTTTATTCCTGGGGCTTGAAGGAAAAAGGCGGGGGGATTAGGGTAAGGGCAATTGCGGCAGCAATTTATCGCACGGTATGCAGAAATAAACTCATTTATGGTAACAGGTGGGCGACTGCGTTCCCGGAGGCATATAGAAATATAACGGTAAGGGGACTCAGTAATTTGGCTACTTAAGTACTAAGGGACCATTTTCCTTTTCTAGAGCGAGTTATGACCATAATGAAGGATATGTAAATGTGGTAGGATTGTCATGAGAGTTGTATGGGAGGGATGACATGTCAGATGTGGTGTAACTGGAGAGTTTTCTTGTGTGTGAATGTTTTAGTTTAACCATGTGTTGAAAGACAAGAGGTCATTGATGATCATAGTTTTAATAAGGTAAATGATCTTTGTCAGTGAGACAACTACAAGAAGGAACACTCAAAGCATTGTTAACACACTAATAATAATGTGCTATGTAACATCTTTGTTATTTTAATAGTGTGTTTAGTTTCTCTGTGGTAAGGTGTGGAAATTGCTATTTTGTCACCTTTATTATATTGTAATTTTTGAGGTGTTTAGTATTATGTCTTTGTGTATAAAGTTTAATATACAATATTAATGAGTGTGCAACGAATTGGATTATATGAGAATGTCTTTGTTTATAAAGTTTCATATATAATGTAAATAAGTGTGACATTGTTTGGATAATATTGCCTTTTGTGTTGTAAGATACTGGCTGTAGTTTATGGATATAATAAACCCACCTGTATGTTCAGGTGTGGGCTGTTTTTAGTTACATGTATGTTGTGTGTGCTGGTTGGGCACTTTTGAGGGAGAATCAAGCATTTACAGTTGAACGTGTTTTTCTTATGTATAAGTTTAGTGCTGGGATAAGGAATGTGAAGTTGTTTGTTTTTATTATTAATGGATCACGTTTCTTTGTTTATGTAACCTAAATATAGCATAAATGTATGATGTGTATTGTGTTTTTTAAATAAAATATAAAAAAAAAATTTTGTAATATAGTGAGATTATTACACTGAATTATAATATGTCACTCTTTTGGAAATGCTTATTAATTACGGGAAAATAAAGTACAAAACTAACAGAGTACAAATTATGAAACTTAAATAATCACTGAAGGACAAACAAATTGTGCAATTAAAATAATTTGTAGAATTAGACAATGCATCAGTAACAATTGCACACACAAAATATAGCTTAGAAAGAATAATAACACAGCAAGAAATAACTGTTTGAACACTAACTCTTAATCTCAAATGGGCAAAACAAATTTATTCAAAAACAGAGCACTGATAACAGTTTACTTCAAAAAGTACACTACAAGACTACAGTACAACAAGACTACAGTACTACAAGACAACAGTACAACAAGACTACAGTACTACAAGACTACAGTACTACAAGACTACAGTACTACAAGACTACAGTACTACAAGACTACAGTACTACAAGACTACAGTACTACAAGACTACAGTACTACAAGACAACAGTACTACAAGACTACAGTACTACAAGACTACAGTACTACAAGACTACAGTACTACAAGACTACAGTACTACAAGACTACAGTACTACAAGACTACAGTACTACAAGACTACAGTACTACAAGACAACAGTACTACAAGACTACAGTACTACAAGACTACAGTACTACAAGACTACAGTACTACAAGACTACAGTACTACAAGACTACAGTACAACAAGACTACAGTACAACAAGACTACAGTACTACAAGACTACAGTACTACAAGACTACAGTACTACAAGACTACAGTACTACAAGACTACAGTACTACAAGACTACAGTACTACAAGACTACAGTACTACAAGACTATAGTACTACAAGACTACAGTACTACAAGACTACAGTACTACAAGACAACAGTACTACAAGACTACAGTACTACAAGACTACAGTACTACAAGACAACAGTACTACAAGACTACAGTACTACAAGACTACAGTACTGCAAGACTACAGTACTACAAGACTACAGTACTACAAGACTACAGTACTACAAGACAACAGTACTACAAGACTACAGTACTACAAGACTACAGTACTACAAGACAACAGTACTACAAGACTACAGTACTACAAGACTACAGTACTACAAGACTACAGTACTACAAGACTACAGTACTACAAGACTACAGTACTACAAGACAACAGTACTACAAGACTACAGTACTACAAGACAACAGTACTACAAGACTACAGTACTACAAGACTACAGTACTACAAGACTACAGTACTACAAGACTACAGTACTACAAGACTACAGTACTACAAGACTACAGTACAACAAGACTACAGTACTACAAGACTACAGTACTACAAGACAACAGTACTACAAGACTACAGTACTACAAGACAACAGTACTACAAGACTACAGTACTACAAGACTACAGTACTACAAGACAACAGTACTACAAGACTACAGTACTACAAGACTACAGTACTACAAGACTACAGTACTACAAGACTACAGTACTACAAGACTACAGTACAACAAGACTACAGTACTACAAGACTACAGTACTACAAGACAACAGTACTACAAGACTACAGTACTACAAGACAACAGTACTACAAGACTACAGTACTACAACACTACAGTACTACAAGACTACAGTACTACAAGACAACAGTACTACAAGACCACAGTACTACAAGACTACAGTACTACAAGACTACAGTACTACAAGACCACAGTACTACAAGACTACAGTACTACAAGACTACAGTACTACAAGACTACAGTACTACAAGACAACAGTACTACAAGACTACAGTACTACAAGACTACAATACTACAAGACAACAGTACTACAAGACCACAGTACTACAAGACTACAGTACTACAAGACCACAGTACTACAAGACTACAGTACTACAAGACAACAGTACTACAAGACTACAGTACTACAAGACCACAGTACTACAAGACTACAGTACTACAAGACTACAGTTCTACAAGACTACAGTACTACAAGACTACAGTACTACAAGACTACAGTACTACAAGACTACAGTACTATAAGACTACAGTTCTACAAGACTACAGTACTACAAGACTACAGTACTACAAGACTACAGTACTACAAGACTACAGTACTACAAGACTACAGTACTACAAGACTACAGTACTACAAGACCACAGTACTACAAGACCACAGTACTACAAGACTACAGTACTACAAGACTACAGTACTACAAGACAACAGTACTACAAGACTACAGTACTACAAGACTACAGTACTACAAGACTACAGTACTACAAGACCACAGTACTACAAGACTACAGTGCTACAAGACTACAGTACTACAAGACTACAGTACTACAAGACTACAGTACTACAAGACTACAGTACTACAAGACAACAGTACTACAAGACTACAGTACTACAAGACTACAGTACTACAAGACAACAGTACTACAAGACTACAGTACTACAAGACTACAGTACTACAAGACAACAGTACTACAAGACTACAGTACTACAAGACAACAGTACTACAAGACTACAGTACTACAAGACAACAGTACTACAAGACTACAGTACAACAAGACTACAGTACTACAAGACTACAGTACTACAAGACTACAGTACTACAAGACTACAGTACAACAAGACTACAGTACAAAAAGACTACAGTACTACAAGACTACAGTACTACAAGACTACAGTACTACAAGACTACAGTACTACAAGACTACAGTACAACAAGATTACAGTACTACAAGACTACAGTACTACAAGACTACAGTACTACAAGACTACAGTACTACAAGACTACAGTACTACAAGACTACAGTACTACAAGACTACAGTACTACAAGACTACAGTACTACAAGACTACAGTACAACAAGACTACAGTACTACAAGACTACAGTACTACAAGACTACAGTACTACAAGACTACAGTACTACAAGACTACAGTACTACAAGACTACAGTACAACAAGACTACAGTACTACAAGACTACAGTACTACAAGACTACAGTACAACAAGACTACAGTACTACAAGACTACAGTACTACAAGACTACAGTACAACAAGACTACAATACTACAATACTACAGTACTACAAGACTACAGTACTACAAGACTACAGTACAACAAGACTACAGTACTACAAGACTACAGTACTACAAGACTACAGTACAACAAGACTACAGTACTACAAGACTACAGTACTACAAGACTACAGTACAACAAGACTACAGTACTACAAGACTACAGTACTACAATAATACAGTACTACAAGACTACAGTACAACAAGACTACAGTACTACAAGACTACAGTACTACAAGACTACAGTACAACAAGACTACAGTACTACAAGACTACAGTACAACAAGACTACAGTACTACAAGACTACAGTACTACAAGACTACATTACTACAAGACTACAGTACTACAAGACTACAGTACTACAAGACTACAGTACTACAAGACTACAGTACTACAAGACAACAGTACTACAAGACTACAGTACTACAAGACTACAGTACTACAAGACTACAGTACTACAAGACTACAGTACTACAAGACTACAGTACTACAAGACTACAGTACTACAAGACTACAGTACTACAAGACTACATCACAACAAGACTACAGTACTACAAGACTACAGTACTACAAGACTACAGTACTACAAGACTACAGTACTACAAGACTACAGTACTACAAGACTACAGTACTACAAGACTACAGTACTACAAGACTACAGTACTACAAGACAACAGTACTACAAGACTTCAGTACTACAAGACTACAGTACTACAAGACTACAGTACTACAAGACTACAGTACTACAAGACTACAGTACTACAAGACTACAGTACTACAAGACTACAGTACAACAAGACTACAGTACTACAAGACTACAGTACAACAAGACTACAGTACTACAAGACTACAGTACTACAAGACTACAGTACTACAAGACTACAGTACTACAAGACTACAGTACTACAAGACTACAGTACTACAAGACTACAGTACTACAAGACAACAGTACTACAAGACTACAGTACTACAAGATAAGATAAGATAAGATAAGATTTCGTTCGGATTTTTAACCCCGGAGGGTTAGCCACCCAGGATAACCCAAGAAAGTCAGTGCGTCATCGAGGACTGTCTAACTTATTTCCATTGGGGTCCTTAATCTTGTCCCCCAGGATGCGACCCACACCAGTCGACTGACACCCAGGTACCTATTTGCTGCTAGGTGAACAGGACAACAGGTGTAAGGAAACGTGTCGAAATGTTTCCACCCGCCGGGAATCGAACCCGGGCCCTCCGTGTGTGAAGCGGAAGCTTTAGCCACCAGGCCACCGGGCCACCAAGACTACAGTACTACAAGACTACAGTACTACAAGACTACAGTACTACAAGACTACAGTACAACAAGACTACAGTACTACAAGACTACAGTACTACAAGACTACAGTACTACAAGACTACAGTACTACAAGACTACAGTACTACAAGACTACAGTACAACAAGACTACAGTACTACAAGACTACAGTACTACAAGACTACAGTACTACAAGACTACAGTACTACAAGACAACAATACTACAAGACTACAGTACTACAAGACTACAGTGCTACAAGACTACAGTACTACAAGACAACAATACTACAAGACTACAGTACTACAAGACTACAGTACTACAAGACTACAGTACTACAAGACTACAGTACTACAAGACTACAGTACAACAAGACTACAGTACTACAAGACTACAGTACTACAAGACTACAGTACTACAAGACTACAGTACTACAAGACTACAGTACTACAAGACTACAGTACTACAAGACTACAGTACTACAAGACTACAGTACTACAAGACTACAGTACTACAAGACCACAGTACTACAAGACCACAGTACTACAAGACTACAGTACTACAGTCTACAAAAGTTGAAACAGATAAGACGCTGCATTTATAAAATATTTAACACAAAAATATTGGTACACACAGAATGAAAATGGGAATTTAGCTCACTGGGGAAAGAGTAGTGAATGATTCAACACAAATTAGCAAAAAAAAAAAAAAACAAGGAAAATGCAGGGAAAATAAGTCCAGACAAAAGAAAAATAATACACAATAAGTAAATAAGGTAGACTGCACAACACTTAAAGAACACGCATGGTAAAGAAATAAACAGTTCACATGGAGTGAATGACAGAGAAATGAACAAAATACTGCACACAACAGACAAATAATAAATGTGTAAAATGGAAATATTACTTACTTCAGGTTGGAGATAATGGGAAACGATAACAAAAATATAAAAAAATAAACACAAAAATGTGTAATAACACAACACTGGAAAATATTTACAGATCAACGAGGCACATGGAACATAGAGTAAAGAACAAAAATTTACACTAGGACACAAGAGTCTTTAACAAAAAAAAATCACTTTAGATATATGAAAAGTCTCAACACACACAAATGTCTCTATATAAAAATACATGTCTCTATAATGGCTTGATTGACGAACTGGAAGCGACGAGATTTAGTGATATGGGGTGGCTGGCAGTAAAATAAGGATGATATAACCCCGATATATGGGTAGATGTATGGCACACGTGGTTAGTGGCGTCAGGCTTTGTGAAGGTGGGGGTGGGTGGTTGAGCTGGCATTCCACGAGCGCTGTCTAGCTGGTAATCCACACTAAGAATTCACATGATACATAACCTGGGTAGCTTAATAAGTCACAATTGTACCACAGGGATGGTAATTATCACTGACCAGCGGTTCACTGATAACACAGAGCGGTACAGCACATGGAGACAATAACTTCAAAGAGGATCTTGCTTGGCTTGCTTCTCTTTCAGCTGGGTTGTTAAGCTGGCTGGGCTAGGATGGCTTGAATGCTTGTAACTCTACACACAGAATAACGAAGCAGGCTGGGTGACTTGCTTTGGCAGGCTGGATGGCTTAGGCTCTTTCCTACAGACTGGTTTAAGTGGTTTGGCTTAACTTGCAAAACCGGATCAACTCCTCATAGGTTAGCAAATAAGGCATGAAGCAACTAACCAGGAAGTTGTGTAGACAAGGCTGGAGGATGCTTGCTTGGCTGTAGGTAGCTGGCGTCTCTCTAGGCCTCACAAACACACACACACACACACACACACACACACACACACACACACACACACACACACACACACACACACGCACACACACACACAATGTCCACATGGCTTGGTAGAATTAATCTCCGTATATCTGCATAATATTCAGTCATTCCCACACTGCTGTCGCATTTGTTGTGGGGGTTCGTCAGAAGATATTGGAATAAGAAATATACACATTGGATGTCTTGGAGGCGAGTCTTGAGGAGATACCCAGGCCTTGCCTATCCAGTCTGCTATGCCTAACGTGGAAATGCGGTAACTGAGAGCGGGGCTTCTGGCCTGCGGCTCCCATATGAGGATCTTGTGACGTCAGAGCCAACAAGGGAGCCTATCTATGAAGTAACTAGGATTATCTAAGTATACCACACAAGTACACTGTAACACTACTGGCAGGATTCCTGTGCAGCAGGGAGGATTCCCGAGCAACAGGGAGGATTCCCGAGCAGCAGGGAGGGTTCGGGAGTAGTAGGAGAGTTCCCATGCTGCAGGAGAGTTTCCGTGCCACAGGAGAGTTCCCGTTCTGCAGGAGAGCTCCCATGTAACAGGAGAATTCTCAAGTAGCAGAGATCCTGTGCTGCAGGAGGGTTCCTGTGCTGTAGGAGGGTTCCTTGCATCAGGGAGGGTTCGTGTGTTGTAGGAGGGTTCGTGTGCCGTAGGATCAGTCCTCTGCTGGAGGAGGGTTCCTTCTGTAGCCGGTTAGGTGTTCGTAGTTGATGTGTACATGGAAAGTATACATAGGCTATATGTTCCGGTGCCGTGTACATAGGTTACATGAACAATAGCAATATGTACACATGTAACTTGCACCAATGTGCCGAGCACAATGGTGAGGTACACATAAGCTGTGTGCACACTTTGTGAGGGAAAAGTAGGCGTGAGTGGGGTTACAGTTGTTCAGGCAACCAGGAACCATCAGCGAGTTACGTGAGCACCCCTCCCCCCTCTCTCTGGCGGGCTGAGGCGAAACTAGTTCTTGGTGTCTGATTTGTTTCAATTTCTACTCTTGGTAGTATTGACCTTACCTGGTGTGGGTTGAAGTTTGGAGAGTCACTTCACCTCCACTCTTCTCCTAATCAGGTAGGGTGATCTACCAGGAGTATCACTGTTTATTCCTTTCCTTTGTTTGCTGGTTACCAGTAATGATTTTGGCATTTATCACTCTTCCATTCTTGAATGTTATATTATCATGACCATTGGTAACCAGTGTATGTTTTCTTATTACCAGCTCTGTTCCTGGCGTGGTTATCCAGGGTAGACGCCAGATAAAGGAGCAAGACATTTGTTAATTGGACTTATTAACATTATTCGACAACTACCGGCCCTTACCTGTTCTACTTGTGGTACTCCAACCAAGTGGTAGAGGAGATTCCAAAACATCTGACTGTTACCATCTGCCCAGGATAACCTACCTCTTTAACATCAGAGATCTGTCCAGGGCCTTACCTACTCCTGCCTGACTACACCACCAGAACCAGAGGCCATTTTTACTATATTTAAATTTTAAGTAAAATCAAAAGTCATTTTCCTTATTTTTCTTAGTCGTTATTTTTTTTATTTTTCCATTAGTATTTTGTACAGATGGAAGGCGTTCCACTGACACAATGGAAATTTAACCACCTGGAGGCCACCTGGCTGGGTCTCTGACCGGGCAAGATCTACTGGGAGTCTCTAGACCCGGGAAGTGAGAAATAATGTTGAACGATTCCTGACGTTCATTCCGTTCTTCCGCCATTATTAGCTGAAAGACGAAAGTACAGTTAGTGCTTTTCTCAAGAATTGTTTTGCTAAGCATTGGTTAGTACATTCTGGAGGTATCGATTTGGTGGTGAGAGAGGTGGTTTCCAGGAACAAAAGCATGACTCGTACAGCAGCTCCCTTGATTTTTATCCTACTGGATGATTAACAAATCTGTACCTAAGTTTCATAGATTCCTTGAACAAATGACTCCCTCCAATGACCCACACAGGGATACGAATTGTTTTTAACACCTGTAACCGCTTACCATAAATGATAGATTGTTTGAACTTGGTACTGACATTCTGCCTGTTCTCTCTGGTGCCTCTGAAACAATTTCACTTTCTTTTCTTCCACCTTTGGCCACTACCTTCACTTTTGCCTCCCTTCACCATTCACTCCACCTTTGTATTCTTGTCCCACCAACAACTCTTCCTACTTTACACTAACACTACTATTATTTCCACTACCAGCCTTACCCCTACCACTGCTACTACTGCTACCACTACCAGCCTTACCCCTACCACTACCTGCCTTACCCCTACCATTAGTGCTACCACTACCTGCCTTAGGGGCGGCTAAGGTGCATGGCACATGAATTAAATAATTACGAAAATTGAGTTAATCATATAGAAAAATAGCTAAACTCTTTGGCAAAATTCTGGTATAAGAATCATTTTTGTACTATGTTCCTACGAGGAATTATAGCCATAACATATGGTGACGCCGCCACCCATAGCATGCCTGCTCACATGTCATCAGTTTTCATATACTGACCTCTTCGCTTTCGGGCCGATAGGTTGTGCTTCGCCTTTGCTCCTGCATTCGTCAGACACCATTGGTGGAGGACGGACGTTGGCTGCTGCACTCGCTACAGTTGGTAGCACTGAGTGATTTTCACAAGATGGCACAGACACTGAGTGACTTTAGTACTCAGGTATATGTCACATATGCGGGACAGAGAAGAACGTGCAGACTGTGTGGAGCGTATGATCATATGGCTGTGATGTGTCCTCGACGATCGTCACCTGAGACACATGGAGAAGGGAGTGGAGAAGGAGAGAGAGATGTGACGACCCAGTCAACACGGGAGCATCCTCGGGCCCACAAGGCATGGAGTGAAATCGTGGAGGACAATCCGGTGGAATGTGTAACATTACCGGAGGTCTCTCAGGTGATTGAGACCATGCGTATAGAGGATGAGGTGAGACAAGGTGAATTGGGTAGTGAAGTTTCAGCTGCAATAGACACTGTTATACAGGGATCAGAATAGGGACGGAACACTAAGTATGGTGTCGGATGAGACATCTGCAGATAAGGGTGGAGTTCATGAGGAGGGCAATGTGGGTGGTGGGGATGAGCAACCACAGAGGATCTGTGAGGCTGTGGTTTAAGTGCATAAAGTTGAAAATGCAGATGAGGGCATGCACATAGTTGAGGCATCACGAGAGAGAGGCAGGTGCTTCTTACAGTGATTATGTTCTGACACCTGCGCAAAGATCTGGTAAGAAACTCAGTGGATGTCCCGGAAAAAAAAGCATGGGGTGGGGGGGGCGGAGGCAGGGGAAAGGTGAGGCAAGGAAAGGGCGTTGTGAAAAGCATACTGTGCTAAAATGAGAGGACCCGTATGGACATCAGTCAATTGGCAAGCCCCCGATAACATTTTTAAGAGCCTAATGTTAAATGTAAATGGCCCAAGGGCCGATGTAAAGTGCAGGGTCTTTAGTGACTTTTAAAGGAGACATGGAATACAGATCATATTTTTACAAGAGCATAATTTTAAGTATGGAAGGGATTTGTTGATAGATGAGTATAAGGTTTATGCTGGATATACTGGGAAGCATAAGGGAAGTGCTGCGGTATAAATAGCTGAGGCCAGCCCTTTTCAGTTGTTACATTGGGAAGGGGGAGATGGGAGAGTAGTGAGGGTGGATGGGACATGGGGTGGGGTACGAGTGTGTTTTGTAAGTGTATACATGCCGGCGGACAGAAATAGGCGTGTTAAAGAGGATTTTGTTCGGGACACACTACTTTATCATATGAGGGGGTTACCAGTTTATACATTATTTGGAGGGGATTGGAATAGTGTGATACGTAGGAAGGATGTGGAGCCGCGGGAAGCTGGGTGTGTTGGGAGTCCTACGGGATGTATTAGGGGGAGTCTGATTAGTGGATGTAGTTAGTGGGGAGGGGTGGGTGGTGGAGCATACTTATGTGAAGAACGGTTATGCAGCACGCTTGGACCGCATTTCTGTCTTTCCTGGGATACAAGTTAATAAATAATATGGAAACTGTAAATGTTGTATTTTCGGATCATAGAGGGGTGGACGTGGGCTGGGGCGAGTTGCCGAAACGTTTTATGAGTTACTGGAAACTAAATGTGAGCTTGTTACAGAATATGGAGGGTGGACTTAGTTTTGCAGAATGTTGGAAATATGAATGGAATAAAGGAAAGCTGGGAGGTGATATATTACTGTGGTGGGAGCAATGTGCTAAACCGGGGATCCGTAGCTTTTATATGAGGAAAGGGAGGTCAAACAATGGAAATATGGATTGCAGAGGTATTTGGAGGGGCAGTTAAAACAGTGTTATGAAGGTTGTCGTGGAGTATATCTAATTTCAGAGATCGAGGGTATAAAGACGCAATTGATGGAGATGCAGAATGCAAGGTTTGATGGTGAAAGATTAAGGGGTGGGTTGGAAGATGTTTTATGGGGTTACAAGCCATCAACTTGCGTTCAGCGGCGATTAAAGATCCTGCAAAATATAATGAATATGTTAAATTAGAGGTACATCAGGACGTGGGTGGGTACACGGTGGGACAGCAGTTAGTAATGACTGAAGGTATGAGTGGTTTTGCGGATGAATGGTTTGAGATATATATGAGAGAGGGTAATAGGAAGATGGGGGACTTGCATATTATGGAGGAAGGGATATCAGGAATCCTGGAACCAGAAGACAGGGTGGAGATAGAGGGGCCCATAAGTGAAGATGAGGTTTTGAAGGCATTACAGGGGATGAGTGTAAGATGCCAGGGATTGATTGCATTCCAAATGATTTTTATTTATGTAACTGGGAGGTCTTGAAGGAATGCTGTGTGCATTTGTTAATTGAAATGAAGGTAAGGGGATGCATGGGTATGACGCAACGAACAGGGGTTGTTGTCATGATACCGAAGGGGAAAGTGCAGAATAGCATTCTGGATTATAAAGGTTTATCTTTAATGTGCGGTGATTACAAATTGGTTGCAAGTGTTTTAATAGGTTATGTAGTGTTATTGGGAGAGTTATAGATAAGGGACAAATGGGTGTGCCGGAGCGGTCAATGATTAGTGGACATGGGAGGATTAAGGATTTTATATATGATTGTAGAACGAGTGGAGGGGTGTACTGACTTTGGATTGGAAGGCTGCTTATGACTGTATAGAACGAGAAACATTATGGATGATAATGAGGTGCATGGGTTTAGGCGAGGAAATGTCAGATGGGCGGAAACATTATACAAAGGCGCAGTACTACAGGTGCAAATCAATGGACGTGTAGGAAAGGTAGTATGGGTAGGGGACTGAGACAGGGATGCCTCATGTCTCAGATCCTATTTGCATGTCTACAAGATCCTGTATATAGGATGATTAATGTTGGGGTGGTTGAAGGGGTGGGTACGGCAGAGGGGTGCTCCTGGTATAGTTGGATATATTGATGATAGGACGGTTTTAGTTGGGGGAGAGGAGGGATTAAGGAATGTAGGTCGAATCGTTGAGATATTTAGTGGGGCAAACAGGTATGCATCTTAATGGAGTTAAATCTAAATTGTTAGAGGTTGGTTCATGGGTGGGAGGAAACTTGGGACAAAAGTATGGTTGGCAGGTAGTAGATCAAATTAAAGTATGTGGAGTATTATACAGAAGGGCAGCGCAAGAAGCTAGAGAGGCCAACTCCATAAGGGTTGTGCAAGGAGTATTAAGGAGATTGGGGGGAATACGGACGAGTGGGCTGACGATCCATCAGAGGGTCATAGTTATAAATACAATCATTTACCCTAAATTGTGGCATGTAGCAGTGGTTTATCCGTTGATGAAGAATGATGTGAGGTTGGTCCAAAAGAAGGTAATGTGTTTTATTTGGGGATATGGTTATCATTGGCTTAAACAGACAGTTGTGACAACATCATTGGGGAGGCGAGGATTAGGATTAATTCCACTGTGTAGTAGACTGAAAAGTATGTATGTGAAACATAGTTATACACGGTTGGGTGGGGATCGGGGTGTAAGGGTGAGTGAGGTTATGGATGATGTGCGGCAGTGGTGAGGGGGTAGGGAATTGGAAGAATGTATGTGTAAGTTGAGATATTTATTCAGGGTTAGCATACCGAAAAAAGTGTTGGTGCGAGTTTTGGAGAGGGCCAAAATAGGCAAGAACGATATTTTTCGGTCTTTTTTTGTTGCACTTTTTTCATATGCATGATGCACTCACATTATGCTTCACACACACTATATATATATATATATATATATATATATATATATATATATATATATATATATATATATATATATATATATATATATATATCTCAAAATATGCCTAAACTATAAGTTTTTATTGCATTTATGGATTTAGAAAAGGCATATGATAGTGGATAGGGGAGCAATGTGGTATACGATGTTGCAAGTATATGGAATAGGTGGTAAGTTACTAAATGCTGTAAAGAGTTTTTATGAGGATAGTGAGGCTCAGGTTAGGGTGTGTAGAAGAGAGGGAGACTACTTCCCGGTAAAAGTAGGTCTTAGACAGGGATGTGTAATGTCACCATGGTTGTTTAATATATTTATAGATGGGGTTGTAAAAGAAGTAAGATAAGATTTCGTTCGGATTTTTAACCCCGGAGGGTTAGCCACCCAGGATAACCCAAGAAAGTCAGTGCGTCATCGAGGACTGTCTAACTTATTTCCAGTGGGGTCCTCAATCTTGTCCCCCAGGATGCGACCCACACCAGTCGACTAACACCCAGGTACCTATTTGCTGCTAGGTGAACAGAACAACAGGTGTAAGGAAACGTGTCGAAATGTTTCCACCCGCCGGGAATCAAACCCGGGCCCTCCGTGTGTGAAGCGGGAGCTCTAGCCACCAGGCCACCGGGCCAGGTGTTCGGGAGAGGGGTGGGATTAAATTATGGGGAATCAAATGCAAAATGGGAATTGATGCAGCTAAATTTTGCTGATGATACTGTGCTTATGGGAGATTCTAAAGAGAAATTGCAAAGGTTAGTGGATGAGTTTGGGAGTGTGTGTAAAGGTAGAAAGTTGAAAGTGAACATAGAAAAGAGTAAGGTGATGAGGGTATCAAATGATTTAGATAAAGAAAAATTGGATATCAAATTGGGGAGAAGGAGTATGGAAGAAGTGAAAGTTTCCCAATACTTGGGAGTTGACGTGTCGGCGGATGGATTTATGAAGGATGAGGTTAATCATGGAATTGATGAGGGAAAAAAGGTGAGTGGTGCGTTGAGGTGGAGTCAAAAAACGTTTTCTATGGAGGCAAAGAAGGGAATGTATGAAAGTACAGTAGTGCCAACACTCTTATATGGGTGTGAAGCTTGGGTTGTGAATGCAGCAGCGAGGAGGCGGTTGGAGGCAGTGGAGATGTCCTGTGCGGTGTAAATATTACTCAGAAAATTCGGAGTGTGGAAATTAGGAGAAGGTGTGGAGTTAATAAAAGTATTAGTCAGAGGGCTGAAGAGGGGTTGTTGAGGTGGTTTGGTCATTTAGAGAGAATGGATCAAAGTAGAATGACATGGAGAGCATTTAAATCTGTAGGAGATGGAAGGCGGGGTAGGGGTCGTCCTCGAAAAGGTTGGAAGGAAGGGGTAAGGGAGGTTTTGTGGGCAAGGGGCTTGGACTTCCAGCAGGCGTGCATGAGCGTGTTCGATAGGAGTGAATGGAGACGAATGGTATTTGGGAACTGACGATCTGTTGGAGTGTGAGCAGGGTAATATTTAGTGAAGGGATTCAGGGAAACCGGTTATTTTTATATAGCCGGACTTGAGTCCTGGAAATGGGAAGTACAATGCCTGCACTCTAAAGGAGGGGTTTCGGGATATTGGCAGTTTGGAGGGATATGTTGTGTATCTTTATACGTATATGCTCCTAAACTGTTGTGTTCTGAGCACCTCTGCAAAAACAGTGAAAATGTGTGAGGTGAAAGTGTTGAATGGTGATGAAAGTATTTTCTTTTTGGGGATTTTCTTTCTTTTTTGGGTCACCCTGCCTTGGTGGGAGACGGCCGACCTGTTGAAAAAAAAAGCCTAAACTATTCATTTACGCACTAGAAACATAAGTGAGTACTCACCGACATTGTAGACTCTGTAGAGGGTAAAACCCATTGTAGAGGGTAAAATCCAATGGGAAGCGAGCAGAAGCCATCACCACTTAACTGGAGTGACTCAAGGAAGGCTTGTGATTGGTCAGAAATAGAGAATGGGAACCCAGATGCGCAGTGGGTGTAGGAGGAATGCGCCAAATATCATGCTTTCAGCAACAATAAATGTTGTTCCTGCCTTACAAATTATAATATAAGCATAATAGTATGCATATTACACTATTGGAAAGACGTTTTTTTGTCATCAATATACTATGTCCTAGGGTTGAATTACGATGGTTATTTGTCTGTGTTCAGTGAACAATGGTATGACGTTGTCCAATATGATGATCTGAGGTAAATAGGGGGGGGGAGAGTTGAACTACCCAAAAATATTTGTTTTTGAATGTGCTTAATTAATGTGTATATTGGGCATGGGGATGCGACGAGGCTTAATAAATTGATTCGGTATTTTTATAATCTTATGTAAGTTAATGGGCATGTATGACACTGATATAATTCTGTGAATATAAATTTTCATTTATATAGTTATGAATGCCGTCATGGATGACGGTATTCATAACTATATAAACTGTTTTTCAGTTTTAGTCATAATACTAAGTTCAATCTTATGTTCTTTGTATAAATATCATTTGTCATGTTGGCATCATCTATGCATCTTATACTAATGAGGAAATTTTTTATAGTGAACAAGATACTATGTTCAAGGTTTAAATTATGTTGGTTATTCGTTTCTGCGTAAAATGAACAATGATATAACTTTGTGCAGTACGATGATCTGAGATGAAAAAGGTGGGGAGGGTTGTGGGGGTACTGCTCAAATATGTTTTATTACATGTACTTAATTAATGTGTATATTGCTGATAGGAAGGGGTAATTGAGAACTGTTTTTAATTAGTATTGCTGCACAGTTTTACTTTGTTTTTGTATAAAGACATTTTACAACTATCAGGTGTGTGTAGTGTACTAGGTGACATATTATTGCAACTTGAAATGATTTGATTGATGTCGGGTTGTGAAGACTTACTCAGCCCTGTAATAACTTCAGACAGTATTACCAAGGCTGGCTCCTCCTCAGGAAAATTAATGTATAGAAAAAGAATACAAACTGACAAACATTAACACTTTATTATTTAGAAAATATAAAATATAAAACACTTAAATATGAAGTATTAATCCTACATTAAAGAAAATTAAAAATATAAATGATAACTGAATTCAACGCTAATATAAATGTATATAAAACGTGGGTGTCTGGTGTTGGTGACACTGCGTGTTGTTGAAATCGTAGCCGTTGCTGATGATGGGGGGGGGGTCGCAGGTGTTGATGACAACCCACTGACTCGTTCTTCACAGATTTTCTAGCTTTCAATAATCCTTCCAGATGACAGAAAAGCAGGTTTTCTCCACTGCAATGATGAGGGGTTATATCCTGCTACTTGCATACACAAACAGGTAAGTGGATCAAAATTTGGGACATCTCATAACGTTAGTCCGTCTCCTTCAATTCTACTCGTTGATTGGCAGGTGACCCTCTCTGTCATCCAAGCTGGAAAGATAGACAGGTTACCCACTGCTTAAGAAATCACTCTCCATGATAAGTACAATACCTAAAAGATGTGGTGATTATTACAACAGTCAACTTAGAGCAAGACTGAAAGGACTAAGTTTATTATTGGTCAAAAGTGAAGCTTTCAACCAATAAATCCACTAGAATACAAGGCAGGCATGTACTTACAGTAGTGCTGGGAGCTGTGAATCTAGTGATTACTGTTTGGACTGGAGCCCCACACGTCACCTTTCGGGGGGGGGTAGGGGAAGGTCTAGAGGGAGCTAGACTGACTCTACCTTAACAAGCAGCCGGCAATCAAACTATCACTTTCGGGGTGAGGGAAAAAAAAGGCAGGAATAGCGGGAGCTGGACTTACCCTACCTTAACAAGTAGCCGGCAATGAAACTATTGTTACTATATCGCTACTCCTATCTATTGAACTTTTCCCTCACACTCCCCCATACCAAGACTTATAGTCAAGGAGTATCAGAAGAATAGGCTAGGAAAAAGTTCTAACATGTGGAAGTCGCATAAGGCAACAAATCTTCTACTGACTGTCACGACTTAACCAGTCAGAGAAATAATTGGATGAACCATTGATATACACAATATGGAACTTAAAAGCCTGGAGGGCCAATGTCCACCTCAAGAGGTGACTGTTGGTTTCCTTAAAAGTTTCTAGGTATATCTAAGGTTTGTGGTCCGTTTCTAAAATGAATTCTTTTCCCAGCAAATAAAATTTAAATTTGGAGATACCCCACACAAGGTCTAAACATTCCTTTTATATTGTGGAGTATATCGTTTCTGTGGGAAGGAGTTTCCGGCTTAGGAAGCATACAGGAAGGGAGTACCATGATGGTATCGTAGTAACACCGCACCTAAGCCAGTATTGGAGGCATCAGTTCTTAAGCAAAATGTTTTATTAATATCTGGAATCTTAAGTATAGGGTCTTTCGAAAAGATACTTTTAATCTCATTAAACTTTTCCCGAGCTACGTTGGAAAGTTCAAGAGGTTCCTTCACAGACTTTTTAAGGAAGTCGGATAAGATGCCTGTAAGATCAGTAAGGTTCGGGATAAACCGTGCATAAAAATTTACAGGACCAAGAAAGCTACGCATGAGCTTCTTGGTTTTGGGGAATTTAAATTCTAATTAAGCTTTGATCTTACTGGGGAGAGGCTGCAGAGAGTTATTAGAAAGTATCAGTCCAAGATATCTAATCTTGTTATACCCAAGGAAGCATTTCTTCGGTTTGGCAGTGAGGCTATGTGAGCGTAACCTATTCAAAACTGATGTTAATGTTTGGATATGTTCGCCCCACGTGGATGTCATTACGTAAATGTTATCAAAATAAACTGAAACATTTGGCATATTACCCAAGACCTTTCTCATCAGTCTCACGTAGGTAGCACAGGCAGTTACCAAACCGGAGGGCATAGTTCTATACTGCATCAGTCTTTGGTGTCTAGGAAAAGCGGTGTACTGCTTAGAACAAGGATCTAACATTACTTGATGATATGCCTGCGCAATATCAATCTCTGAAAAGAAGGAAGAGTCATAAAATTTGTGTAGATCGCTATCTATTAAGGGCATAGGCTCAGCATCCCACCGAGTTATAGCATTAAGGCCTCTGAAGTCAATAGCAAGTCTATATGAATTATCCTCCTTCTTAACCATGACTACTGGTGAGCAATATGCAGATACTGAAGGTTCAGTGATCTTTAGTTTTAATAATTTGTCTACCTCTCGGTCAAATGCATCCCTAAGGTGAACTGGAATTGGGTATAATTTTCGTTTGATAGGATTGTCCGTCACTAAGTCAATCTTATGGACTACCGTGGAGGTAACACCTGGAATATCAGTAAAGACGTCTGAAAAGTTACTCACACATTGAAGTACTTCATGTCTCTTATGGTCATCCAAAGATTCATTAATATTAATGTTGGTTGCGTCCGAGTGGTCAAGAGTCACCAAGTCATGTAGTTCTTCATCATAGTCTGAGTTAGAGGTGTCAATTACACACACCTTACATTCTTCAGTTGTCTTATCAAGTTCGTGTGGAAAAACTAAGTCAAAGTTATTAAGGCAGTTAACCGAATTTCTTCGGTAATATTTCTTAAGGATGTTGATATGATAAAGCTTAGGTTTCCCCTTGACTTCTATGAGGTAGTCAACTTTCCCACAAATTTTTAATACTTTATATGGACCTTTCCATGCTACTAATAATTTATTTGACTTGATAGGCAAAAGTACAAGAACTTCATCCCGTACTTTAAAACTTCTCCTCTGACTTTTGGAATCAAAATAGGTTTTGTACTTAGGTTTTTCGAAACTATGTCAGAGGTCTCCTCAAGTTTGGATCTAAGGTCAAGGAGAAACTGGTAAGAAGACTGAACCTCAGCATTTACCTCCTCATTAGTCCATAAGTCATGAAGGATGGACAATGGGCCTCTGGCCTGTCTACCATAGAGAAGTTCAAAAGGTGAAAACCCCAAAGAGTCACTGGGAACTTCCCTCATGGCAAACAAAGCACAGGGTAGGTAACGATGCCACTCCTTAGGTTTAAGGGAGCAAAGTTTCCTTAAAATGGACTTGAGAATCGAATGCTGGCGCTCAATCCTCCCATTATAGCTGGGATGATAGTGTGTGGTGAAGAGAGGCTTCACTCCCAGAAGTTGGTATAGAAGTTGCATTAAGTCAGATGTGAATTGTATCCCACGGTCAGACAAAATTTCTCTAGGGATGCCCACTCTGGAGAAGATGGACAAAAGGGCTTCAGCCACCTCTGTAGTGGTTATGGTCTTTAAGGGTATGGCTTCAGGAAAACTCGATGCATAATCAACTAATGTTAATATATATCTATGTCCCCCAGATGAAAGTGGAGATAAAGGAACAACGATGTCAATAGCTACTCTTTCGAAAGGTACCGTAAAGACTGGCATTTTGACCATAGGTACTCGCCTGGTACCTTGGGAGGATGACAGTTGGCAAACTTTACACGATCTACAATAGGTAGTGATATCTGAGGACATTTTTGGCCAAAAATAGGTTTCCCTAATTTTATTTAAGGTTTTATGATGCGAGAAATGTCCGGAGTTATTTTCATGCTTTGTGTGTTAATATACTGTTTTATGTGTCACTATAACACCAACTGTCTTGATTCATCTTATACGTTACACACGAACCGCTAGCTAAAGTCTTTTACCAATAGAGTGTTGGCAACACTATTTCCAGCAGAAACCTTCCGGAGGTCTTCTACCAAAATTCTTCTGGTAACAATCCCTCCAGCAGTATTCTTATAATAGTGTCCAGTTTTATTCGCTTGAATCCTACAACAGAATCCTAGGAAAAGAATCCTGTCAATAATTCTTCTATCAGGTATTTACCAAACAGTTTACATACAGTGTTATTAACTCCGGTGTATCAGACAGACTTTATACACATCACAACACAACGATGGTGGTGAAAAAACACATAACAACATAGAGGAACTTTCACCTGTGAAACAAACTCCTTCATTCAACAGTTCGTTTCTACACTTTTGTCTTTTTCATAACTTACCAGCTATATGCCATATATCTCTGCAACATAGTACACCACAACATTCAATATGTAATATATGTTAACAATGATACATCACAGTACATAACAACAGTCTGGGAGACATTAACACACAGTCGTACTGGCCAGGTTGTGGCAGCCATCACCAAAATTCTTATTGTCAGAAGATCGAATCATCCAGGTTGATAGTTTTTGTTTTCATCACCGAGTTTTTTTTATCCATCTGTTGTGGTGAATGTTTTTATATCATTATTGAAGAGGTGAGAGAAGAGTGTATGAGAAAACTGAGTTTTTAATTCTAATTAAACTAAATATTTATTAAGATGATTTATATGAATATCACTTCTTCACATATTTACATCTTTTTCCAAAATATTTCATCAAAATATTGTAACCCTCATTCCGTTTTCTTAAGGAAATTTAAATAATATGATCAAGATTTTTCTTAATTTTCTTACACTGTTTATATAGAATTCATTAATTTAAACAATGGTGTAGGAGAGTGAAGATATGCTTATGAGAACGTGTACACATGTATGTATGTGTGTGTGTTCGTAGTAGTGTGTTTGTATTGATGTGTATGTGTACACATGTATGTATATATGTGTGTTCGTAGTAGTGTGTTTGTAGTGATATGTATGTGTACACATGTATGTATGTGTGTGTGTTCGTAGTAGTGTGTTTGTAGTGATATGTATGTGTACACATGTATGTATGTGTGTGTGTTCGTAGTAGTGTGTTTGTAGTGATATGTATGTGTACACATGTATGTATATATGTGTGTTCGTAGTAGTGTGTTTGTAGTGATGTATATGTGTACACATGTATATATATGTGTACGTAGTAGTGTGTTTGTAGTGATGTGTATGTGTACACATGTATGTATATATGTGTGTTCGTAGTAGTGTGTTTGTAGTGATATGTATGTGTACACATGTATGTATATATGTGTGTTCGTAGTAGTGTGTTTGTAGTGATATGTATGTGTACACATGTATGTATATATATGTGTACGTAGTAGTGTGTTTGTAGTGATGTGTATGTGTACACATGTATGTATATATATGTGTACGTAGTAGTGTGTTTGTAGTGATGTGTATGTGTACACATGTATGTATATATATGTGTACGTAGTAGTGTGTTTGTAGTGATGTGTATGTGTAGATGAAAGTGAAAAGTAAACATCAGAAGAAAACTTATATGAACTACATAATAATTCACAATAAAGAAGAGCACAGTTCCGTGGTACAGCTGTCAGCCTGGCTGACTCTGCTGTCAGCCTGGCTGACTCTGCTGTCAGACTAGCTGACTCTGCTGTCAGACTAGCTGACTCTGCTGTCAGCCTGGCTGACTCTGCTGTCAACAGTTAGTCAGTCAGAATAAAAGAAATGAGTCAATAAGAAGATTAAAACTGGTAAATTTAGAATGGATTAAGATTGAAGTTTGTGAGGCAGTTGTAATAAAGTTCTGGAATACTTAATGATTTTGTTCATAATGTTTATAAAAGAAAAGGGAAAACTTTAAAGAATGTAATAATTATAATGGAATAAGACTGTTGACCATAAAGTGTGTGTCAGAAATATGATGGATGAAATGATGGAAAAGACAAAATATGCGTACCAAAGAAGAGTGTGAACTCAGAAAGGGAAGGTAATATATACATCATGGATAAACAATGAAATACCCAAGTGAAGAACACTTATATAAAGGGAAGCAACACTTAGGTGGATTTATAGGTTTGATAAAAATATATGAAAGATGTTACTAGAGTTAAAAATGTCTTTAATCTTAGTAAATGTTTTGATAGCAATAGTGTTGAATTAAATTATAATATGCAAAAAAGACGGTAAAGATTTACCCAAACAACTGGGTCTTAAATAATGTTGTGTGATGTCACCTGTGATCTTAGAGACGTGTGATGTCATTGTACTTTGCTCAGAAGACAATGTATACAAAGTAAGTCATCATGTAGACCAGGTGTCACTGTAAACACAACTGTATTAACATATTATGTAAAACTCTCTCTCTCTACACACACACAAACACACAAACACACACACACACACACACACACACACACACACACACACACACACACACACACACACACACACACACACACACACACACACACACACACACACATACACACACATACACACACATACACACACATACACACACATGTAAAATTAGTCAATTAGCAAGAACTCATTTAAAATTAAGTCCTTTCTGAAATTTTCTCTTATACGTTTGAAGATATATTTTTTTCATTAATGTTAATGTAAAAATTTTTAATTTTGCACCAAAAGAATCTTAGAAAACTTATCTAACCTTATTATAACAAGAGCAATTTATTTTAGCCTAACCCAACTAAATATATTTTAAATACGTTTACAGTAATTTAGTGCTAAACAAACACAATCAAATATATTTTTTTCATTAGGTTCAGAATGATTTTGGCGAAATTATTGCATACACAAATTTTCACTTGTCCTATATGGCAAGATGAGCGTTGCTATTTAAGCCAAGATCGCAAGTTCTGCCTATTCGGCACGACATATATATATATATATGTATATATATATATACATATATATATATATACATATATATATATACATATATATATACATATATATATATATACATATATATATATACACGTGTGCGCTCATGTATGTAAATATCCGACCTTCAAATTAATTTACGAAACACCAGAAACAGATATTATTATTAATTTGTTATAGTTTTCATAGAGGAGATTTAGAGATTTGCATTTGATACTCATTCATATATAATAACATGTACACATGACATTCGTGAACACACAAGAACAGGTACATATAACACCAATATACAATAATACATAGTCATTACATTCATTTATACAAAATAACATGTACACATGACACACAGTCCTCCACCAGTGTCTCAAAAGTGTCCATCTTTATATATTTACATATTTCATAAAGAATGGCGCTCACAAATACATTTAAACTGCTAAATAAGTTAAAAAATCTTGTTCTCAGTATAAATTCATAGTTTAACATAAAAGGAATTCCAAAATTGTAATTAATTAGCCTCTCCGAGGTGGCCGAGCTGTGTGCGAGCTTCGTCTCGTCCAGCTGACCTACGGTTCCAGGCTGTCTTGGTGGATGTAATTACTGGACGCAGTTTTCTGTGTGTCCCTTCCAGTAATTCCACCCACCTGGACAGTCTCTTCCGTAGACCAGCTAGACAAGACCAAGTTTCAACCCAGTAAAGATACTAGGGGTGGCAACCGCTGACTCTGGGGAAGTGGGGAAGGGAGTCCGTCTGAGGTGACACAAGTGGACTCCTGGAGACACTGATCCGGGGAAGGCACTGACCTAACTCGCTGACCTTAGGTAAGTGGGGAAGGGAAGACATCCGGGAGCGAACGGATGGATTCCTGGATACATGAACTTGGGAAAAGTTGTCGTTGAGGCTGACCTTGGGTAAGTGGGGAAGGGGAGATATCCAGGAGCGAACGGATGGATTCCTGGATACATGAACCTGGGGAAGGCAAGAATACCGCTGACTTTGGGGAAGTGGGGAAGGGATTCCACCTGAGGTGACACCAAGTGGACTCCTTGAGACACTGATCCGGGGAAGGCACTGACCTAACTCGCTGACCTTAGGTAAGTGGGGAAGGGAAGACATCCGGGAGCGAACAGATGGATTCCTGGATACATGAACTTGGGGAAGGTTGTTGTTGAGGCTGACCTTGGGTAAGTGGGGAAGGGAAGACATCCGGGAGTGAACGGATGGATTCCTGGATACATGAACCATTTTATTAAAGATAAAAGTATTTCCGGCGGGAGTTTATTATTGCCTATTATTTTCTGTTTCGGATTTTTTTTTTTACTCTTAGACTCGTCGCGGCAACTACCGCGGGCGCGCCTGCCACTGCAGCCGCCGCAGCCGCTGCCGCCGCCGCTGCCGCCGCCACCGCCACCGGCGCGGCCGCCACCGCCGCGGCCGCCATTACAGCGAGCGAGCTTATTTGTTTTTTTTATGGGGGACTCACCCGTCTCAACAAAGAGGTCGGACGGGTGCCCGCTCGTGGGAGGTGGTGGCTCGAAGCGGCAATTACCCTTATGAGGGCGAGTTGCTACGCCGGGGCAGGTCCTGACCTTCTCATCCTTGCTTTGGGCTGGTTTCACTTTCACTCTCGAGAGGCTGGAAGATTCCTTCCTATGCACCATAGTGGTGGGAGCGGTGCTTCTGTGAAGGCGGGGAAAAGGAGATTCGCGCTTAGGAGTGGGTAAGATATTTGTTCCATTTTTAAAAATATATTTTTCGGCGGTTAGCCGAGGGATGAGACAAAATTCCTTTACCACCATTTCGATTATTTTTTAGTTTATAAAACTACTAATCAGTGAGATGACCAGAGGTAAGAGTGTAGTTAAGATGGCTCCTCCACGCTGACCAGAGGTAAGAGTGTAGTTAAGATGGCTCCTCCACGCTGACCAGAGGTAAGAGTGTAGTTAAGATGGCTCCTCCACGCTGACCAGAGGTAAGAGTGTAGTTAAGATGGCTCCTCCACGCTGACCAGAGGTAAGAGTGTAGTTAAGATGGCTCCTCCACGCTGACCAGAGGTAAGAGTGTAGTTAAGATGGCTCCTCCACGCTGACCAGAGGTAAGAGTGTAGTTAAGATGGCTCCTCCACGCTGACCAGAGGTAAGAGTGTAGTTAAGATGGCTCCTCCACGCTGACCAGAGGTAAGAGTGTAGTTAAGATGGCTCCTCCACGCTTCGAAAGAAGAATATTTTTTTTTTTTATAAAGTGGAGTTCGTTTACGGGCAACGGTGAGAATGTCTCCTCTAAACTTCTTTAATTTGCTCAAAATGGTCGGTTCTACTGTTAGATATTTCTTAAGAAAATTAGTAAATATCTCAGATATGCAATTAATTTCTTTTTTTTTAATTCCTTAATAATACGATTGCGAGCTTTAGCTGGAAGTTTGTTTAATAAAATTAATAACTCTCTGTGTTGCACTGCTAGGGGCTTACCCCTGTCTGACATTTTGCATGTCCTTCTCGTGCACCCAGCTATCTGCACTTCGGGGATAACCCACCCAGCTCACCAGATATTCTCTACTGCCCTCAGTTTTTCTTCTCCGTCTCAATATTTTAATGGGAAAAAATTCAGGTAGAGATGTTTCTATTAATTCCTGAGCGTAAAATTGCCCGAGTATTTTTTCCCCGCTCAGGTCGATAAGAGAATATGAGGGGATTACTTGCGAATTATCAACCGATTGGATTTTAAAAATTTCTTCGGTGTTTTGAGGCCAATAACTCTTGTGAAATATCCCCCGGTGGCTAGTTATCCGCACATGCGCTCCAGGAGTCAGTCGTGGACTAGTACGAGGCTGATGAGGACGGGCATTTAAATACATTAGCCCAAACTGTCGACGAATGTCTCGAGGAAGACTCAGAGAATGCACTTGTTGTGGAATTTGACCTTTCTTGAGAGAGGTGTGAGGAGTTGAGTTGTAAGTTTCTACTATGGCTGGTAATACCTCTATATATTTTAAAGAATTTGTTAAAGTCATATAGCGGTAGATTCTATGCTTAAGCGTGCGAATAGCTCGTTCCGCTATTGCAGCCTTAGTGTCCGAGAAGGTACTGTATCATTTAATATTTTTTTTTTTTAGGTAATTCAGAAGAGGACGATTATAAAACTCGGTCCCTCTGTCCGTGTGTAATCTCGAAATTCCACGGAAGGTGGGGCTTTCTATAATATTTCGTAAGGCTGACAAGACGCTTTTTGAGTTTTTTCTGACTAGTCCTACCGCCTTCATTAACCTTGAAAAGACATCAATGCATAACAAAATATATTTAATGCCACCATTGTGGGAATGTAATAAAGTCATGTCCGCCAAGTCGCAGGTGAGTATAATGCGAGGGGCAGCGGCTATGATTTTCCGTCTGGGAAATCGCAGAGGCTGCAATTTATGCAAAGTATAGGCCCTCTGAGAAGAGAGATAATCTACTACGTCTTTATAAGTAATAGAGGCGTTTTTCTCCCTAGCTGCTCTAAAAAGTTTGTTAACATTCCCAGTAAAGCCACCGGGGCTATTGACGTCTCTATATACTTTTTCTAGAATTTTCTTTTTATGTGAATTTAAGACCATTTTTATTTTTACCAGTGGTATACAGTTTCACAGTTGCCCTCTCCGGTAATGAAGCTTCGTAATTGAATTTCCTCTGGAGCGGTTAAATCAACCAGAAGATAGCCGTATTTATCCGCAGTGACGTGACGATATATCTCAACAAATTTCGGGGCTAGATTTTTTCCATAAATTTGTCGCCCGAGACATTCCAACTGAGACAGATCTCGTTGTCTTAATAAAATATATTGGCTACAATTAAGCGTGATCGTGCGAGCGTATTTTCCTTGTGGAAATAAATTTTGAGATATGAGAATTACGGATATTTGCTCGTGTCTTCCTCTAGTAAATATATTAGCTATAATATCACTCTTAACTGCTTCATTAAAAAGGTCATCAATTATATACAGAGAGCTATTGTCTGTCTCAAGGGGATTTTGGTAATCCGCCGGGTTAATGAGACCTTTCACTAAAATGATTTTCTCACTAAGAGAGGTGATTTGTTTCAAAGGGTGAGTTTTATCATCCAGACTGGAAATGATTATTCTCGCGAAAGAACCGACATATTTTTTACATAAACGCTCCACTAGACTGCTCTTGCCTGCCCCGCTAAAACCAGCAACAAGTATTCTTGCAGGCTCTCTGAAAATATTCAACTCTTCCTCTGTAAAGGTACAGACCTTGTCCATCTTCCCATCTCAAATGAGCCTTTTTGTGGAAGAATCATCTTATATATAAACATTTCTTTTTAGTTCAAAGCAGAGGGGGGGGGAGTTTATCCCGGAGATGAAGATAACAATGCCAGCATGTCCTTCTCCCGCCAGGAGACCATAGAAAAAAGCCCGACCGACAGTGAAGGTCGTCTAGATATTATGCAGTTTCACTTCCTCGGGCGGGGCCCCTACGCCAGGTGGCGGTGGGTAGAATGGAGGTCACAGACAAAGAGAAGCAGGCTCCACCACTTTCTGCCAGCTGATGGCTATTTATTTATTTATTTTTATTTTGGGGAAAAATATATTATTATTATTATTATTTTTAAGAATATTTAGTTTTGGCGATGGACAGAATCTATAAATTAATCATTCCCTCGCCTCGGCTTTATACAAATGGGAAATTCACAAGACTATGGCAATTTACATAATCCTCCCTACTTGCCTGGTCTAAATTCTTATTTTTTCGTTCGGGAAAAGAGTTCTTCCCAGATTTTATCCCTCTTACTTTATTGACAATAAGAAATCTTTTCTAGATTATATTTATAATATATAGACTTGCAGGGATTTTTGTTTAAAAGATTCTCGTGAAAATAGAGAGAGACTGATGTGAAAAACCGTACCTCTACTTTGGGGAAAATTAAGCACCTTATGAGCACGCTATCCTAAAAGCGAGCTATAAATACGCTCACCTTTTCGTCTAGGGCGAAAGGTGCTCTTCCCGCTCACTCAAGAAAGTTACCAGCTTAGATTAGAGCAGGTAAAAACTTCTCTATCTATGGGAGATTAAAATATTATCTATAATTTAAATAATTTATGGAATATGAGTGTGTGTGTGTATTTACAGCTATGGCTCGTCACCCAGCTCGCAGATGCCACCTATGCGGGCGATTGTACCCTCAGGATGCAGCTCATCACACATTCCCCTGTAGTTTCTGCGGGCTATCAGTGTGTGTAGCGAATGTCACAGCTCATCGCAGGAGATGCGTGACAGGTGAGATTACCAGGTTATTGCTCTGAATTGATGTTTTCTTAAAACTGCTATTTTCAGATAATGAAATAAGTCTTTGAGCTAACAATAATTTTTTCCAACAGTTGGGGCGGGGCAATACTCCAAGCAGATGATCCGGGGGGCGGGCCAGGAAGAAAGAGATCAGCGCTCTTTTCTTAATCAATTATTTTTATTAACAGTCAAACATTTTTAAGATATGTTTATAAAGTATCTCACTAACAAGAATAAAAATCATTTTGAGAACTGCATATATTCCATAGATCGCTTAGCTTCTCCCAGTTTTATACTTTAACAGTAACATTTTTTTAAAGATTGCTCGAGTTATAATTAGTCTAGTATGACACTAAAACAAAAGAATAATAAATAACTTTCGCTAATTATATTATGCAGATCAGTCTGTGTCCTCCGATGAATCTTCGACCGTAACACTCCCACAAGAGCAAGTTGAGCCGATTGCCGGTCCCAGTGGATGGAGACCAGCCGCCACAAGTGACAGCTCCTCTTCCAAGGATCATTACTACTCTTTCTTGAGTTCCCCCTCCTCTGCTAAGCGAAGGTTCACTTCAGGTAAAAAAAATTTTCGTTCAGATGAGGAAGAGACTGAAATGGGAGACGATTCCATTTCAGAGGAACCTCACATCATAGAGCAGTCGGAATGTTTTCAAGATCACTTCTGCCGAATAAAATATTCAATTCCTGGCTCTCATAAACACGACCCCATATTATTTCTTCAGTCCTTCGCAACAACATTTATACAGCATATATTGCATTTTATCACTGTTCTATCAGGACGAGCACTTTATGAAAATGCTCTTAGGATTTATGCCGAATTGAGCCTTATTTTGCGCAGACAGTCGCTACTGGGAGAGGATGACAGTCGTGAGCATTATATAACTTTTCCCGCGCAACTAGTTACACGAGATGATACATCTCGGCTCTTACGGTCATGGAGGGAGTACCTTAGCACGCGATTAGAAACTGAAATTTCATCGGGCGAGGGATCAGGCTTCATACTAGATTATATAAAGGGTTTTCATATTGTAATATGCAAGAATGGAGTGCGTGGATACCTAGGAGACTATATAGAATATCCCACATCTTTACGAGGGAAAAATCAGATATTTAACCCGAGAGGAGTAAAAAATAGCTGTTTTATTCAATGTCTGGCGGCCTTTTTCTGTCGTAGACTTGGCTGGGGCTGGTATAAAATCAGACGATATTTATCTAGATGTGATAGCCTTCAGAAATTTGTCAATTACTCGCGAGTGACTCTCCCTGTCCAGTGGAATGACATCCACAAACTCGAGTCTGACAACAAAATATCAATATTTATTTATTGCTTAACTTCTCATGAAGGGACTTATCATGCTACTTTATGTCGTCGGGGTAGTAATAAATATTCACTGGTAGTGCCCCTGTTATTGTTGGGAAAGACTCATGTAGCTTTAATCAAACACTTCCAGAAATATATGAGAATTTTCTCGAGAAAACATTCACGCAATAAGCACTTTTGCTTGAATTGTTTAAGTGAATATAGTGACATTTGCAACTTAAAAACTCACTTCAATTCATGCGACAACCAACAAAAGTTGATTTTTCCCCCAGCTGGAAGCGTTTGCAAATTCAAAAATACTCACAAGGGCTACTTGCCCTCTCATACTGCCTTTGTGGATTTAGAAGCTTACCTCGATAATCGTAAGCCAGAGGGGGTAATAACAGCTAGACACGTAGCAATAGCTTATGGCTATATAGTGATAGACAGAAATAACACTATAATAGATAGATATGTCCATCGGGGGGTACAATGTATTGATCATATGTATGATAGGCTTTCGTCTTTATGGGATTGGATAAAGATGAACACTCCCTGTTATCCGCTTCATATGACCAGGGAGCAGCATATACATTTTGCCATACAGAAGAAGTGCAACTTCTGTCATCAGGACTTTACTCTTACCAAACCAAAGGTGAGGCATCATGACCATCTAATGCCTAAGGCTAATTATTTAGGAGCACTCTGCAATAATTGCAATTTAAGGCAGAAAAATTCAGGTAAATATTTGCCTGTTATTATTCATAACCTATCATATGATATGGCTTTGATAATTAAAGAACTAAGTGTTAAAGCCCCAATCAATGTTTTAATGAAACAGGGATATAAATTTCTAAAAGTAGAAATAGGAGAACTACGTTTCCTGGATAGTCTAGCCTTCTTGTCCGCTGGTTTGGCTAGTTTGGCTCAGGCGCACATAGCTTCAAAATCACCCTTGAAATTCACAGAGGCGATGATAAGTCATCTACCCCCCGAAAGTTGGGGATGCTTATTAACCGGCAAACAAGTGTTTCCTTATGAATATTGCAGCTCCCCAGAAAGGCTCGAAGAGAAGACTTTACCCCCAAAAAGAGCTTTCTACAGTTCTCTGTCTAAGAAGCATATTAGCCAAGAAGAATTCGATCATGCTCATCTGGTTTGGGAGAAAACAGCTTGTCAAACTCTAGGAGACTATCTCCTAGTATATCTCAGCTGTGATGTAGGGCTTCTGGCTGACATATTCACCTTGCATAGGAGATTATTATACAACATCTATAATCTAGATGTTGTTCACTATGTTTCTCTCCCCGGCTTTGCCTATGATGCTTTCTTAAAAACCAGTGGAGTGGAATTAGAATTAATTACTGATCAGGAGCTTTATAACATCATACAGACTAATATAAGAGGCGGCTTCACCACTGCTGTTAGGACGTTTGCTCAGGCCAATAACCAGTTCATTAATCCCAATTTTGATGAGAAAAACTTAGTAAGTAAATTTTTGCTATACTGGGATTTTAATTCTCTTTATGGTTCTTGCATGACTGAGGCGCTGCCCTACGCAAACATTCGAAAACTCTCACCCGCAGAAATGGTGAGTTTTCTCGCAAATGGTGGTCTTCTCCAGAAGAATCCTCAAGACTCTATAAAAGGTTACTGGCTTCTTATAGACACTCTAGGAATAGCCCCAGAATTAGCTCGCTACACAGATGTCTTACCACTATGTCTCTATCACAAACAGATAACATTAGATGATCTATCTGAGTACAGCAAACAGCTATTGGCAATCAGTAATCAAAAACTACCCCGTAAAAATACTAAATTAGTGGGGGACCATCTCCCCAAACGAAACTACCTAATATCATTGCCTTTATTGCAGTTGTTCTTGGAGATAGGTCTACAAATTGAGAAAATTCATAGCATATATGAATTCTCACAAGGAAAATATCTGGCGGGCTTTGTTGAAACGAACGTGAGGCAACGTAATAGTAGCACTAGTAAAGACTGTCAGCGATTATTTAAATTGTTGACCAATTCTGTATTCGGCAAGACATTGTTTAATCCATCAAAATATGCCAACAAAACGAAGCTCATAACATCAGCAGGAGCATTTTTGCGAGCGGTGAGTAAGCCACTATTTAAGAAAGCCATAAAGCTTTCAGAAAACAAAGTATTGGTTACGACGGGGACGCCAGCCATAAAACTCACTTACCCTAATTACATAGGCTACCAAATACTAGAACTCGCCAAATTTAAGCTGTACCATTTTTGGTATATGATTCTTAAGAAAACATACCAAGACAAAATAAAACTAATCTATTCAGATACCGATAGTGTCATCGCCTGTTTAGAGGGCATCAAAAACCTTACTGATGAAATCGGTAAGGAACCATTGAGGAAATGGATAGACATCTAATTTCCCCACAGATCATCTTCTCTACAATGACTCAAGGAAGGGATCTCTAGGCTTACTTAAAAGTGAGGTGGGGGACCGCCTTATTTCAGAAATAGTCTGCATTAAACCCAAAATGTATAGCATCCTGCTAGCAGATAATAACAACACTATCGCTGCGAAAGGAGTTCCTCAGTCTGAACAACAATTATTAACTCATAATAACTTTAGAAGTGTGCTGGAAGACGGTTCTAAACATTCCTTCCAATATAATCAGATTAGAAATTTAAAAGGTCAGATGACCACTATCACCACTAGGAAACAAGGTCTTAGCTCATTTGATGATAAGCGCTTTTACTTAGATGCCTATCACTCTGTATCCTATGGTCATCCAGATGCCGGAGAAACAAAGTTTAAATTATTTAAAGATAAAACAGATGACAAAGTGGAGGAAGACGAGGAAGCTAATAGCAGTACTGAAGAAGGGAGTACAGAAGAAGAGGAACTAGAGATGAGAGACAGTTGCAATCTTTGGCGGGGAAGAGAAAAAACCGTAAGAGATTTTTTCCCCAGGGTCAAGCATCGACGCGAGAGAGGTAGATCTTCCGCCACTGCTCGTAGTTTCATGCTCTTAGAAGCTAGCTGTTCTGAGGGAGAGGAGGAATAAAACAATGTAATGTTAACTAATAAATATATTTGCTAAGTGAGACTTTTTGTTTTCACCCTTTGAAAAATTAGGTTATTATCCTTTTTTCACACAGATGCCCCCGATGTACCCGGAGAGCGAGCGCAGGCAGATAATCACACCGATGACCCCGAAAGAAGCAGGCTGGCTGCAACACTCCCTCAGAGACCCCACCCAATTATTAAGTCGTACCTAGGCACCTGAATCCTTTGTACTAGCCTCCCATCACGGAAATAAACTTCTCTATCCCCTTTGGGGGATGCGTGATGAGCCCACCCAGTTATTAAGTCCTCTGACAGTTCGAGGCTAAGCTGTCTTCCATTACCGCATTCTTTGAACCAGTCGGTGTTGGGAAGAAGTAGCACTTGCGTCAGTGACCGGGGGGGAACTCCTTTGTACTGCCTCTCCCATCTATCAGAGTGATAGAGTTTGGGGAGTCAGAAGTGATCATTATCTACCTTCTTATACTTAGTAATACACAGAAATAAGTCTCTCTATCCCCTTGGGGGATGATTAAACATATTAAACTTGTACCCTGACAGCCCTTAGGTTATGCAGACCCCCCATTATCACATTCTTTTCCACACTCATTATCCTGGAATCTGCCACCCGGTCACCTGAATCCTTTGTTCTACTTCTGTTCCTACTTAGTAATGCATAGGAATAAGTCTCTCTATCCCCTTGGGGGATGATTAAACATATTAAACTTGTACCCTGACAGCCCTAAGGTTATGCAGACCCCCCATTATCACATTCTTTTCCATGGTCATTATCCTGGAATCCGGCAGTGTTCCTAGATCGACAAGGTTACTCTGCTAGTAATATTTTTACAAGAGCATAATTTTCGGTATGGAAGGGATTTCTTGGTAGATGGATATAAAGTTTATGCTGGGTATACTGGGAAGCTTAAGGGAGGTGATGCTGTTTTAATAGCTGAGATCAGTCCTTTCCAATTGTTACATTGGGAAGAAGGGGGAGATGGGAGAGTGGCGAGGGTGGATGGGACATGGGG
The DNA here is from genome assembly GCF_038502225.1 of Cherax quadricarinatus. NCBI lineage: Eukaryota > Metazoa > Arthropoda > Malacostraca > Decapoda > Parastacidae > Cherax > Cherax quadricarinatus. The sequence goes on along the minus strand of NW_027195128.1, from coordinate 155,075 downwards.
TGGGGTACGTGTGTGTTTTGTGAGTGTATACATGCCGGCGGACAGTAATAGACGTGTTAAAGAGGATTTTGTATGGGACACACTGATTTATCATATGCGGGGGTTACCTGTTTATTCATTATTTGGAGGGGATTGGAATAGTGTGATACGTAGAAAAGATGTGAAACCGAGGGGTGCAGGGTGTGTTTTGGGGGTCCTGCGGGATGTTTTAGGGAGAGCAGGCTTAGCGGATGTAGTGAGGGGGGAGAGGTGGAATGTGGAGCATACTTATGTGAGGAGAGGATATGCGGCACGACTAGATCGTATTTATGCTTCTCCCGGGTTACAGGTTGCTAATACAGAAACTATAAACGTTGTGTTTTCAGATCATAGAGGAGTGGTCGTGGATGTGGGATGGGGAGGTTTACCAAAGCGTTACATGAGTTATTGGAAACTTAATGTGAGATTGTTAGATGAGCTGGAGGACGGTGTTAATTTTGTTGAGTGGTGGACAAATAAGTGGACCAAGGGGAGAAAAGGAGGTGATATACTACGATGGTGGGAGGAATATGGAGAACTTGATGAGGCTTCTTATATTTATTAAAGTATTGCAATGTTTTAAAATAAAATAATAAAGTATGGAGTACATGAAATTGTTAAAGTAAATGTTCGTCCTTGTGGTTTAGCGCAACTTTTTGAGTATATTAATAACAATAAAGTAAATGTTGGGGGGGGGGGGGAGTCACCTGCATCGTAAGCTGCATTGTGTCATTCTACATTATAAAAAAAAGTGATGGAAGCACTGTGTTTTTTGCAGTAGTGTGTTAGTTATGTGGTCAGGTGTATATCAGCACCATTATAAATAGTGTTACTTTGTGCACTGGAACAGTCACTGATGATGCCTATTTTTATATATATTTATATAATTTTTATATACATGACTGTCTATGTATATTTGTATGCATTGTTTTAAATAAAATATAAAAAAAAATTCCTAAAGTTTTATTTTAAATATGCTCTTAGTATATATAAACTGAGAAAATTGCACTGTTTCGTGAATATATTCCCTTGTAGCCTGAGTTGGCTGGTTGAAGTTTAAAACCTGTCAACTATACTAGGCTCATAAAGGCTGCTTGGTAAGCTGTCCACTAACAGTCATAAATAATTCAGTCACTATAATAGGGATTAAAGTAATATCTCAACATGTATATACTCTGGGAGAAATACAACCCTCTAAGTTGCATAGACATATGACCAGAGCTTAAACACTGGATCAGAAGTTAGGTACAACACTTGGAGTTGGCGTCCCGGGTGAGTGACGTCACGGGTGAGTGACGTCACGGATGAGTGACGTCACGGATGAGTGACGTCACGGATGAGCGACGTCACGGGTGAGTGACGTCACGGGTGACGTCAGACGTGAAACTGGTAGCGAGTACTTTGGTCAGAGAAACATTTCTGATATCTAGCTATAGTTATTTAGATTAAAATTCGTAATATAAATAAAAAAAATAACTTAATAAATAAATTATCTTCAGATAAGTTCCAGATATATCTCTTCAGCACTAACAGCCTCGTTAAATAAATATAACAAAACACTTGACAGGTGAACCAGTGGCTCTGAGAGAGCTGGTTCAGTCGCTCTGCCTCAACCTAACATGTCAGCGACTGTGATCAGTTTAGTGTTGGGTGAGGTAGTGATCGCACGTGTGTGTTACAGTGCACAATATTACGTGTTAAGTGTGAGTGATATAGTGTGAAATGTAAAGCACAACGTGTTACTGATATGTGGATAAAATCAAACGGTAGATATTGTGTTGCAGTGTGTAGAATGTCGTAAGAAAACCTTACAGTTTTTATCATTAGCTATCCTCAGAAGGGATTTTTAAGTGAGTTTCAGTTTTTTTTTTAATTTCAACTTTTTCTTTCTCGCTCATAACGCGAGAAGCCTCATCCGATATGCTTCTAATTTTCAAGGTTTGGCATAGCTCAAGGTCTGGTGAGGCCTGGTCACAGGCCGGGCGAGGCCTGGTCACAGGCCGGGCGAGGCCTGGTCACAGGCCGGGCGAGGCCTGGTCACAGGCCGGGCGAGGCCTGGTCACAGGCCGGGCGAGGCCTGGTCACAGACCGGGCGAGGCCTGGTCACAGGCCGGGCGAGGCCTGGTCACAGGCCGGGCGAGGCCTGGTCACAGGCCGGGCGAGGCCTGGTCAGAGACCGGGCGAGGCCTGGTCAGAGACCGGGCGAGGCCTGGTCACAGGCCGGGCGAGGCCTGGTCACAGGCCGGGCGAGGCCTGGTCACAGACCGGGCGAGGCCTGGTCACAGACCGGGCGAGGCCTGGTCACAGGCCGGGCGAGGCCTGGTCACAGGCCGGGCGAGGCCTGGTCACACGCCGGGCGAGGCCTGGTCAGAGACCGGGTCGCGGGGGCGTTATCCCCACAAACACACTCCAGGTATATAGCTTCAAACAATCATAAAAGCTGCCTCTCAAGTCACCGCCAGCAGAGAGTGAAATTCAGGTAAGTGGGTGTAGAGTTGATCATTTTATATGTAATATAATGCAGATCAAGCCACTTGGACATGGAAGTCTTGAGCTCTAGATTTTTTTCACTCTCGTGCGTCCTCACGAATAATGCATTGTAGCAAGACATCAACAGATAAGAGGGCAGAGCTGTATGACCCTTATAGGTTTAGCGCTTAGTTATAATAATAGTAACATAGGAGAAATTCTCTGAGGCTAGGAAGAAGCTATCATTGAAACCTTCTGTCTTGCTTCAGAGAATTTCCCCTCTTATATGTTGCTGTCTTGCAACATTTCATAGCTCCTGACGACGCACGAGGGTGCGAAAGATCTAGAACCAAAGATTATGATCCCAAAGTGGCTTGTTCTTCATTGTTAAGATAGCGTTTACGGTTGCACTGCATTCAATGTAAGGTAAGAAAAAATCATTCACAGTTTCCTGGTGGGAACGTCTTCAGTGCTCAATGCCTGATGCAAATAAACCTTGAAAGTTCACGTTAAACGTTGTGTGTGTGTGAGTGGAAGGGAGGGGGGGAATTTGTCAATATTAAAATAATGGTTAAGGAAACTGAATCATTGTTAACTGCCATAACGGGAGAATTACTCTTGTGATCGGCTTCAAACTGTCACCACTCGTGTGGTTCACTGAACACAATGTTCGCCCTCTTGTTGCTTAGCAAACGTTCCGATTTCCTAATTTTATTGAATAAAAAGTGAAGTTTATTTATATTTAATAACTAAAATGATTCTTCTTATCAGCCAAAAAATTATAATGAATCATTCTATATAAATGATGACAATCCTTAACTTTGTTATTAATAAGTGTTAATTTGAAATATTCCTGAAACTACCATTTCTGATCGTCTTCAGTCTTTCTCCCTTGATGGATTTTATTAACAATGTTTGATGCTGACTTTGAGTTCGTGATCATTTCAATTTACCAGTTTTATTAATTCCTAATTCCAGTGTAATAAAGAATGTTTCTGACGGGAAGTATTTTTTGTATTATTGATTTGGCACTGTATAACTACCAACTGGAATTTTTTTAAAGCAGTTTTATGAAAAAAATCTTGAATTATGAAAGTACAGTTTTTTAAATGAGTGTAGAGAATTTTTATTAATTATAAATGTAAAGAAAACCCGCGAAGAAGTTTTTTTTTTTTTAGTTTCTTTGTGTGTATCAAGGATAGACTTGTTTGTTTTCAGAACATAATCGACAAAACTTTTTTCTGTCTGAAGCATTTTTTTTCTCTCGATAACTTATTGGGCGAGCATTAAACTTTCATTACTGATGTAATGTATATAGAGGTAGATGTGTTGGAATATTTGCTGGTGTTGGTGACCTGTCAACAATAATACATAGAACATTTACAGATAATTGTATTGCTTGCCCTTGATGCTGGTGAGTGGCTCTTGATCTTGAAGGGACAATTCTTCTCAAGTGAATCGACTCTGAATGTGTCTCATTTCACAGTTGCTATATAATCTCAATTAGTTTAGCGCTATTGGCTGACTCCTAGATGAAACACAACTTATCTTCAGGTTGTGTAGGTGCAAGTGATGGTGTTTCCTGTGTAACTGAATATTGTATTTAGATGTCAGCCTTATAAACTTAGTGCTGATGTATTGACCTCGAAGAAAACGTCACCAAGATGGTAGGTTGTATAAGGTTTTAAGTGCCAGTTTTATTAATAAAGTTGGTTTATTTGAATGCCTTTTCTGTTCATAACTCAGTGTTGGGATTTATTCTGTTATTACAGTTTAAATAGTAATGTACTTCAAGGTGCCTGTGATTTATCTGCCCAGACACCATTGCGAAAATTAAGTTCCCTAAGGTTAAGTAAAATTAAATTATTTTCAGAATTACTTAGGTCTGTTTGCTTTTTTCGGGAATTTGGAAAATGTAAACGACGCTGCTTTTGTGATAACCTTTGATTATTATAATAAAAAAGAAGCGCTAAGCCACAAGGGCTATACAGCCCTGATAACCTTTGACTGTCGCTGCTATTATCTTCAACTCTTTTATGCTGGTAACTTGACAATGTAGCATGTAAATTATTCAGCTTTGTGTTTACGTATTTTAAGATATTTGTGTCTGAAGGTTTGAATTAGATTTGGTTTGTCTATTTCCTAAATTACCTATTTATTGAAGACATTATGATATTAGAATCTGATTACTTGAAAATATTAATTCTGAGTCGCTTCAAATCTTAACGTTAATATTTAACTGCGTTACAGACCTGTGCAACACTCCGCAACATTCTAATTGTTTGCAATGATGCACCAGACTGGACTTTTAGCAATTGGAGGAAAAATTTCTCGGATCACTACACGACCAAAATACATCCAGCTTATTATGTATTCATGTTAATATGTTGTAAACATACCGCACTTAGGAGATCACAACTTAAGACGACGTTTCGGTCCGACTTAGGACCTTTAATAAGTTACGTAGAGAAGTGAGAATGTTGTTGATGATGAAGTCGATGTAATCAGTATATAAGCCCCTTTATCGCACATATACTGTATTCTTATAATTAATGAACTGATTATATCCACTTCAGGCGGAGGAACTGATAACCTCAAACTCCTGTTGTTCTTCAATAGGAATCTGAGGACTGATGAAGCCAGTGAGTGGCAAAACGTTTCGACAATAAAGATACCCAGGTGTTGCACTTGTGTCTAATTTATCAAGTGAAGTACTGTTTACAGCACTATGGCAGTGGCAGTCCTGTCACAAAGGCGAGGTGAGTCTTCTGTATAGGTGTACTTGTACAGTCCTATGAAAGAAGCAGAGATGTTGGTGCAGCAGAATTCAGAATTTGTTATCGAAGGTCCGGTGTTCTCGCTCGTATTAGGCTCTATTCTCTTAAAGTCGACTCCTCTGCAGCCACCACCGGCGTTCGGGCCGCAGTCGGAAATAATACATTCGCCAGGAACGATGTCCAGATGCAGATCTTGGCCAGATGGTGACCTCTCACTGGTTCCCCAAGAAATGCCAGAGTTTGTCACATGGAATACCATTTGCAGCTCTATTTCGGGGGCAGCCCTTTGAAAAGGGCGCGGTGAGAGTTCTTCAGCTACAATTGTATATATTTTGGTAGAATTACCGACAATATGTAATGTAAAAGTTGCACTTGTATCCTTTACATTAGCTACAATTATTGCAGATGCTCTGTAGCTGGAGCACAGAACGTCTTAGTTCAAGTAGTGCCACTCACACAGCTCGTAGGGAGTAGCAGAGGTGCTGGAGCAGGAATCAGGGTTAAATCTCGGGTATATTATATGGGCCAGTGTTCTCCCTGGCATGAAGCGCTCAACTCCCAAAGCTCTAATTCATTTGAGAGATTCCTGGCACAAAGGGCAGCAGCCCAAGTGACAAAGGAGGCTCATAGGATGTCTGATGCCTGTAGCGAAAAGTTAAGGAGGGCGGGGCAGAATATATGTAAGAGGATACGGGGGAATTGAGCGGCAGAAAAGGAGGAAATAGTGGTGTGCAGTGTGTTGTATTAGCGAGAAAACAGTAACATTAGTAATGGAGGTAGTCAATGTGAATAAAAACACAGGAGTACTACAGGAGAGCTGCTGACCCACGAGGTAGGACAAAATCCCCTGTGGGACAAACAGTAAACAAAGGAAGGAACCCATCTAAGCAGAAGATAAGAAAGAAAGACAATGAAAATATGGGAATGGTGAAGAGGTAATGAAACGAGGAGATGAAGGTCAGGTCAAATGACGAGTGTTTTGAAGTTTAGAGCATTTGACAATGTAATGAGAAAGGAAGGCATCTGTAGAGTGAAAGCTTGGACTATGTATAAGGGATGCTTCAACAAGAGATGTTAGAAAGTCACTCATGGTGAAACATGAAATTTAACCATGAGTGGCGAAACGTTTCCTTTAAAAAATGTCATGGACTATACGTAAGTATTATTTTCCACATCATGTTTGGTCGGTAACATCATAGCTCTTTTGTGTTATGTTAGACATTATTGTCATTCTTTTAACTGGTCCTCTGGCAAAATTGTCTACCTTTCTAACCTTCACAGACGCCTTCTCGTTGAAGCATCACAAAACATTCCAAATACGAATCTTAGTCTAGTCCTGTCTCTGTAAATACCTTTCTTTCTCATTACATTGTCAAATTCAATTCAATTCAATTCAATTCAATAAGGGTTACAATGTGGGGTTTACAGGTTTTGGGTATTGTGCGGTTTACATGTTATAAAATACTAATTACAGAGGGGGCCACTAGGACACCTAGCATGGTTAGGCATTTCGAGCAGACTTGGATTAATTCTTAACATTAAATCCTTACAGATTATGGTATTAAGGCTAAGTGACTACATCGTAATTTGTGAGTTTAGCAATGTGAATGCTTTTGTTTTGGCACAATACAAAGTGTCTATATTGGAGTATCATAGGCAAACTTATGACTAGTTAGGATTTATTATTTTAAGATTAAGATTAGTATTTCTGGGTTTATCGTCAGTGGGTGAGTGAGTGTAATCGTGAACCACCAGGTGGTTATCATGTAGTTAGTTGTCGGGGTGGATCAGGGAGATAAGATGTTTTCTAACTGTAGTTTTGAAAGTGATGAATGTGTCTGCAGTTCTAGAGTTTTCAGGTAGGGTGTCCCAGATTTTAGGTCCTTTGAAATACATTGAATTTTTGTAAAGGTTTAGTCGAACACGGGGAATGTCATAGAGATGTTTGTGTCTGGTGTTATGCCTGTGGATCCTGTCACAACTATCAAGAAAGCATTTTAGATCAAGGTTAATATTGGAATTTAAGGTCCTGTAGATATAGATTGCACAGTAGTAAGTGTGGATGTTCTGAACAGGGAGTAAGTTTAGATCTATGAAGAGTGGGGGGAGGGGTGTTGCCAGGGATGGGATTTAGTGATTATTCTTACTTCAGCTTTTTGTTGGGTTATTATTGGCTTTAGGTGTGTTGCTGCAGTTGAACCCCAAGCACAGATAGCATAGGTGAGGTATGGAAATATAAGTGAATGGTATAGTGTGAGAAGGGCAGTTTGCGGCACGTAGTATCGTATCTTGGAGAGGATCCCCACCGTTTTGGATACTTATTTTGTTGTGTTGGATATGGGCGCTGAAATTTAGGTTGTTGTCGAGGTATAGGCCAAGGAATTTGCCCTCATTATGTCTGGCAATTAGTGTTGTCGATCTTAATGTTAAGTTGCGCAACACCTGCTCGGCTACCAAACATAATATAGTAGGTTTTGCCAGTGTTAAGTGTAAGTTTATTGGCTGTCATCCAAGTCTATATTTTGAGCAGCAGCCGTTAACAATGGTGTTGAGGGTGGCAAGATTAGGGTGGGAGATGACATAAGTCATGTCTTCAGCAAAGAGAATGGGTTTCAGGTGTTGGGATATGTTTGGAAGATCATTGATGTAAATGAGGAAGAGCAGGGGTCCAAGGACACTTCCCTGCGGAACTCCAGTATCAAGTGGCCGTATTGATGAGGCTGTGTCTTTAATGGTGACATACTGATACCTATTAGAAAGGTAGGATTTAAAATATGCAAGCGCATGGCCTCTTATACCATAGTGGTCAAGTTTGTGGGGTAGGATGCCGTGGTCTACTGTGTCAAACGCTTTTCTTAGGTCAGTAAAAATTCCTAGCCGATATTCCTTATTTTCCAATGCTGTGCAAAGCAGGTCTAGCATTTTTATAATTGCATCATTAGTGCTTTTATTTTTCCTGAATTCAAATTGGCAGGGTTGAGTATGTTTTGTGACGTTATAAATGAATAGTCTCCTGTGCACGAGTTTCTCGAAGATTTTGGATAGCAATGGTAAGTTTGATATTGGCCTATAGTTGTTTACGTCTGTAGGGTCACCACCTTTATGTATTGGTGTAACCCTTGCTGTCTTGAGTAGTGTCGGGGAAGTGCTAGTTTCTAGTGACTTGTTAAAAAGTAATGTAATAGCATGCGAAAGGACATGGGCCGCTCGCTTGAGCAATAATGGTGGGACGTGAGACAGATTCCCGGAGTTATTTTTAAGTGACTTTATGATCGCGGTGACTTCCGTGGGCTCAGTTGGTACAAGATAGAAGGAATTTGGGAAATTCCCATCTAGGTAGTCCCTGGCACGGGCATTGGTACGTGGGATTTTACTGGCGAGATTAGATCCTATGTTTGAGAAGAAGTCGTTTATCTTGTTAGCTGTATCAGTGGGATGCAGTGGTGTTTCATGAGGTTTAGTTAGAACAATATTATTTTTTTTTTTTTCAGTTTGTGGGTCCCCAGAATCTGGGAAAGTGTTTTCCAGGTCTTTTTTATTTCTCCTCTTGTGTCAGTGAATCTGCTGGAGTAGTACAGTTGTTTGGCTTTCTTTATTAATTTGGTGAGAACTGTTGAATATTGTTTAAGAATATCTTCGTGTAATAAGCCATGTCTATATTGCTTTTCATATTGGTGTTTCTTATCAATGGATTTCAGAATGCTGCTGGTTAGCCATGGGCAACCAAGCCGTTTATTCGTGATCTGTTTCGCTTTTATAGGACAATGTTTGTCGTATAGTCTTAAGTATTTTGTTAAGAGAAATGTCTGTCCAATCGTCAATACCATTGGCATTGGAGAATTCTGTAGGCCAGTCAACAGTCTCTAGGTCTGCTGTGAAATTCCTTATTGAGGCCTCGTCATGGAGTCTAAATGAAACTTTGTTGTATTCGAGTGGTGGCTTACTAATGTTTGTTAAGAGGAAGGTTGGGTAGTGGTCAGTAGTGCTGTCTGTGATTATCCCTGATTTAAGAGGGGCTAGTATATTGGTCCATATGTGGTCTATTATGGTTGCACTTATCTCAGTCTGGTTGGTTTAGTTATTGTTGGTATGAGAAGTGTGTTGTTCATATTGTTGATGAAATCAATTAGTCTGATCATCTGGTAGGCCAAGGTTGATATTGAAGTCTCCAGCTAAGAGAAGGTGGTGCTTGTTCATTTGTCTGTTTGTTATTAGTGACTTTAGATTCTCACTGAAGTTTGGGATGTTTGTGTGGGGTATCCGGTATATGGCACCGATTGTTATAGGCGTCTTGAGGTTTTTTACAGTAAAATTAGCAAAAATGTATTCCCCATATTCATCACTAAAGCAATTAGTGCTAATGCAAGATAGTTGGTTAGAGTAATAGATTGCAGTATCACTCCCAACTTGGTATGGTCTGCAGTTGTGGATTGTTGTGTATCCTGGTAGCGGGTAGATACCAACTGTGTCCTGCTTAAGCCAGGTCTCAGTAAGAATAATGCAGGAGAAGGGTGTCTTAGTGACTTAAGGAGTGCCAGGAGGTCATCATAGTGTTTGCTTAAGGACCTGATGTTGTAGTTAAGAACTGATAGACTTTGAACAGTGTTCAGGACAGTGCTGGCCTGTGATGCTGTGTAATAAAGGCAGTTACTTTCCAATAAGTTTTGATTGTGTGTTAGATTATGGAGGTTTAGATCAGGGTCAACGTGATCATTCATCTTTTAGGTTTAAATAGTGGTTGTTTATATCCTGTATTATGTGGTGAGTTCTAATACTGATTTCTGTAGTGGTGGGAGGTTTGGATAAGTATACCGCTAAAGCACTTTGGTCATATAGAGTATAGTCACTAATAAACATAATGAAATTGATATTGTCTATGTGTTGTGCTAGAATGAGCTGAAGTACAACTAGGTATAAACTAATACTATAAAAGAAAACAAATTACAAGTGGCACCAGACTCACTCTTGTAATTGCACTAAGGTCTAATATAATGAATTTAGTGTTGTCTATGTATTGAGCTAGAATGAGCTAAAGTACAACTAGGTATAAACTTGTAATATAAAAATACAAATTAAAATGGTACTTGCAATTGCACTAGGGTCTGATATATGTTGTTAACAAGATCAAGAGAATAATTAGATTTAAACTGACAAAATAAAATTCACAAATTAAAGTACCAAAAGAATAATAAGTAAAAAATAACAATGGCAATGACTTGGTTATAATATGATAGTAAGATGGTAGACAGGTACACAGGTACGAATAATAATATGAAGGTTGGAGTTGAATATACAAACTTGAAAATTTGGCAACAAAATGTTATGAAAAGTATAAAATAATGATTAATTTACAAAAGCAAAATTGACTGGTAGTAAATATGGTGTTTAATAAAATTTTAGTAAGTAATAATGATTACAAAAAAGATTAATTAGCAAAAAAAAAAAATAAAAATGAAAAAGTAATGTTTATTTCAAGTATTAAATTTTAAGAACAGTTATTTGGATTCAATATTGCACTGGTAGTTATACTAGAGGTTATTTGGCAGTACAAGGTATTTAAGAGTACTCTAAGATAGTAAATGTGGTATTAAAACAGGTTATGGTAATTAGACAAGTAATGGTAATTAAATGTCAAAAATGTTAAGAGTAAATTGTACTGATAGTAAAAATGGCAATTAATTATTAATTTTAGTAAGTAATATCAATTAATAGTATTTAAAAAAATATGAGGTAGTAATATGGACAGAGAAAGTATCAATTCAGCTAATATTTAAGCAAACAATAGTAAATAAGAAAATTACATAAGGTGACTTATGCTTACTAGTAAAATCACATAATGAGGTAGTTGATTATTTAATTACTAAGAGATTGTACTATGAAATTTGAACAATCATGGAGCAAAACATTACAATACGTAGGCTTTTAGGTTGGACATTGTTTAGTTATTCTCTAAGATTAGTATCCCTGAGAAATCGTGATAGATCATTCTCGTTCGTGATTGTGTCCAGTTGACCTACATTCGTTTTCCTAACTAGAATTTTCCCATCCCGTGTGAAGCATTGGTTATTGTGTCATTATTCTCCCGCTTAAGTTTTCTGACTCTATACAGGAGGTTCTGACGTTATTTGGTAAGACACACTTTCTTTACTTTAATAGATGCAATTATTAAGTCATGTGAGTGGAATCTAAGCATAACACTTTATCTACTATGGGATCCTAGTAACCTGGCTTCCGTTATTTCTGACTCTGGTACTGTAACTTTTGTTTGGTCCTTTATGATCTGGAGAGTAATTTCTTTACTGTTCGTTTGGTTCATATCACTGGGAAAAAGTGGACTGTTAACTATTACTGCGTCCGATAGTTTATCTTGTTCAGTTTTATCTTCTTGGAGAGCAAAGTAGTCACTGAACTGGTTATCTAAGTTGTTCTTCCATTCTTTTACTGCTTCCTCAACCTTTGTATTAAGAGATATTATTTGTTCTGTATGGCTATCTATGACTCTGGATGGTCTTGCCATAGTTAGTCATTCCTGGTGTTGATAACTTTTGTTCAAGACTGAGGATTTTGTTCTCGAGTTGTGTCATCCTGGTGTCTTGTTTTGTTAGCGTCTCTCGAAGATTCATATTTTCAATAACTAAGGTGGAGATGCATGACTTTAGGGTATCTGGATCGTTGGTCATACCTGAGACTACTTGGTAGGTTGAATCCTTTTAAGAGAGGGGTGGTTGGGCTGAGGGCAGCCATGTTTGTTGTTGTTGTTGTGGTGTCGCCTTGAGTGGTGGTGAGAGGGGTGGTTGCTGGGCCGGCGTCCTCCTGGCTACACTTGTTGAATACACAAATAACCCGCACATAAAAGAGAGAAGCTTACGACGACGTTTCGGTCCGACTTGGACCATTGGTGACTTTGTCAATGGTCCAAGTCGGACCGAAACGTCGTCGTAAGCTTCTCTCTTTTATGTGCGGGTTATTTGTGTATCGTTCCAGTCACGGTATTGTGCCTTTTTTTGTTATTTACTTGTTGAATAGTTGACTTTTCGGTGTTTTCTTGCTGGCATTGGTGCTGTTTCCTCTGAGATTGCGCCTCATAATACTACAGGAATTAGTGTAGTTAAGAATTATTATAATCAAAAAGAAGCGCTAAGCCACAAGGACTATACAGTGTAGTTAAGAAGTTGTAGTTATACAAAGCTTATGGTTACGTTGTTCGGCTGGCAGCGGGGTGTTGCTTTGGGTTTGAGGGCAGTCTTCCTTTGATCTCTATTATTTTCGATTTGTAGGTTTCACTGTTGGTAATCTTTGGTCATTCTGGGTGCTACGTTGGGTAGTGCAGTTTTGCTTGTAACTAGGTCATCATAGGAGCATTGGTGGCTCTGATAGTAGGAGAAAAGTACGAAGCTTGAAGGTCGCTGCTGTTGCTGCCGCTGCCTGGCCTTTGTCTCTTATCTGCTCAGGTGGGTTCTATCAAACGTTGTCTTACTCATAAATTTATATCCTAGTGCGGGTTATTTGTGAATAGCTTTGGTATAAACCTTGGTAATAAATAAATTTGTGAATAGCTTTACCTAATGTCATACAGCCTAACCATGCAGAGAGTTTTATGACTGGTCTAGGTTATGATAGGTTTGGCTGGGATTTGGGAGTAAGTACATAACGGCTGTATATTATTATGCACGTTTTACAGGATAAGGTATTGTTCATGCTAGTGACTTACAAGCAAATTACAGCCTTGGAAAGCTAGGATAGACACAAGTTTTGTTATTGTGACAATCTTGGTTTTTGTGTATATAAACTGTTGGTTTAGAAAGACACATAAGCAAACACTATGACATATTTATTAGAAAACGTTTCGGTCCTGGGACCTTGATCACTTCTAACATACGGAGGTAGAAAGACATTATACCATATAAACTGTTAAATTTATCCGTGGTGGTAATACCGCCTTAAATTTAAATGATTGGCCAAAATGGTTTGGTGATGCGTTGTTGGCATCGCTGGAGTACCAGGTAATGACAGTGAAGGCAGAGTACCAGGTAATGACAGTGAAGGCAGAGTACCAGGTAATGACAGTGAAGGCAGAGTACCAGGTAATGACAGTGAAGGCAGAGTACCAGGTAATGACAGTGAAGGCAGAGTACCAGGTAATGACAGTGAAGGCAGAGTACCAGGTAATGACAGTGAAGGCAGAGTACCAGGTAATGACAGTGAAGGCAGAGTACCAGGTAATGACAGTGAAGGCAGAGTACCAGGTAATGACAGTGAAGGCAGAGTACCAGGTAATGACAGTGAAGGCAGAGTACCAGGTAATGACAGTGAAGGCAGAGTACCAGGTAATGACAGTGAAGGCAGAGTACCAGGTAATGACAGTGAAGGCAGAGTACCAGGTAATGACAGTGAAGGCAGAGTACCAGGTAATGACAGTGAAGGCAGAGTACCAGGTAATGACAGTGAAGGCAGAGTACCAGGTAATGACAGTGAAGGCAGAGTACCAGGTAATGACAGTGAAGGCAGAGTACCAGGTAATGACAGTGAAGGCAGAGTACCAGGTAATGACAGTGAAGGCAGAGTACCAGGTAATGACAGTGAAGGCAGAGTACCAGGTAATGACAGTGAAGGCAGAGTACCAGGTAATGACAGTGAAGGCAGAGTACCAGGTAATGACAGTGAAGGCAGAGTAATGACAGTGAAGGCAGAGTAGACAGTGAAGGCAGAGTACCAGGTAATGACAGTGAAGGCAGAGTACCAGGTAATGACAGTGAAGGCAGAGTACCAGGTAATGACAGTGAAGGCAGAGTACCAGGTAATGACAGTGAAGGCAGAGTACCAGGTAATGACAGTGAAGGCATAGCACCAGGTAATGACAGTGAAGGCATAGCACCAGGTAATGACAGTGAAGGCATAGCACCAGGTAATGACAGTGAAGGCATAGCACCAGGTAATGACAGTGAAGGCAGAGTACCAGGTAATGACAGTGAAGGCAGAGTAATAATGACAGTGAAGTGAAGGCAGAGTACCAGGTAATGACAGTGAAGGCAGAGTATCAGGTAATGACAGTGAAGGCAGAGTACCAGGTAATGACAGTGAAGGCAGAGTACCAGGTAATGACAGTGAAGGCAGAGTACCAGGTAATGACAGTGAAGGCAGAGTACCAGGTAATGACAGTGAAGGCAGAGTACTAGGTAATGACAGTGAAGGCAGAGTAATGACAGTGAAGGCAGAGTACCAGGTAATGACAGTGAAGGCAGAGTACCAGGTAATGACAGTGAAGGCAGAGTACCAGGTAATGACAGTGAAGGCAGAGTACCAGGTAATGACAGTGACGGCAGAGTACCAGGTAATGACAGTGAAGGCAGAGTACCAGGTAATGACAGTGACAGGCAGAGTACCAGGTAATGACAGTGAAGGCAGAGTACCAGGTAATGACAGTGAAGGCAGAGTACCAGGTAATGACAGTGACAGAGTACAGGTAATGACAGTGAAGGCAGAGTACCAGGTAATGACAGTGAAGGCAGAGTACCAGGTAATGACAGTGAAGGCAGAGTACCAGGTAATGACAGTGAAGGCAGAGTACCAGGTAATGACAGTGAAGGCAGAGTACCAGGTAATGACAGTGACGGCAGAGTACCAGGTAATGACAGTGAAGGCAGAGTACCAGGTAATGACAGTGACGGCAGAGTACCAGGTAATGACAGTGAAGGCAGAGTACCAGGTAGTGACAGTGAAGGCAGAGTACTAGGTAATGACAGTGACGGCAGAGTACCAGGTAATGACAGTGACGGCAGAGTACCAGGTAATGACAGTGAAGGCAGAGTACCAAGTAATGACAGTGACGGCAGAGTACCAAGTAATGACAGTGACGGCACAGTACCAAGTAATGACAGTAATGACAGTGACGGCAGAGAATGACAGTGACGGCAGAGTACCAAGTAATGACAGTGACGGCAGAGTACCAAGTAATGACAGTGAAGGCAGAGTACCAAGTAATGACAGTGACGGCAGAGTACCAAGTAATGACAGTGAAGGCAGAGTACCAAGTAATGACAGTGAAGGCAGAGTACCAAGTAATGACAGTGACGGCAGAGTACCAAGTAATGACAGTGACGGCAGAGTACCAAGTAATGACAGTGACGGCAGAGTACCAGGTAATGACAGTGAAGGCAGAGCACCAGGTAATGACAGTCAAGGCAGAGTACCAAGTAATGACAGTGACGGCAGAGTACCAAGTAATGACAGTGACGGCAGAGTACCAAGTAATGACAGTGACGGCAGAGTACCAAGTAATGACAGTGACGGCAGAGTACCAAGTAATGACAGTGACGGCAGAGTACCAAGTAATGACAGTGACGGCAGAGTACCAAGTAATGACAGTGACGGCAGAGTACCAAGTAATGACAGTGACGGCACAGTACCAGGTAATGACAGTAACGGAGGGACAAAATAATTTTCAAAAGAGAATGACTTAAGATTTTGTGCTGGTACCCAGTGAGGATTTATGGACAACCAATAGTTAGTTGTAATAGTGGATGGTATTGCAATACCACGAAGTTGTAGTTACATGACAAGCAGCAGTTGGATTTTTTATTATTCAGATGACGGTTCACTTGCTCAGTATACTTTAACATATTTGATAGAACATAACTAGTAACAATTTACAGTCTGCAGTCAAACATAGAAGTCATCACGAGAAAATAAGTAAATACTTGAGAAAATGAACATATTACGTAAATAAAATACACATCAATCTTCATCCTTATTTGTAGAAAAGTGCCATATTTTTTTTTAAAACAAGCAAAACCTACAATAAAGTAGATCGCTGCATAATTTTCCGCAAGAAGCGTCGCATCCAACATCAAAACCTCTTTTTCAATTTGTGACCTCGATGGACAAAAAAAAAAAAATCAGAAAAGCTGATGTCTTAAAAAATTGCATGCAGTGGTTGGGATGAGATTTGCATATTATAAACCACAAGAAGCTTAAGTAGACGTTAACCAGCATAAATACGAAATTCAGACTGATAATAGGAACAATGTTTAATCATCTGGTGAACTTTGATGGTTCAAAACTCTGAATAAAAGAAGAGGAAAAGTTCAAAGATAAATGCTGTGTAGCTGCTCTCAACATGGTATTATTATACATTTACACACAACTAAGACCGATTCCAGTTGACAGAACCCTTTTTAATACAGATTCTGAGGCATAATGCTGCAGAGAACTACCAATATTGCTACAACCATTACCACTACAACTACCAGTACTATTTAACATGATGCGTCTCCATTGTAAAGGAGATCAATAATAATTTTTTCAACTTAGTCACCCATGGGTCGATTGACAGCAGCCTCAGCTGACTGAGGGGTCCGAGGCTCGATCCCCGGCACGGTTGGAAACTTTTGATATGTTTCCTTACACCTGCTGTCCCTCGAAGAGTTAGTAGGTACCTGGGTGTCATTGACGGTGGCATCCTGGGGGAGGTAGTATACCTTAGACAGGGCTGGAATTCGAAGTGAGATTAGGTAGGATATTTTTCTTAGCCTCTAAAATTGATCAGTTTAAAAAACCGCTGTATTCCCTCGATACAACTCTTCAACAGCAGTAGCTGGGCAATGATTGTGCGAATTTTATCATAGCCAACAGTGGTATTACTGTGAACATATTGCATGTTATTTGAGATGTCTAAAATATCATCAAAGTTAGCCAGTGACAAACTGAACTCCAAATTTAAGGCAGCAAGGTAGATATTTCCACCATATTTACGAAATATTCTCAGCTCATTAAGCGGTGCTTCATTTTGCCCTTGAACGTAGTGGTCTCTCGTGTTCTGTTCATGCTCACTTCCGAATTCTAGACGTCATATTTTGTGGTGTATAATTTTGATGACCAGTTATTCTTTAACTTGTAAGGAAAGTCTTTACTGATGAAGTCTACTGAAGTGTATTAAAATAGTTGAGGGAAGGAGGTCCTTAAGCTAGTTGGCGTGATATAAACGTGACCAGAGGTTGGACAAAATAACATGAATACCTGCTGATTGAACTGTCAAATAACTGAATAATAAATTTAAATGTGTTAAAGGTCCGTTTTTGAGTTATCCAAAACGATAATACACCAATTCACACCTCTAGAAATGTTCAAAACTGGTATGAATAACATGAAGGTGAAGACTAACACTTGGATTGGCCTCCACAATCACCGGATCTAAATATTATCGAGCATCTGTGAGGGTCAGTTGGAACTGCAAGTCAGGAACCGATTCCTTCCACCGTCGTCTTTGGAAGAGTTTCAGCAAATTTTGTTCGAGTAATGGCTCAAAATTTCTCTGGATACTGTTCAAATGCTATATGAATAATTTTTTCGATGAATTGATGCTATTTTAGCTGCAAATGTCGGACCAACTCCATATTGAAACTAAAAAATGTCAAAGAACAAGTTATTATTATTTATTATCACACCGGCCGATTCCCACCAAGGCAGGGTGGCCCGAAAAAGAAAAACTTTCACCATCATTCACTCCATCACTGTCTTGCCAGAAGGGTGCTTTACACTACAGTTTTTAAACTGCAACATTAACACCCCTCCTTCAGAGTGCAGGCACTGTACTTCCCATCTCCAGGACTCAAGTCCGGCCTGCCGGTTTCCCTGAATCCCTTCATAAATGTTACTTTGCTCACACTCCAACAGCACGTCAAGTATTAAAAACCATTTGTCTCCATTCACTCCTATCAAACACGCTCACGCATGCCTGCTGGAAGTCCAAGCCCCTCGCACACAAAACCTCCTTTACCCCCTCCCTCCAACCCTTCCTAGGCCGACCCCTACCCCGCCTTCCTTCCACTACAGACTGATACACTCTTGAAGTCATTCTGTTTCGCTCCATTCTCTCTACATGTCCGAACCACCTCAACAACCCTTCCTCAGCCCTCTGGACAACAGTTTTGGTAATCCCGCACCTCCTCCTAACTTCCAAACTACGAATTCTCTGCATTATATTCACACCACACATTGCCCTCAGACATGACATCTCCACTGCCTCCAGCCTTCTCCTCGCTGCAACATTCATCACCCACGCTTCACACCCATATAAGAGCGTTGGTAAAACTATACTCTCATACATTCCCCTCTCTGCCTCCAAGGACAAAGTTCTTTGTCTCCACAGACTCCTAAGTGCACCACTCACTCTTTTTCCCTCATCAATTCTATGATTCACCTCATCTTTCATAGACCCATCCGCTGACACGTCCACTCCCAAATATCTGAATACGTTCACCTCCTCCATACTCTCTCCCTCCAATCTGATATTCAATCTTTCATCACCTAATCTTTTTGTTATCCTCATAACCTTACTCTTTCCTGTATTCACCTTTAATTTTCTTCTTTTGCACACCCTACCAAATTCATCCACCAATCTCTGCAACTTCTCTTCAGAATCTCCCAAGAGCACAGTGTCATCAGCAAAGAGCAGCTGTGACAACTCCCACTTTGTGTGTGATTCTTTATCTTTTAACTCCACGCCTCTTGCCAAGACCCTCGCATTTACTTCTCTTACAACCCCATCTATAAATATATTAAACAACCACGGTGACATCACACATCCTTGTCTAAGGCCTACTTTTACTGGGAAAAAATTTCCCTCTTTCCTACATACTCTAACTTGAGCCTCACTATCCTCGTAAAAACTCTTCACTGCTTTCAGTAACCTACCTCCTACACCATACACTTGCAACATCTGCCACATTGCCCCCCTATCCACCCTGTCATACGCCATTTCCAAATCCATAAATGCCACAAAGACCTCTTTAGCCTTATCTAAATACTGTTCACTTATATGTTTCACTGTAAACACCTGGTCCACACACCCCCTACCTTTCCTAAAGCCTCCTTGTTCATCTGCTATCCTATTCTCCGTCTTACTCTTAATTCTTTCAATTATAACTCTACCATACACTTTACCAGGTACACTCAACAGACTTATCCCCCTATAATTTTTGCACTCTCTTTTATCCCCTTTGCCTTTATACAAAGGAACTATGCATGCTCTCTGCCAATCCCTAGGTACCTTACCCTCTTCCATACATTTATTAAATAATTGCACCAACCACTCCAAAACTATATCCCCACCTGCTTTTAACATTTCTATCTTTATCCCATCAATCCCGGCTGCCTTACCCCCTTTCATTTTACCTACTGCCTCACGAACTTCCCCCACACTCACAACTGGCTCTTCCTCACTCCTACAAGATGTTATTCCTCCTTGCCCTATACACGAAATCACAGCTTCCCTATCTTCATCAACAAGTTGTTCCTATTAATTTGTTCCAACTATTGTGTTTCTTAATAAAATTGACATAGTAATGTAATTAGCCATGAATGCAAAAGTCTGTTCTCTCAGTTTCCTTCCCTACGGATGGTGAGTCAACTAGTTGTTTGGAGCACTGAACAATGTTTGTCTTGTGCTATTATCAATTGCTGGACTGCACAGTAGAATTTGTGTTTTTTACCACATGTTGGCATCAGGCTGTGAGACTACGCTTTCTCGTCTTCGCATGGGCCACACACGTCTCACTCATTGGTATCTCATGGAGAGTTGCCCAGTTTTACTCTGTGTGGATTGTCAGGTTCCAATTTCAGTTTGCTATATTCTGTCTGACTGCTCAGTGTGTCAGCAAGCACCCTAGAATTCACCTTCGGCGTCGTCACCGCTCTAACTTTTCCCTCCTCGCTGACAGCCCCATCTTTAACACAGACTCCCTCTTTGTAATTAATGTAAATTGGTTATGATATTTAGGTCTTGATGGTAGAACAAGATGATTAATATAAATTTCCTTGTTTTCCTTTACAGGTAAGTGTGGATTACTGGTCATCGTGGGACAACTCTCGCACCGCATGACAGGTAGGTCCATATTCCTACTTTAAACACACCTAACCAATGAGCAAAATGTTGCTGTCAGTTGTATCAACACTTGGGAATCATTGTTGTTGTTGTTTCTGATAGCTTGTAATGTGAAACTTGTGGGAAATACAGTATGTTCCAGACTAGCTCAGGTGATTGTGGTTGTCTGGTTCCCACGAGTCTACACCAGAGTTTACTAGGATGTGACAGTAGTCAACTGGGTGTTTTTTAAGGTGTGCAGGATTAGGACCACCAATAAGTCCACACTTGTCATTTTCAGTAACTGCAGTAAATTCACAGTGGTGTGTTGCAGAGAACAACACAAACCTGTAAAACAAAGAGTTGTTGATAATTAATTCAGTGTTAAACTTCATAGTTTTATCCTAAAAAAAGTAATATGTAATTGCCAGAAGAACTGTTATTTTTTTCTCAATATTCTCAGAGTATCAGTGTTTAGTCTCGTACGAACCTGGCACTGTTGTGGCGGGAACCAGGCACTGTTGTGGCGGGAACCTGGCACTGTTGCGGTGGGAACCTGGCACTGTTGTGGCGGGAACCTGGCACTGTTGCGGTGGGAACCTGGCACTGTTGTGGCGGGAACCTGGCACTGTTGTGGCGGGAACCTGGCACTGTTGTGGCGGGAACCTGGCACTGTTGTGGCGGGAACCTGGCACTGTTGTGGCGGGAACCTGGCACTGTTGTGGCGGGAACCTGGCACTGTTGTGGCGGGAACCTGGCACTGTTGTGGCGGGAACCTGGCACTGTTGTGGCGGGAACCTGGCACTGTTGTGGCGGGAACCTGGCACTGTTGTGGCGGGAACCTGGCACTGTTGTGGCGGGAACCTGGCACTGTTGTGGCGGGAACCTGGCACTGTTGTGGCGGGAACCTGTCACTGTTGTGGCGGGAACCTGGCACTGTTGTGGCGGGAACCTGGCACTGTTGTGGCGGGAACCTGGCACTGTTGTGGCGGGAACCTGGCACTGTTGTGGCGGGAACCTGGCACTGTTGTGGCGGGAACCTGGCACTGTTGTGGCGGGAACCTGGCACTGTTGTGGCGGGAACCTGGCACTGTTGTGGCGGGAACCTGGCACTGTTGTGGCGGGAACCTGGCACTTTTGTGGCGGGAACCTGGCACTGTTGTGGCGGGAACCTGGCACTGTTGTGGCGGGAACCTGGCACTGTTGTGGCGGGAACCTGGCACTGTTGTGGCGGGAACCTGGCACTGTTGTGGCGGGAACCTGGCACTGTTGTGGTGGGAACCTGGCACTGTTGTGGCGGGAACCTGGCACTGTTGTGGCGGGAACCTGGCACTGTTGTGGCGGGAACCTGGCACTGTTGTGGCGGGAACCTGGCACTGTTGTGGCGGGAACCTGGCACTGTTGTGGCGGGAACCTGGCACTGTTGTGGCGGGAACCTGGCACTGTTGTGGCGGGAACCTGGCACTGTTGTGGCGGGAACCTGGCACTGTTGTGGTGGGAACCTGGCACTGTTGTGGCGGGAACCTGGCACTGTTCTGGCGGGAACCTGGCACTGTTCTGGCGGGAACCTGGCACTGTTGTGGTGGGAACCTGGCACTGTTGTTGCGGGAACCTGGCACTGTTGTGGTGGGAACCTGGCACTGTTGTGGCGGGAACCTGGCACTGTTGTGGCGGGAACCTGGCACTGTTGTGGTGGGAACCTGGCACTGTTGTGGCGGGAACCTGGCACTGTTGAGGCGGGAACCTGGCACTGTTGTGGCGGGAACCTGGCACTGTTGAGGCGGGAACCTGGCACTGTTGTGGCGGGAACCTGGCACTGTTGAGGCGGGAACCTGGCACTGTTGTGGTGGGAACCTGGCATTGTTGTGGCGGGAAACTGGCACTGTTGTGGCGGGAACCTGGCACTGTTGTGGCGGGAACCTGGCACTGTTGTGGCGGGAACCTGGCACTGTTGTGGCGGGAACCTGGCACTGTTGTGGCGGGAACCTGGCACTGTTGTGGCGGGAACCTGGCACTGTTGTGGCGGGAACCTGGCACTGTTGTGGCGGGAACCTGGCACTGTTGTGGTGGGAACCTGGCACTGTTGTGGCGGGAACCTGGCACTGTTGTGGCGGGAACCTGGCACTGTTGTGGGCAGGAACCTGGCACTGTTGTGGCGGGAACCTGGCACTGTTGTGGCGGGAACCTGGCACTGTTGTGGCGGGAACCTGGCACTGTTGTGGCGGGAACCTGGCACTGTTGTGGCGGGAACCTGGCACTGTTGTGGCGGGAACCTGGCACTGTTGTGGCGGGAACCTGGCACTGTTGTGGCGGGAACCTGGCACTGTTGTGGCGGGAACCTGGCACTGTTGTGGTGGGAACCTGGCACTGTTGTGGCGGGAACCTGGCACTGTTGTGGTGGGAACCTGGCACTGTTGTGGCGGGAACCTGGCACTGTTGTGGGGGGAACCTGGCACTGTTGAGGTGAGAACCTTGCACTGTTGAGTCGGGAACCTGGCACTGTTGAGTCGGGAACCTGGCACTGTTGTGGGCGTGAACCTGGCACTGTTGAGGAGGGAACCTGGCACTGTTGTGGCGGGAACCTGGCACTGTTGTGACGGGAACCTGGCACTGTTGTGCAGATAACTACACACTCGCACTCTCAGATAACTACACACCCGCACTCTCAGATAACTACACACTCGCACTCTCAGATTACACACTCGCACTCTCAGATAACTACACACCCGCACTCTCAGATTACACACCCGCACTCTCAGATAACTACACACTCGCACTCTCAGATTACACACTCGCACTCTCAGATAACTACACACCCGCACTCTCAGATAACTACACACTCGCACTCTCAGATAACTACACACTCGCACTCTCAGATAACTACACACTCGCACTCTCAGATAAATACACACTCGCACTCTCAGATAACTACACACTCGCACTCTCAGATAACTACACACTCGCACTCTCAGATAACTACACACTCGCACTCTCAGATAACTACACACTAGCACTCTCAGATAACTACACACTCGCACTCTCAGATAACTACACACTCGCACTCTCAGATAACTACACACTCGCACTCTCAGATAACTACACACTCGCACTCTCAGATAACTACACACTCGCACTCTCAGATAACTACACACTCGCACTCTCAGATAACTACACACTCGCACTCTCAGATAACTACACATTCGCACTCTCAGATAACTACACACTCGCACTCTCAGATTACACACTCGCACTCTCAGATTACACACCCGCACTCTCAGATAACTACACACTCGCACTCTCAGATAACTACACACTCGCACTCTCAGATAACTACACACTCGCACTCTCAGATAACTACACACTCGCACTCTCAGATAACTACACACTCGCACTCTCAGATAACTACACACTCGCACTCTCAGATAACTACACACTCGCACTCTCTGATAACTACACACTCGCACTCTCAGATAACTACACACCCGCACTCTCAGATAACTACACACTCGCACTCTCAGATAACTACACACTCGCACTCTCAGATAACTACACACTCGCACTCTCAGATAACTACACACTCGCACTCTCAGATAACTACACACTCGCACTCTCAGATAACTACACACTCGCACTCTCAGATAACTACACACTCGCACTCTCAGATAACTACACACTCGCACTCTCAGATAACTACACACTCGCACTCTCAGATAACTACACACTCGCACTCTCAGATAACTACACACTCGCACTCTCAGATAACTACACACTCGCACTCTCAGATAACTACACACTCGCACTCTCAGATAACTACACACTCGCACTCTCAGATAACTACACACCCGCACTCTCAGATAACTACACACTCGCACTCTCAGATAACTACACACTCGCACTCTCAGATAACTACACACTCGCACTCTCAGATAACTACACACTCGCACTCTCAGATAACTACACACTCGCACTCTCAGATAACTACACACTCGCACTCTCAGATAACTACACACTCGCACTCTCAGATAACTACACACTCGCACTCTCAGATAACTACACACCCGCACTCTCAGATAACTACACACTCGCACTCTCAGATAACTACACACTCGCACTCTCAGATAACTACACACTCGCACTCTCAGATAACTACACACTCGCATTCTCAGATAACTACACACTCGAACTCTCAGATAACTACACACCCGCACTCTCAGATAACTACACACTCGCACTCTCAGATAACTACACACTCGCACTCTCAGATAACTACACACTCGCACTCTCAGATAACTACACACTCGCACTCTCAGATAACTACACACTCGCACTCTCAGATAACTACACACTCGCACTCTCAGATAACTACACACTCGCACTCTCAGATAACTACACACTCGCACTCTCAGATAACTACACACTCGCACTCTCAGATAACTACACACTCGCACTCTCAGATAACTACACACTCGCACTCTCAGATAACTACACACTCGCACTCTCAGATAACTACACACTCGCACTCTCAGATAACTACACACTCGCACTCTCAGATAACTACACACTCGCACTCTCAGATAACTACACACTCGCACTCTCAGATAACTACACACTCGCACTCTCAGATAACTACACACTCGCACTCTCAGATAACTACACACCCGCACTCGCACTCTCAGATAACTACACACTCGCACTCTCAGATAACTACACACTCGCACTCTCAGATAACTACACACTCGCACTCTCAGATAACTACACACTCGCACTCTCAGATAACTACACACTCGCACTCTCAGATAACTACACACTCGCACTCTCAGATAACTACACACTCGCACTCTCAGATAACTACACACTCGCACTCTCAGATAACTACACACTCGCACTCTCAGATAACTACACACTCTCAGATAACTACACTCAGATAACTACACACTCGCACTCTCAGATAACTACACACTCGCACTCTCAGATAACTACACACTCGCACTCTCAGATAACTACACACTCGCACTCTCAGATAACTACACACTCGCACTCTCAGATAACTACACACTCGCACTCTCAGATAACTACACACTCGCACTCTCAGATAACTACACACCCGCACTCTCAGATAACTACACACTCGCACTCTCAGATAACTACACACTCGCACTCTCAGATAACTACACACTCGCACTCTCAGATAACTACACACTCGCACTCTCAGATAACTACACACTCGCACTCTCAGATAACTACACACTCGCACTCTCAGATAACTACACACTCGCACTCTCAGATAACTACACACCCGCACTCTCAGATAACTACACACTCACACTCTCAGATAACTACACACTCGCACTCTCAGATAACTACACACTCGCACTCTCAGATAACTACACACTCGCACTCTCAGATTACACACTCGCACTCTCAGATAACTACACACTCGCACTCTCAGATAACTACACACTCGCACTCTCAGATAACTACACACTCGCACTCTCAGATAACTACACACTCGCACTCTCAGATAACTACACACTCGCACTCTCAGATAACTACACACTCGCACTCTCAGATAACTACACACTCGCACTCTCAGATAACTACACACTCGCACTCTCAGATAACTACACACTCGCACTCTCCGATAACTACACACTCGCACTCTCAGATAACTACACACTCGCACTCTCAGATAACTACACACTCGCACTCTCAGATAACTACACACTCGCACTCTCAGATAACTACACACTCGCACTCTCAGATAACTACACACTCGCACTCTCAGATAACTACACACTCGCACTCTCAGATAACTACACACTCGCACTCTCAGATAACTACACACTCGCACTCTCAGATAACTACACACTCGCACTCTCAGATAACTACACACTCGCACTCTCAGATAACTACACACTCGCACTCTCAGATAACTACACACTCGCACTCTCAGATAACTACACACTCGCACTCTCAGATAACTACACACTCGCACGCTCAGATAACTACACACTCGCACTCTCAGATAACTACACACTCGCACTCTCAGATAACTACACACTCGCTCTCTCAGATAACTACACACTCGCACTCTCAGATAACTACACACTCGCACTCTCAGATAACTACACACTCGCACTCTCAGATAACTACACACTCGCACTCTCAGATAACTACACACTCGCACTCTCAGATAACTACACACTCGCACTCTCCGATAACTACACACTCGCACTCTCAGATAACTACACACTCGCACTCTCAGATAACTACACACTCGCACTCTCAGATAACTACACACTCGCACTCTCAGATAACTACACACTCGCACTCTCAGATAACTACACACTCGCATTCTCAGATAACTACACACTCGCACTCTCAGATAACTACACACTCGCACTCTCAGATAACTACACACTCGCACTCTCAGATAACTACACACTCGCACTCTCAGATAACTACACACTCGCACTCTCAGATAACTACACACTCGCACTCTCAGATAACTACACACTCGCACTCTCAGATAACTACACACTCGCACTCTCAGATAACTACACACTCGCACTCTCAGATAACTACACACTCGCACTCTCAGATAACTACACACTCGCACTCTCAGATAACTACACACTCGCACTCTCAGATAACTACACACTCGCACTCTCAGATAACTACACACTCGCACTCTCAGATAACTACACACTCGCACTCTCAGATAACTACACACTCGCACTCTCAGATAACTACACACTCGCACTCTCAGATAACTACACACTCGCACTCTCAGATAACTACACACTCGCACTCTCAGATAACTACACACTCGCACTCTCAGATAACTACACACTCGCATTCTCAGATAACTACACACTCGCACTCTCAGATAACTACACTCTGATAACTACACACTCGCACTCTCAGATAACTACACACTCGCACTCTCAGATAACTACACACTCGCACTCTCAGATAACTACACACTCGCACTCTCAGATAACTACACACTCGCACTCTCAGATAACTACACACTCGCACTCTCAGATAACTACACACTCGCACTCTCAGATTACACACTCGCACTCTCAGATAACTACACACTCGCACTCTCAGATAACTACACACTCGCACTCTCAGATAACTACACACTCGCACTCTCAGATAACTACACACTCGCACTCTCAGATAACTACACACTCGCACTCTCAGATAACTACACACTCGCACTCTCAGATAACTACACACCCGCACTCTCAGATAACTACACACTCGCACTCTCAGATAACTACACTCTCGCACTCTCAGATAACTACACACTCGCACTCTCAGATAACTACACACTCGCACTCTCAGATAACTACACACCCGCACTCTCAGATAACTACACACCCGCACTCTCAGATAACTACACACTCGCACTCTCAGATAACTACACACTCGCACTCTCAGATAACTACACACCCGCACTCTCAGATAACTACACACCCGCACTCTCAGATAACTACACACCCGCACTCTCAGATAACTACACACTCGCACTCTCAGATAACTACACACCCGCACTCTCAGATAACTACACACCCGCACTCTCAGATAACTACACACTCGCACTCTCAGATAACTACACACCCGCACTCTCAGATAACTACACACCCGCACTCTCAGATAACTACACACCCGCACTCTCAGATAACTACACACCCACACTCTCAGATAACTACACACTCCCACTCTCAGATAACTACACACCCGCACTCTCTGATAACTACATACCCGCACTCTCAGATAACTACACACTCGCACTCTCTGATAACTACACACCCGCACTCTGATAACTACATACCCGCACTCTCAGATAACTACACACTCCCACTCTCAGATAACTACACACCCGCACTCTCTGATAACTACACACCCGCACTCTCAGATAACTACACACTCCCACTCTCAGATAACTACACACTCGCACTCTCAGATAACTACACACCCGCACTCTCTGATAACTACACACCCGCACTCTCAGATAACTACACACTCCCACTCTCAGATAACTACACACTCGCACTCTCAGATAACTACACACTCGCACTCTCAGATAAAACAATGAAACTCTGGTGAAGTAAATAAAATCTTCAGTCTGGGAAACTCGACGTCCTGACAACAGAGAATTTCAGCGACGCATCTTATGACTTGGCCGGCAGGTCTTACTGTTCTTCTGTTACTGCACTCTACTGTTCTTCTGTGTTACTGCACTCTTCTGTTCTTCCGTGTTATTGTACTGAACTGTTTTGCGTTACTGTCCTGTATTGTTCTTCTGTGTTACTCTTCTGTATTGCTCTTCTGTGTTATTGTACTGATCTGCTGTGTTATTGTACTCTTCTTCCATGATACTGTACTGTTCTTGTGTGTTACCGTACTGATCTTCTGTTTTATGGAACTGATCTTCTGTGTTAATGTGCTGCTGTTCTGTGTTACTCTAATGTTTCACTGTGTTACTGTAATGTTTGTTCTTCTGTGTTACTGTATTGATCTTCTGTGATACTGTACTGTTCTTCTGAATCACTATAATGTGCTGATGTACGGTACTGTTGTGCGTTAATGTACCAAACTCTTCTGTGTTACTCTACTGTACTGTTCTTCTGTGTTACTCTACTGTACTGTTCTTCTGCGATACTGTACTGTATTGCTCTTCTGTGTTACTCTACTAAACTCTTTTCCTGTGTTACTATATTGTTCTTCTATGTCTCTGTACTGTTCTAATGTTTTACTGTACTGTTCATATGCGTTGCTGTACTGTATTGTTCTTCTGTGTTATTCTACTGTACTGTTCTTCTGTGCTATTGTACTGTACTGGTTTTCTATGTTATTTTACTGTGCTAATCTTCTGTGTTACTGTATTGTACTGGTCTTCTGTGTTATTGTTTTGTACTCTTCTGTTTTGCTGTACTGTTCTTCTGTGCTATTGTACTGTACTTGTCTTCTGTGTTTTGTACTGTTCTTGTCTTCTGTGTTATTGTACTGTATTGACCTTCTGTGTTAGTGAACAGATCTGTGTTATTGTACTGTACTTGTCTTTTGTGGAATTGTACAGTACTTGTCTTATGTGTTTTTGTACTGTTCTTCTGTGTTACTGTACGAATCTTCTGTTTTACTGTACTGTTTTTCTGAGTCACGGCACTGTTCTTTTGTGTTATTGTACTGTTCTTCTGTGTTATTGTACTGTTCTTCTGAGTCACTGTGCTGCTCTTCTGTGTTTCTGTACTTTTCTTCTGTGTTACTGTATTGTATTCTTCTTTGCTACTGTACTGTTTTTCTGTGCTACTGCATTGTTCTTCTGTTTTACTGTACAGTTCTTCTGTGTTATTGTACTGATCTTCTGTGTTATTTACTCTTTTTTTTCTGTTACTGTACTGTTCTGAGTTACCATACTGTTCCGTGTTACTGTACTGTTCTGAGTTACCATACTGTTGCGTGTTACTGTACTGTTCTGAGTTACCATACTGTTCCGTGTTACTGTACTGTTCTGAGTTACCATACTGTTCCGTGTTACTGTACTGTTCTGAGTTACCATACTGTTCCGTGTTACTGTACTGTTCTGAGTTACCATACTGTTCCGTGTTACTGTACTGTTCTGAGTTACCATACTGTTCCGTGTTACTGTACTGTTCTGAGTTACCATACTGTTCCGTGTTACTGTACTGTTCTGAGTTACCATACTGTTCCGTGTTACTGTACTGTTCTGAGTTACCATACTGTTCCGTGTTACTGTACTGTTCTGAGTTACCATACTGTTCCGTGTTACTGTACTGTTCTGAGTTACCATACTGTTCCGTGTTACTGTACTGTTCTGAGTTACCATACTGTTCCGTGTTACTGTACTGTTCTGAGTTACCATACTGTTCCGTGTTACTGTAGTTACTGTTCTGAGTTACCATACTGTTCCGTGTTACTGTACTGTTCTGAGTTACCATACTGTTCCGTGTTACTGTACTGTTCTGAGTTACCATACTGTTCCGTGTTACTGTACTGTTCTGAGTTACCATACTGTTCCGTGTTACTGTACTGTTCTGAGTTACCATACTGTTCCGTGTTACTGTACTGTTCTGAGTTACCATACTGTTCCGTGTTACTGTACTGTTCTGAGTTACCATACTGTTCCGTGTTACTGTACTGTTCTGAGTTACCATACTGTTCCGTGTTACTGTACTGTTCTGAGTTACCATACTGTTCCGTGTTACTGTACTGTTCTGAGTTACCATACTGTTCCGTGTTACTGTACTGTTCTGAGTTACCATACTGTTCCGTGTTACTGTACTGTTCTGAGTTACCATACTGTTCCGTGTTACTGTACTGTTCTGAGTTACCATACTGTTCTGAGTTACCATACTGTTCCGTGTTACTGTACTGTTCTGAGTTACCATACTGTTCCGTGTTACTGTACTGTTCTGAGTTACCATACTGTTCCGTGTTACTGTACTGTTCTGAGTTACCATACTGTTCCGTGTTACTGTACTGTTCTGAGTTACCATACTGTTCCGTGTTACTGTACTGTTCTGAGTTACCATACTGTTCCGTGTTACTGTACTGTTCTGAGTTACCATACTGTTCCGTGTTACTGTACTGTTCTGAGTTACCATACTGTTCCGTGTTACTGTACTGTTCTGAGTTACCATACTGTTCCGTGTTACTGTACTGTTCTGAGTTACCATACTGTTCCGTGTTACTGTACTGTTCTGAGTTACCATACTGTTCCGTGTTACTGTACTGTTCTGAGTTACCATACTGTTCCGTGTTACTGTACTGTTCTGAGTTACCATACTGTTCCGTGTTACTGTACTGTTCTGAGTTACCATACTGTTCCGTGTTACTGTACTGTTCTGAGTTACCATACTGTTCCGTGTTACTGTACTGTTCTGAGTTACCATACTGTTCCGTGTTACTGTACTGTTCTGAGTTACCATACTGTTCCGTGTTACGTGTTAGTTACCATACTGTTCCGTGTTACTGTTCTGAGTTACCATACTGTTCCGTGTTACTGTACTGTTCTGAGTTACCATACTGTTCCGTGTTACTGTACTGTTCTGAGTTACCATACTGTTCCGTGTTACTGTACTGTTCTGAGTTACCATACTGTTCCGTGTTACTGTACTGTTCTGAGTTACCATACTGTTCCGTGTTACTGTACTGTTCTGAGTTACCATACTGTTCCGTGTTACTGTACTGTTCTGAGTTACCATACTGTTCCGTGTTACTGTACTGTTCTGAGTTACCATACTGTTCCGTGTTACTGTACTGTTCTGAGTTACCATACTGTTCCGTGTTACTGTACTGTTCTGAGTTACCATACTGTTCCGTGTTACTGTACTGTTCTGAGTTACCATACTGTTCCGTGTTACTGTACTGTTCTGAGTTACCATACTGTTCCGTGTTACTGTACTGTTCTGAGTTACCATACTGTTCCGTGTTACTGTACTGTTCTGAGTTACCATACTGTTCCGTGTTACTGTACTGTTCTGAGTTACCATACTGTTCCGTGTTACTGTACTGTTCTGAGTTACCATACTGTTCCGTGTTACTGTACTGTTCTGAGTTACCATACTGTTCCGTGTTACTGTACTGTTCTGAGTTACCATACTGTTCCGTGTTACTGTACTGTTCTGAGTTACCATACTGTTCCGTGTTACTGTTGTTCTGAGTTACCATACTGTTCCGTGTTACTGTACTGTTCTGAGTTACCATACTGTTCCGTGTTACTGTACTGTTCTGAGTTACCATACTGTTCCGTGTTACTGTACTGTTCTGAGTTACCATACTGTTCCGTGTTACTGTACTGTTCTGAGTTACCATACTGTTCCGTGTTACTGTACTGTTCTGAGTTACCATACTGTTCCGTGTTACTGTACTGTTCTGAGTTACCATACTGTTCCGTGTTACTGTACTGTTCTGAGTTACCATACTGTTCCGTGTTACTGTACTGTTCTGAGTTACCATACTGTTCCGTGTTACTGTACTGTTCTGAGTTACCATACTGTTCCTGTGTTAGTTACCATACTGTTCCGTGTTACTGTTGTTCTGAGTTACCATACTGTTCTGAGTTACGTGTTACTGTACTGTTCTGAGTTACCATACTGTTCCGTGTTACTGTACTGTTCTGAGTTACCATACTGTTCCGTGTTACTGTACTGTTCTGAGTTACCATACTGTTCCGTGTTACTGTACTGTTCTGAGTTACCATACTGTTCCGTGTTACTGTACTGTTCTGAGTTACCATACTGTTGCGTGTTACTGTACTGTTCTGAGTTACCATACTGTTCCGTGTTACTGTACTGTTCTGAGTTACCATACTGTTGCGTGTTACTGTACTGTTCTGAGTTACCATACTGTTGCGTGTTACTGTACTGTTCTGAGTTACCATACTGTTCCGTGTTACTGTACTGTTCTGAGTTACCATACTGTTCCGTGTTACTGTACTGTTCTGAGTTACCATACTGTTCCGTGTTACTGTACTGTTCTGAGTTACCATACTGTTCCTGTGTTCTGAGTTACCATACTGTTCCGTGTTACTGTTGTTCTGAGTTACCATACTGTTCCGTGTTACTGTACTGTTCTGAGTTACCATACTGTTCCGTGTTACTGTACTGTTCTGAGTTACCATACTGTTCCGTGTTACTGTACTGTTCTGAGTTACCATACTGTTCCGTGTTACTGTACTGTTCTGAGTTACCATACTGTTCCGTGTTACTGTACTGTTCTGAGTTACCATACTGTTCCGTGTTACTGTACTGTTCTGAGTTACCATACTGTTCCGTGTTACTGTACTGTTCTGAGTTACCATACTGTTCCGTGTTACTGTACTGTTCTGAGTTACCATACTGTTCCGTGTTACTGTACTGTTCTGAGTTACCATACTGTTCCGTGTTACTGTACTGTTCTGAGTTACCATACTGTTCCGTGTTACTGTACTGTTCTGAGTTACCATACTGTTCCGTGTTACTGTACTGTTCTGAGTTACCATACTGTTCCGTGTTACTGTACTGTTCTGAGTTACCATACTGTTCCGTGTTACTGTACTGTTCTGAGTTACCATACTGTTCCGTGTTACTGTACTGTTCTGAGTTACCATACTGTTCCGTGTTACTGTACTGTTCTGAGTTACCATACTGTTCCGTGTTACTGTACTGTTCTGAGTTACCATACTGTTCCGTGTTACTGTACTGTTCTGAGTTACCATACTGTTCCGTGTTACTGTACTGTTCTGAGTTACCATACTGTTCCGTGTTACTGTACTGTTCTGAGTTACCATACTGTTCCGTGTTACTGTACTGTTCTGAGTTACCATACTGTTCCGTGTTACTGTACTGTTCTGAGTTACCATACTGTTCCGTGTTACTGTACTGTTCTGAGTTACCATACTGTTCCTGTGTTACTGTACTGTTCTGAGTTACCATACTGTTCCGTGTTACTGTACTGTTCTGAGTTACCATACTGTTCCGTGTTACTGTACTGTTCTGAGTTACCATACTGTTCCGTGTTACTGTACTGTTCTGAGTTACCATACTGTTCCGTGTTACTGTACTGTTCTGAGTTACCATACTGTTCCGTGTTACTGTACTGTTCTGAGTTACCATACTGTTCCGTGTTACTGTACTGTTCTGAGTTACCATACTGTTCCTTGTTAGTTACTACTGTTCCGTGTTACTGTTGTTCTGAGTTACCATACTGTTCCGTGTTACTGTACTGTTCTGAGTTACCATACTGTTCCGTGTTACTGTACTGTTCTGAGTTACCATACTGTTCCGTGTTACTGTACTGTTCTGAGTTACCATACTGTTCCGTGTTACTGTACTGTTCTGAGTTACCATACTGTTCCGTGTTACTGTACTGTTCTGAGTTACCATACTGTTCCGTGTTACTGTACTGTTCTGAGTTACCATACTGTTCCGTGTTACTGTACTGTTCTGAGTTACCATACTGTTCCTGTGTTCTGACTGTACTGTTGTTCTGAGTTACCATACTGTTCCGTGTTACTGTACTGTTCTGAGTTACCATACTGTTCCGTGTTACTGTGCTGTTCTGAGATACCATACTGTTCCGTGTTACTGTACTGTTCTGAGTTACCATACTGTTCCGTGTTACTGTACTGTTCTGAGTTACCATACTGTTCCGTGTTACTGTACTGTTCTGAGTTACCATACTGTTCCGTGTTACTGTACTGTTCTGAGTTACCATACTGTTCCGTGTTACTGTACTGTTCTGAGTTACCATACTGTTCCGTGTTACTGTACTGTTCTGAGTTACCATACTGTTCCGTGTTACTGTACTGTTCTGAGTTACCATACTGTTCCGTGTTACTGTACTGTTCTGAGTTACCATACTGTTCCGTGTTACTGTACTGTTCTGAGTTACCATACTGTTCCGTGTTACTGTACTGTTCTGAGTTACCATACTGTTCCGTGTTACTGTACTGTTCTGAGTTACCATACTGTTCCGTGTTACTGTACTGTTCTGAGTTACCATACTGTTCCGTGTTACTGTACTGTTCTGAGTTACCATACTGTTCCGTGTTACTGTACTGTTCTGAGTTACCATACTGTTCTGTTCTGTGTTACTGTACTGTTCTGAGTTACCATACTGTTCCGTGTTACTGTACTGTTCTGAGTTACCATACTGTTCCGTGTTACTGTACTGTTCTGAGTTACCATACTGTTCCGTGTTACTGTACTGTTCTGAGTTACCATACTGTTCCGTGTTACTGTTCTGTGAGTTACTGTTCCGTGTTACTGTTATGTTCTGAGTTACCATACTGTTCCGTGTTACTGTACTGTTCTGAGTTACCATACTGTTCCGTGTTACTGTACTGTTCTGAGTTACCATACTGTTCCGTGTTACTGTACTGTTCTGAGTTACCATACTGTTCCGTGTTACTGTACTGTTCTGAGTTACCATACTGTTCCGTGTTACTGTACTGTTCTGAGTTACCATACTGTTCCGTGTTACTGTACTGTTCTGAGTTACCATACTGTTCCGTGTTACTGTACTGTTCTGAGTTACCATACTGTTCCGTGTTACTGTACTGTTCTGAGTTACCATACTGTTCCGTGTTACTGTAGTTACTGTTCTGACTGTACTGTTCTGAGTTACCATACTGTTCCTGTGTTCTGAGTTACTACTGTACTGTTGTTCTGAGTTACCATACTGTTCTGAGTTACGTGTTACTGTACTGTTCTGAGTTACCATACTGTTCCGTGTTACTGTACTGTTCTGAGTTACTACTGTTCCGTGTTACTGTTGTTCTGAGTTACCATACTGTTCCGTGTTACTGTACTGTTCTGAGTTACCATACTGTTCCGTGTTACTGTACTGTTCTGAGTTACCATACTGTTCCGTGTTACTGTACTGTTCTGAGTTACCATACTGTTCCGTGTTACTGTACTGTTCTGAGTTACCATACTGTTCCGTGTTACTGTACTGTTCTGAGTTACCATACTGTTCTGTGTTACTGTACTGTTCTGAGTTACCATACTGTTGCGTGTTACTGTACTGTTCTGAGTTACCATACTGTTCCGTGTTACTGTACTGTTCTGAGTTACCATACTGTTCCGTGTTACTGTACTGTTCTGAGTTACCATACTGTTCCGTGTTACTGTACTGTTCTGAGTTACCATACTGTTCCGTGTTACTGTACTGTTCTGAGTTACCATACTGTTCCGTGTTACTGTACTGTTCTGAGTTACCATACTGTTCCGTGTTACTGTACTGTTCTGAGTTACCATACTGTTCCGTGTTACTGTACTGTTCTGAGTTACCATACTGTTCTGAGTTACGTGTTACTGTACTGTTCTGAGTTACCATACTGTTCCGTGTTACTGTACTGTTCTGAGTTACCATACTGTTCCGTGTTACTGTACTGTTCTGAGTTACCATACTGTTCCGTGTTACTGTACTGTTCTGAGTTACCATACTGTTGCGTGTTAGTTACTACTGTTCCGTGTTACTGTTGTTCTGAGTTACCATACTGTTCTGAGTTACGTGGTACTGTACTGTTCTGAGTTACCATACTGTTCCGTGTTACTGTACTGTTCTGAGTTACCATACTGTTGCGTGTTACTGTACTGTTCTGAGTTACCATACTGTTCCGTGTTACTGTACTGTTCTGAGTTACCATACTGTTGCGTGTTACTGTACTGTTCTGAGTTACCATACTGTTCCGTGTTACTGTTCTGAGTTACCATACTGTTCCGTGTTACTGTACTGTTCTGAGTTACCATACTGTTCCGTGTTACTGTAGTTACCATACTGTTCTGTTACTGTACTGTTCTGAGTTACCATACTGTTCCGTGTTACTGTAGTTACCATACTGTTCCGTGTTACTGTGCTGTTCTGAGTTACCATACTGTTCCGTGTTACTGTACTGTTCTGAGTTACCATACTGTTGCGTGTTACTGTACTGTTACTGTACTGTTCTGAGTTACCATACTGTTCCGTGTTACTGTACTGTTCTGAGTTACCATACTGTTCCGTGTTACTGTACTGTTCTGAGTTACCATACTGTTCCGTGTTACTGTACTGTTCTGAGTTACCATACTGTTCCGTGTTACTGTACTGTTCTGAGTTACCATACTGTTCCGTGTTACTGTACTGTTCTGAGTTACCATACTGTTCCGTGTTACTGTACTGTTCTGAGTTACCATACTGTTCAGAGTTACGTGTTACTGTACTGTTCTGAGTTACCATACTGTTCCGTGTTACTGTACTGTTCTGAGTTACCATACTGTTCCGTGTTACTGTACTGTTCTGAGTTACCATACTGTTCCGTGTTACTGTACTGTTCTGAGTTACCATACTGTTCCGTGTTACTGTACTGTTCTGAGTTACCATACTGTTCCGTGTTACTGTGCTGTTCTGAGTTACCATACTGTTCCGTGTTACTGTACTGTTCTGAGTTACCATACTGTTCCGTGTTACTGTACTGTTCTGAGTTACCATACTGTTCCGTGTTACTGTACTGTTCTGAGTTACCATACTGTTCCGTGTTACTGTACTGTTCTGAGTTACCATACTGTTCCGTGTTACTGTACTGTTCTGAGTTACCATACTGTTCCGTGTTACTGTACTGTTCTGAGTTACCATACTGTTCCGTGTTACTGTACTGTTCTGAGTTACCATACTGTTCCGTGTTACTGTACTGTTCTGAGTTACCATACTGTTCCGTGTTACTGTACTGTTCTGAGTTACCATACTGTTCCGTGTTACTGTACTGTTCTGAGTTACCATACTGTTCCGTGTTACTGTACTGTTCTGAGTTACCATACTGTTCCGTGTTACTGTACTGTTCTGAGTTACCATACTGTTCCGTGTTACTGTGATCTTCTGAGTTACCATACTGTTCCGTGTTACTGTACTGTTCTGAGTTACCATACTGTTCCGTGTTACTGTACTGTTCTGAGTTACCATACTGTTCCGTGTTACTGTACTGTTCTGAGTTACCATACTGTTTACTGTACTGTGTTGTACTGTTCTGAGTTACCATACTGTTCCGTGTTACTGTTCCGTGTTACTGTTCTGAGTTACCATACTGTTCCGTGTTACTGTACTGTTCTGAGTTACCATACTGTTCCGTGTTACTGTACTGTTCTGAGTTACCATACTGTTCCTGTGTTACTGTACTGTTCTGAGTTACCATACTGTTCCGTGTTACTGTTGTACTGTTCTGAGTTACCATACTGTTCCGTGTTACTGTACTGTTCTGAGTTACCATACTGTTCCGTGTTACTGTACTGTTCTGAGTTACCATACTGTTCCGTGTTACTGTACTGTTCTGAGTTACCATACTGTTCCGTGTTACTGTACTGTTCTGAGTTACCATACTGTTCCGTGTTACTGTACTGTTCTGAGTTACCATACTGTTCCGTGTTACTGTACTGTTCTGAGTTACCATACTGTTCCGTGTTACTGTACTGTTCTGAGTTACCATACTGTTCCGTGTTACTGTACTGTTCTGAGTTACCATACTGTTCCGTGTTACTGTACTGTTCTGAGTTACCATACTGTTCCGTGTTACTGTACTGTTCTGAGTTACCATACTGTTCCGTGTTACTGTACTGTTCTGAGTTACCATACTGTTCCGTGTTACTGTACTGTTCTGAGTTACCATACTGTTCCGTGTTACTGTACTGTTCTGAGTTACCATACTGTTGCGTGTTACTGTATTGTACTTGTCTTCTGTGTTACTGTACTGTACTGGTCTTGTGTGTTATTGTACTGTACTGGTCTTGTGTGTTATTGTACTGTACTGGTCTTGTGTGTTATTGTACTGTACTGGTCTTGTGTGTTATTGTACTGTACTGGTCTTGTGTGTTATTGTACTGTACTGGTCTTGTGTGTTATTGTACTGTACTGGTCTTGTGTGTTATTGTACTGTACTGGTCTTGTGTGTTATTGTACTGTACTGGTCTTGTGTGTTATTGTACTGTACTGGTCTTGTGTGTTATTGTACTGTACTGGTCTTGTGTGTTATTGTACTGTACTGGTCTTGTGTGTTATTGTACTGTACTGGTCTTGTGTGTTATTGTACTGTACTGGTCTTGTGTGTTATTGTACTGTACTGGTCTTGTGTGTTATTGTACTGTACTGGTCTTGTGTGTTATTGTACTGTACTGGTCTTGTGTGTTATTGTACTGTACTGGTCTTGTGTGTTATTGTACTGTACTGGTCTTGTGTGTTATTGTACTGTACTGGTCTTGTGTGTTATTGTACTGTACTGGTCTTGTGTGTTATTGTACTGTACTGGTCTTGTGTGTTATTGTACTGTACTGGTCTTGTGTGTTATTGTACTGTACTGGTCTTGTGTGTTATTGTACTGTACTGGTCTTGTGTGTTATTGTACTGTACTGGTCTTGTGTGTTATTGTACTGTACTGGTCTTGTGTGTTATTGTACTGTACTGGTCTTGTGTGTTATTGTACTGTACTGGTCTTGTGTGTTATTGTACTGTACTGGTCTTGTGTGTTATTGTACTGTACTGGTCTTGTGTGTTATTGTACTGTACTGGTCTTGTGTGTTATTGTACTGTACTGGTCTTGTGTGTTATTGTACTGTACTGGTCTTGTGTGTTATTGTACTGTACTGGTCTTGTGTGTTATTGTACTGTACTGGTCTTGTGTGTTATTGTACTGTACTGGTCTTGTGTGTTATTGTACTGTACTGGTCTTGTGTGTTATTGTACTGTACTGGTCTTGTGTGTTATTGTACTGTACTGGTCTTGTGTGTTATTGTACTGTACTGGTCTTGTGTGTTATTGTACTGTACTGGTCTTGTGTGTTATTGTACTGTACTGGTCTTGTGTGTTATTGTACTGTACTGGTCTTGTGTGTTATTGTACTGTACTGGTCTTGTGTGTTATTGTACTGTACTGGTCTTGTGTGTTATTGTACTGTACTGGTCTTGTGTGTTATTGTACTGTACTGGTCTTGTGTGTTATTGTACTGTACTGGTCTTGTGTGTTATTGTACTGTACTGGTCTTGTGTGTTATTGTACTGTACTGGTCTTGTGTGTTATTGTACTGTACTGGTCTTGTGTGTTATTGTACTGTACTGGTCTTGTGTGTTATTGTACTGTACTGGTCTTGTGTGTTATTGTACTGTACTGGTCTTGTGTGTTATTGTACTGTACTGGTCTTGTGTGTTATTGTACTGTACTGGTCTTGTGTGTTATTGTACTGTACTGGTCTTGTGTGTTATTGTACTGTACTGGTCTTGTGTGTTATTGTACTGTACTGGTCTTGTGTGTTATTGTACTGTACTGGTCTTGTGTGTTATTGTACTGTACTGGTCTTGTGTGTTATTGTACTGTACTGGTCTTGTGTGTTATTGTACTGTACTGGTCTTGTGTGTTATTGTACTGTACTGGTCTTGTGTGTTATTGTACTGTACTGGTCTTGTGTGTTATTGTACTGTACTGGTCTTGTGTGTTATTGTACTGTACTGGTCTTCTGTGTTATTGTACTGTACTGGTCTTCTGTGTTATTGTACTGTACTGGTCTTGTGTGTTATTGTACTGTACTGGTCTTGTGTGTTATTGTACTGTACTGGTCTTGTGTGTTATTGTACTGTACTGGTCTTGTGTGTTATTGTACTGTACTGGTCTTGTGTGTTATTGTACTGTACTGGTCTTGTGTGTTATTGTACTGTACTGGTCTTGTGTGTTATTGTACTGTACTGGTCTTGTGTGTTATTGTACTGTACTGGTCTTGTGTGTTATTGTACTGTACTGGTCTTGTGTGTTATTGTACTGTACTGGTCTTGTGTGTTATTGTACTGTACTGGTCTTGTGTGTTATTGTACTGTACTGGTCTTGTGTGTTATTGTACTGTACTGGTCTTGTGTGTTATTGTACTGTACTGGTCTTGTGTGTTATTGTACTGTACTGGTCTTGTGTGTTATTGTACTGTACTGGTCTTGTGTGTTATTGTACTGTACTGGTCTTGTGTGTTATTGTACTGTACTGGTCTTGTGTGTTATTGTACTGTACTGGTCTTGTGTGTTATTGTACTGTACTGGTCTTGTGTGTTATTGTACTGTACTGGTCTTGTGTGTTATTGTACTGTACTGGTCTTGTGTGTTATTGTACTGTACTGGTCTTCTGTGTTATTGTACTGTACTGGTCTTGTGTGTTATTGTACTGTACTGGT
The DNA here is from genome assembly GCF_038502225.1 of Cherax quadricarinatus. NCBI lineage: Eukaryota > Metazoa > Arthropoda > Malacostraca > Decapoda > Parastacidae > Cherax > Cherax quadricarinatus. The sequence continues at coordinate 114,259 of NW_027195128.1, read as the reverse complement.
CTTGTGTGTTATTGTACTGTACTGGTCTTGTGTGTTATTGTACTGTACTGGTCTTGTGTGTTATTGTACTGTACTGGTCTTGTGTGTTATTGTACTGTACTGGTCTTGTGTGTTATTGTACTGTACTGGTCTTCTGTGTTATTGTACTGTACTGGTCTTGTGTGTTATTGTACTGTACTGGTCTTGTGTGTTATTGTACTGTACTGGTCTTGTGTGTTATTGTACTGTACTGGTCTTGTGTGTTATTGTACTGTACTGGTCTTGTGTGTTATTGTACTGTACTGGTCTTGTGTGTTATTGTACTGTACTGGTCTTGTGTGTTATTGTACTGTACTGGTCTTGTGTGTTATTGTACTGTACTGGTCTTGTGTGTTATTGTACTGTACTGGTCTTGTGTGTTATTGTACTGTACTGGTCTTGTGTGTTATTGTACTGTACTGGTCTTGTGTGTTATTGTACTGTACTGGTCTTGTGTGTTATTGTACTGTACTGGTCTTGTGTGTTATTGTACTGTACTGGTCTTCTGTGTTATTGTACTGTACTGGTCTTGTGTGTTATTGTACTGTACTGGTCTTCTGTGTTATTGTACTGTACTGGTCTTGTGTGTTATTGTACTGTACTGGTCTTGTGTGTTATTGTACTGTACTGGTCTTGTGTGTTATTGTACTGTACTGGTCTTCTGTGTTATTGTACTGTACTGGTCTTCTGTGTTATTGTACTGTACTGGTCTTGTGTGTTATTGTACTGTACTGGTCTTCTGTGTTATTGTACTGTACTGGTCTTCTGTGTTATTGTACTGTACTGGTCTTCTGTGTTATTGTACTGTACTGGTCTTCTGTGTTATTGTACTGTACTGGTCTTCTGTGTTATTGTACTGTACTGGTCTTCTGTGTTATTGTACTGTACTGGTTTTGTGTGTTATTGTACTGTACTGGTCTTGTGTGTTATTGTACTGTACTGGTCTTGTGTGTTATTGTACTGTACTGGTCTTCTGTGTTATTGTACTGTACTGGTCTTCTGTGTTATTGTACTGTACTGGTCTTCTGTGTTATTGTACTGTACTGGTCTTCTGTGTTATTGTACTGTACTTGTCTTCTGTGTTACTGTACTGTACTTGTCTTCTGTGTTATTTTACTGTACTTGTCTTCTGTGTTACTGTACTGTACTTGTCTTCTGTGTTATTTTACTGTACTTGTCTTCTGTGTTACTGTACTGTACTTGTCTTCTGTGTTACTGTACTGTACTTGTCTTCTGTGTTACTGTACTGTACTTGTCTTCTGTGTTACTGTACTGTACTTGTCTTCTGTGTTACTGTACTGTACTTGTCTTCTGTGTTACTGTACTGTACTTGTCTTCTGTGTTACTGTACTGTACTTGTCTTCTGTGTTACTGTACTGTACTTGTCTTCTGTGTTACTGTACTGTACTTGTCTTCTGTGTTACTGTACTGTACTTGTCTTCTGTGTTATTGTACTGTACTTGTCTTCTGTGTTACTGTACTGTACTTGTCTTCTGTGTTACTGTACTGTACTTGTCTTCTGTGTTACTGTACTGTACTTGTCTTCTGTGTTACTGTACTGTACTTGTCTTCTGTGTTACTGTACTGTACTTGTCTTCTGTGTTATTGTACTGTACTTGTCTTCTGTGTTACTGTACTGTACTTGTCTTCTGTGTTACTGTACTGTACTTGTCTTCTGTGTTACTGTACTGTACTGGTCTTCTGTGTTACTGTACTGTACTTGTCTTCTGTGTTACTGTACTGTACTTGTCTTCTGTGTTACTGTACTGTACTTGTCTTCTGTGTTACTGTACTGTACTGGTCTTCTGTGTTACTGTACTGTACTTGTCTTCTGTGTTACTGTACTGTACTTGTCTTCTGTGTTATTGTACTGTACTGGTCTTCTGTGTTATTATACTGTACTTGTCTTCTGTGTTACTGTACTGTACTGGTCTTCTGTGTTATTGTACTGTACTGGTCTTCTGAGTTATTTTACTGTTCTTGTCTTCTGTGTTACTGTACTGTACTGGTCTTCTGTGTTATTGTACTGTACTGGTCTTCTGTGTTATTGTACTGTACTGGTCTTCTGTGTTATTGTACTGTACTGGTCTTCTGTGTTATTGTACTGTACTGGTCTTCTGAGTTATTTTACTGTTCTTGTCTTCTGTGTTACTGTACTGTACTGGTCTTCTGTGTTATTGTACTGTACTGGTCTTCTGTGTTATTTTACTGTTCTTGTCTTCTGTGTTACTGTACTGTACTGGTCTTCTGTGTTACTGTACTGTACTTGTCTTCTGTGTTATTGTACTGTACTGGTCTTCTGTTCTACTGTAGTTTACTAGTTTTCCGTGTTTCTGTACTGTACTTGTCTTCGGTGTTATTGTACAGAACTCGTGTTCTCGGTTATTGTACAGAACTCGTGTTCTCGGTTATTGTACTGTTTTGGTCTTTTGTGTTATTGAACTGTACTTGTCTTCTGTATTACTGTACTGAACTAGTCTTCTGTGTTACTGTTCTGTACTGGTCTTCGGTGTTATTGTACTGTTCTGGTCTTCTGTGTTGTTGTACTTGTCTTCTGTGTTATTGTACTGTACTCTTCTTCTGTGCTACGCTACTGCATTGGTTTTGTGCTACTAAAGTCTACTTGTCTTCTGTGTTACCGTACTGTACTGGTCTTATGTGTTATTCTACAGTACTCGTCTTTTGTGTTATTGTACTGTACTGGTCTTCTGTGCTACTGTACTGGTTTTCTGTGTTACTCTACTACACTAGTCTTCTGTGCTACTGTACTGTACTGATCTTCTGTGGTACCGTACTGCATTTGTTTTCTGTGTTACTGCACTGTAAGGGTCTTTTGTGTTATTTGATTTTAGATTAATGTGAATATACTGATATCTATTCTTTCGGTTTGATATATCTTCTCAAGTTAATTACAAAATAAAATAAAATTAAACGCGATATCAAAACATTTACAACGTCATATGTACGAGACCTGCTTGTGTCTGCTTACAAAGCTGTGCTTGTTGTAGACAAACACCTGAGACCTGCTTGTCTCTACTTACAAAACTGTGCTTTTGTAGACAAACAACTTGGACCTGCTTGTCTCTGCTAACAAAACTGTGCATATGTTCACATGTATCTGTTCATACGTATGTATCTGTTCATATGCATGACAGATTTTAACGTGCGGAAGCAGTTAACATCTTACCATACCCCGCCCGTGGTATGGTTTGTTTGCAATCGTGTCATTACGATTTCGTGAGTCAGTTAACATCTTGTATGGGTCAGAATTTTTTTCCCAACATCCGGAAAGCTTAGAGGTGGTGAACAAGGAGCCACTTGAAGTAAACAAGAGACGCGGTGGAGTGTAGTGAGAGCAGCTGGTACTGAAGGAGGCTGAGAACTGAGGCGCATTCAGGAACAGGTTGTTGTCCCTTTGCGACTATGAGGGAAAGTGGTGTGAATGTTGTACGTGCTACTCAAGGCGGAATTGACAACCTGTAGCTTAGTGATATATAGTTTGACGTATAAACAAGATCGGATTCCTGGGATGCAGTAAATGTATTATAAGTGCCAGTCTTCGTACACCTAAAGAATAATGACACATTACCGTGAGTGGAACAATATGTACGAGTTTGTTGTGTATTCTTATATCTTTTATCTCTGATAATCTGTGTATGCATACGTCAATTTTAGTTGACTGTTGTAGGTTGTATTTATTGTATGTGATAGTATACGATAGACGAGACTGAGTGTTCATATGAACTGAGTTTAGATAACAGAACATACTTAGTTACATCTTCGTCAGAAAGATGCGTTAAAGGAAGGGCTGATTACCTCTAGTCTGGCTACAACTGAGAGATGGTGTTTAGTTACAGTAGCTCAGACGCATCGTCAACATTCTCCAGGGAACAAATGAAAGCTGAGTTGCGCGACTGTTGATGGTTGTTCTCTCGTGGCTAAATATAAATCCTTCCTTCTGTTTGTAGTGTTGCAGTACCAGTACCATACGTTGTAAACTATGTAAACAAAAACAGTCGCCTTAGAAAAACTTTAATTTTCTTTGTCATATGTTAACTTTTTAGAGAAAAATAGTACTGTGAGTGTTCGCATCGCTGTTGGGCCGTGCGGACGTGCTGCGCAGTAGCTCCTGATTGAGTTGGCTTTTGCGCAGTGTTGACGTGTACTTGGCTCTGTGAAGACCTGTTTGCGCGCTCTCTAGAATTGAAGCAAGATGCCCTCCATCGAGCAACTTTACCAAAAGCTTAAGGAAGAATTGAGGATGGCGAATATGGAAATTCGGCGACTGACCGAGGAAAACAAAAAGATTCGTAGTAGTCCTCCTGTTTTGAGTCCTCAGGTCAAGAAGGGAAACTGGTCAGTGGCTGGACAGCAGGGAACGAAGTTGACGATCAAGAAGACGAATGGAAAGGTAGAAACGATGAAGAAGAAAGAGACTGCCGTGGAAACTGTTGTGGAAACATCTAATACATTCTCAGTGCTACCCGACGAATGTGAGTCGACTACTGGGAACGTCACGACGAACGACACCAAGGAAGGTACGAATATTGTTGTTGTTGGGGATAGCCAAGTAAGGTATATGGATAGGGCATTCTGCTTGAAGGACAGGAGTAGGAGACAGAGAGTTTGCTTTCCTGGGGATGGGATGGAGGATATTGTTAGCTGTCTGGATGACATCATGAGAGGTAATGGGAGTAATCCTATTATCTGTCTCAGTGCTGGAGGCAACGATGTTGGCAGACGTAGGAGTGAAGACCTGATTAGCAGGTATAGATCAGCAATAGAAATAATTAGGAGTAAGGGTGGGAACCCTCTCATATGTGGTATTTTGCCAAGGAGGGGAGTTGGAAATGAATGGTTGTCCAGGGCAATTGGTGTCAATTGCTGGCTGGACAAATACTGTAAGGAAAATGCAGTAACATTCATTGACAACTGGGACCTCTTCTATGGCAGAAATGACATGTATGCCAGGGATGGGGTTCACTTATCTAGGTGTGGGGTGGGAGCACTGGCAACTACAGTGGAGGAAGCAGTTAGGACTTTAAACTAGGAGTAGTTAGTGGTATGGGTTTTGGCAGGAAAACAGTGAAGTCCCAGTGTAGTAATATTACGAGTTCTAGGGAAACTAGTAATAATAAGAACGAGGTAGATATTGAAAAGCCAGGGACCTTGGGTGATAAGGACAGTAATAGGTTTAGTAGAAAAATAGAAATGAGCAGGAAGGGTAAAGAGAAAGGAGAGTCTTTCAATGTTTATTATGCTAATTGCCGTAGTGCTAGGAATAAGATGGACGAGTTGAGATTAGTTGCTAGTGCAGGTAACATTGATGTATTTGCCTTAACTGAGACGTGGTTTAATTCAAAAAGTCGGGACATGCCTGCGGAATGTCATATTCAGGGTTTTAAATTGTTCCAAGAAGATAGAAGTATTGGGAAGGGGGGTGGGGTGGCATTGTATGTCCGAGATCGCTTGAACTGTTGCATAAAAACGGGTATTAAGTCTGAAGTAACACATACAGAGTCTGTTTGGATAGAATTTTCAGAGGGGCATGAAAAACTGATTTTAGGAGTGATATACCGTCCCCCAAACTTCGATAGGGACCAAGGGAAACTACTATGGGAGGAAATTGTTAAGGCCACAAGGCATGATAATGTAGTAATTCTAGGAGACTTTAACTTTAGTCATGTTGATTGGAATTTCTTGACTGGGAATTTAGAATCATACGACTTCTTAGAAGTATTTCAGGATTGTTTTTTGAGGCAGTTTGTGACAGAACCTACAAGGGGAAATAACCTGCTTGACTTAGTTATGGCAAACAATGAATCCCTTGTTAATAATTTAGAAATTTCAGAGGAACTGGGTGCTAGCGACCACAAATCAATTACATTTAGCATTGAATGGAAGTACGACAGTAGCGATAACTCAGTAACAGTCCTAGATTTTCGGTTAGCAGATTACGATGGGCTTAGAGGACACTTATCATCTGTTGACTGGGGTAACGAAGAGAGCTATCAATATGACAGTTTTCTGAACACTATACATGCTGCTCAAAGAGCGTTTATCCCATATAAAGAAATTAGATCAAATAGAAATGACCCAAAATGGATGAATAATAGGCTCAAATATCTACTAGGGCATAAGAAAGGAATTTATAGGCGTATCAAAAGAGGTGAGGGTCATCTTATGAATCAGTATATTGACATTAAGAGGGACATTAAAAAGGGGATAAGAAAAGCTAAAAGGGACTATGAAATTAAAGTTGCTAGGGATTCTAAAACTAACCCAAAAAGTTTTGTCCAGGTCAGTAGAACAAAAGTTAGAGATAAGATAGGTCCCCTTAAAAATAACTATGGGCACCTTACTGACAAAGAGAATGAAATGTGCTTGATTTTAAATAATTATTTTCTCTCAGTTTTTACACAGGAAGACACTAACAATATTCCAGTAATTAATTTTTACAGTGGGCTAGAAGAAGATAAATTATGGTTGTGAAGCAAATAGACAGACTGAAGCAAAATAAGTCGCCGGGCCCTGATGGGTTTTTTTCAAGGGTTCTTAAGGAATGCAAAATGGAACTCTGTGAACCATTAACTAATATTTTTAATTTATCTCTTCAAACAGGTGTAGTGTCTGATATGTGGAAGATGGCTAATGTAATTCCTATTTTTAAAACAGGGGACAAGTCGTTACCGTCAAATTACCGCCCAATAAGCCTGACCTCAATTGTAGGCAAATTACTAGACTCAATTATAGCTGAGATTATAAGAAGCCATCTCGATAAGCATAGCTTGATTAATGATACTCAGCATGGATTCACAAGAGGCCGGTCTTGTCTAACTAATTTATTAACTTTCTTCAGTAAAGCTTTTGAGGCTGTTGACCACAATAAAGAATTTGATATTATTTACTTAGATTTTAGTAAGGCTTTTGATAGAGTTCCGCACCATAGACTGTTAAAAAAAGTGGCAGCTCATGGCATTGGGGGAAAAGTGCTCTCGTGGATCGAGTCATGGCTCACTGACAGGAAGCAGTGTGTGTCCATAAATGGGGTTAAGTCCGAGTGGGGATCTGTAACAAGTGGCGTTTATAATATATATCAATGATCTTGATGAGGGAATTACTAGTGATATGAGCAAATTCGCCGATGACACAAAGATAGGTAGGATAATTGATTCAAACGTAGATGTTATGGAACTTCAGGAGGATTTAAACAAACTCTATTCTTGGTCAGAAAAGTGGCAGATGCAGTTCAATGTAGATAAATGCAAGGTTCTGAAGCTTGGGAGTGCCCATAACCCTAGTACTTATAAGTTAAATGATGTAGAACTTAGCCATACAGATTGCGAAAAGGACTTGGGGGTTATGGAGAGCAGCAACCTTAAACCAAGACAGCAATGCCTAAGCGTACGTAATAAGGCAAATAGATTACTGGGATTTATATCAAGAAGTGTAAGCAACAGAAGTCCAGAGGTCATACTGCAGCTTTATACATCATTAGTAAGGCCTCACCTAGATTATGCAGCTCAGTTCTGGTCTCCGTATTACAAAATGGACATAAATTCGTTAGAAAACATTCAGCGTAGGATGACTAAATTAATACATAGCATTAGAAATCTTCCTTATGAAGAAAGATTGAAGACTCTTAAGTTACATTCACTTGTTAGACGAAGAATGAGGGGAGACCTGATCGAAGTGTATACGTGGAAGATAGGTATTAATAAAGGGGATATTAATAAGGTCTTGAGGATGTCTCTCCAAGAGAGAACCCGCAGTAATGGATTTAAATTAGATAAGTTTATATTTAGAAAGGACATAGGAAAGTATTGGTTTGGAAATAGGGTAGTTGATGAGTGGAACAGTCTACCTAGTTGGGTTATTGAGGCTAGGACTTTGGGTAGTTTCAAATCTAGGTTGGATAAGTACATGAGTGGGAGGGGTTGGATTTGAGTGGGACTTTCACATCAGAGCTTATTTCTTGGGTGGCATTGAAAATTGGGTTGGGCAAATGTTTTGTTAGTGGGATGAATTGTAAAGGACCTGCCTAGTATGGGCCAGCAGGCCTCCTGCAGTGTTCCTCCTTTCTTATGTTCTTATGTTCTTAAACTTATATGGTATTATTAATGGTGGTACTTCAACCAATTTTTTCGTTCATATTTACCACCTTCTCCTGCAGGGCTAGTGTACATTTATTTGTTATGTTATACATAGCTACATAAAGACTGATTATTAATGTTTTCTTTACTTACAACAAGTGTGCATAGACGAATCTATCTCAATCCATATAATAAAAACAAGCTTTATTTACGGGTATTTGTTGGGTAAAGATCCAAGTATTAATGGACGGATGCGTGACTTGGCTCTTTAGTGTTGTTATATTGTTATTATTTAGAAATATATATATATACCTTAGCGTATGAATCATTCAGCGCTGCTTCGCCTAATTACAACACCGAAAAATCGAAACCACATGATGGGCCAGGATAATAAGCATGACATCTCCAGTAAGAACTAAAAATAGAGTGGTATATGGGTTAGGAATAGCAGCACACTGCAGATGTATCCAGTCTTGCTTAAAAATAATATAAATAATAATAGTAATAGTAATAATATAATAATTTTATTATTATTACGCTGTACGAATTAATGCTATCACATTAATTTTCTCCAACACTTTTTGACAACCCGACCTACTTGAAGGTTGTCAGTGCTATATTACCAATAACTTACTTGAAGGTTGTCAGTGCTATAATACCAATAACTTACTTGAAGGTTGTCAGTGCTATATTACCAATAACTTACTTGAAGGTCGTCAGTGCTATAATACCAATAACTTACTTGAAGGTTGTCAGTGCTATATTACCAGTGGCCTACTTGAAGGTTGTCAGTGCTATATTACCAGTGGCCTACTTGAAGGTTGTCAGTGCTATATTACCAGTGGCCTACTTGAAGGTTGTCAGTGCTATATTACCAGTGGCCTACTTGAAGGTTGTCAGTGCTATATTACCAGTGGCCTACTTGAAGGTTGTCAGTGCTATATTACCAATAACTTACTTGAAGGTTGTCAGTGCTATATTACCAATAACTTACTTGAAGGTTGTCAGTGCTATATTACCAATGACCTACTTGAAGGTTGTCAGTGCTATATTACCAATAACTTACTTGAAGGTTGTCAGTGCTATATTACCAATAACTTACTTGAAGGTCGTCAGTGCTATAATACCAATAACTTACTTGAAGGTTGTCAGTGCTATATTACCAGTGACCTACTTGGTTGTCAGTGCTATATTACCATTGACCTACTTGAAGGTTGTCAGTGCTATATTACCAATGACTTACTTGAAGGTTGTCAGTGCTATATTACCAACATCTCGAAAATTTTATCTCTCATAAACGATTTTATGCAAATTTCACGTTTTGCGTAATGTAAATTAATTTAGATTAGGCTAGAGTTCCGTCTGTCAATAAAAATTAATCAATCACACCCTACTACTGCGCCATTTAACGAAATATTACAGAGGCAACGAAAAAGCTTTGAATCGTGAATAGCAACAGTGATCCACCAGGAAGACAATCATTGTTTAAGGCTCGTGAAAAATCACCTCATTGATTGTTCTAGGAAGTGAAGAGTGATTGTTATGAGAGGATGGGACGATGCTGGACTGTCAGAGTTCACTGCTGTCAGCATAAAACTTCATTATGGCGTCTGAAATTGCAGGTTTAATTCTGGTAGTTCGTACGGAATTTATAAATGACTATTTCAGCGGATGTCATCACTAACGAAAAGAATTATTTTCTTAATCAGTTCCTTGAATATTATGAGATCTTGCTTGATGGATGAATATAGTTGTAGTGACCGTTAAATCTTGCCCCTTACTGATATCTCTTTGCCCGTACCAAGTTATGGATTTTATTACTCTGGAATCCCAGACTTCGAAACATTTACTAGGAACGATTATGTTTGAATCTGCCTCTTTATGGGTTCTGATGCAACTTTGGTCGCAGTTGAAACCTTACCTATTTCATTTTCCGGAATATCGTCTGAAGAATTTTGATGTATTATTTCATTTATTTTGTAGAAAGGTCAGTGTTATGTGTCGACTGGAGTTTTTGCAATGCGAACGATAACTGTGATTCATCAGAACTCATGGTATAGAGGTAAATTACAGACTAAAACCATATATAAAATACATTAGTCTAAAGTGAATGATATGAAAAACAGTAAGAACTAGTTAACTAATTATCCAGGGAGAGAGAGACAGACAGACAGACAGACAGTGAGAGAGAGAATAGATTAGGATATACTCGCAGAAATCAGAAGACAAAATTAGCAGAACGAATTATTATTAATGATTCGCCGGTATTCTCCCGGCCCGGGCATTTTCCAAGTGGTGGCCCGGCCTTGGCTCCCTCTTTAGGGAGTGTCTGAGACCTCCTAAGTCTCCCATGGGAGGAGGCACAAGTACCTCCTCATCTTTGGGACCAACTGTCCCACGGCCTAGCCACAAGCGAGGCGCCTCTGGTCTGCCATCCCCGCCCCAAGGGGCCTAATGGGAATGACAGTCTTGTGAGCTGCAAGCTCGGGCTCAGGCACCTACCCTACCCTGACTGCTAACTTGATCAAAGGCATCAGTGGCCAGACTGCAAATATCGGAGGTGGGGAAACTTGAATATTAATGAAGCCTTCGAAAATCGTAGTTCTGGACAAGAGAGAAAAAATAGTTTGGTCAGGAAAAGTCGCCACCAGGAAGCTTTGTGGAGCTGTTGTGAGCGGCTTCTGGACAAAGGATATTAATTGATGCTAATAAGGGAACAAGGTGAACACATCGTTAAGTTTTCCGGAGTTGCGACCATCCGCTGAGATAAAAAAAAAAATATTAATGGTTTTTATCATGGGAGAGAAGTGTTTTGATCAATGCTATGATATATAAGTTATACTCAACGAAGACTGGAACACTAATATAATATATCTTGTTATCAAAAACATTGAAAACTGCGCCACTACACAGTTCATTTTTGATATTTTTAAACATAATTGTTGAGTTTTTTGTTGTAAAACATTGAGTGTTTTAACAATGACAGGTTTTTGTGTCCTCCTCAGTTACATTTAAAATTTCAAAACCTTGTATAAATATAATGTTTTGCTTCTCATGGTGACCAGCTTGTAGGCCTCCGAAACATTCGGAAAATTATATAAAAACATAAATACATAGTCTGAATGTCTATGAGAATTTTTCATTGACTGTCTGCAGCAAGTTGCTCGATTCACGGTGTTCAGGTTAAGTTAAGTTAAGTTTAGTTTGGTTAGTTTTCATCTAGCAAAAAAAAAAAAAATTAACTAAACATAACACACCACAACGCCAATAAGTGAAATGTAAGATAAAGACGATAAAAATTAGGAAGTACGAACAGAGGCCCATTGTACGTAGTAGAAAGATCAGAGTCAGATAATCACTGTTTAATTAAATAGTCACTGCCTTAGAAACAGTGAAATACGGTCTCTAAGAAATTTGGCTCGTCTCAGATTCTCAAAATCAAAATTTATTTTTTAAAGCTACATTGATTCCAGTATAACCAGGTGGCTAAACGTGTTCAACCCTTCAAAGAGTAAGCGTTTCCTAATGAGGTTAATTTTCAATCATAGGATCACCTAACTTTCTCGTCGTCTTATGGTTCTCCGGGAACAATGATGATCAACACGTTCATTGATGAAAAATAATAAATAATTAATATTCATCCCATGATGATAATAGTTCTTGTAGGAATTAAACTGTAACCAAAGCAATCCTTAAACAAGTACATTTAATTTTCTTGGATGAACAAGGTTCCACTATTAAGAAATTAGCGAGGAGAAAGTCTGCACACTGAAGCAGGCACACTAAACTAGGCACAGTAGATGAGGCACACTAAACTAGGCACAGTAGATGAGGCACACTAAACTAGGCACAGTAGATGAGGCACACTAAACTAGGCACAGTAGATGAGGCACACTAAACTAGGCACAGTAGATGAGGCACACTAAACTAGGCACAGTAGATGAGGCACACTAAACTAGGCACAGTAGATGAGGCACACTAAACTAAGCACAGTAGATGAGGCACACTAAACTAGGCACAGTAGATGAGGCACACTAAACTAGGCACAGTAGATGAGGCACACTAAACTAGGCACAGTAGATGAGGCACACTAAACTAGGCACAGTAGATGAGGCACACTAAACTAGGCACAGTAGATGAGGCACACTAAACTAGGCACAGTAGATGAGGCACACTAAACCAACAAACCAACCAGGTACACTAGACCAGCACATGAGGCTAGGCGCACTAGAAGAGGCACATAAGGCTAGACCCATTAGAACTGGTAGTACAGAATAGCACATTAGACCAGGCAATAGATACCACGCACACAAGAATAGGCAGATCCTGCAAGATCCTGGAGGGACTCGTCCCTCATCTGCACGCAAAAATCACTCCCTATGAAAGCAAAAGACTTGGCAGACGATGCAACATACCTCCGATGGAAAGTAAGGGCGCTGTTAGTTCCCTAACAGAAAACACAGTAAGTGTCTTGGGCAAAAGACTGTTCAAGAGCGTCCCACCAGCCTAAGGGGAATTACCAATAGACCCCTGGTTGTCTTAAAGAGAGAGCTGGACAGATACCTAAAGTCAGTGCCGGATCAGCCGGGCTATGTTTACTACGTCGGACTACGTGTGACCAGCAGTAACAGCCTCGTTGATCAGGACCTGATCCACCGGGAGGCCTGGGCCTCGGGGGCGTTGCTCTCCTGAATACCCTCCAGGTACACTCCAAGTAGGTAGGCACGCTAGATAATTCACACTTAACTAATCACATTAGAACTGGCAGATTTGACTAGCAAACTAAATTATTCACACTAGTCAACTCATTGTCGACAAGGCACATTAGAGAGTACACAACAGGCACACTAGTCTAGTGAACCTGGTCTAGTTTGACAGGTACTCTATATCAAGAACACTAGACCAGGCATACTAGACAAGGAACACTAGGCCAGGAACACTAGAACAGGAACACTAGTTTAGGCATACTGGACCAGGAACCCTAGGCCATTAACACTAGACCAGGTATACTAAACTAGGCATGCTAAACCAGGAACACTAGACCAGGAACACTAGACAAGGAACACTAGATCAGGAACACTGGACCAGGAAGACGAGACAAGGAATACTAGTCCAGAAACACTAGACAAGGCATGCTAGACCAGAAACACTAGACCAGGCATACTAGATCAGGAACATTAGACCAGGCACACTAGAGAAGGAACACTAGACCATGGAGCACTAGACCATGAACACTACACCAGGCATGCTAGACCAGGAACACTAGATCAGGAACACTAGAGCAGGAGCACTAGACAGGGAACACTGTACCAGGAACACTAGACCAGGCACACTAGACCAGTAACAGTAGACCAGAAACACTAGACCAAGAACACCTGACTGGCATATTAGACCAGAAACACTTTTCCAGGAACACTAGAACAGTAGAACTAGACTAGGCATGCTAGACCAGGAACACTAGACCCGGCACTCTACAACAAGAACACTAGATCAGGAACATTAAACCAGGCATGGTAAACCAAGAAATCTAGACCGAGGAACTCTAGACCTAGAATTTCTAGACTAGGAACACTAGACCAGGAACACTAGACCAGGAACACTAGACCAGGAACACTAGACCAGGAACACTAGACCAGGAACACTAGACCAGGAACACTAGACCAGGATCACTAGACCAGGATCACTAGACCAGTAACATTAAACGAGGAACACTAGACTAGGAACAGTAGACCAGGAACACTAGTCCAAGAACACTTGACCAGGCATAGTAGACCAGAAACACTACTCCAGGAACACTAAACCTGTCACGGACTAGTTACACTAGAGTAAACACACTTTATCTTGCACACTAGTCCAGACTTAGCACCAATGTGTGCACCATTAAAGTCTCGACGAAATACTAATGGGCACAGAGAACCATTACGATATTGTTAATCTGTATTATATTTTAACAAGACAAATTGCTGCTACGATTTAATATGCATGCCAGTTAAAGGAAGATGATGCTAAGGTTTAATATGCATGTCAGATAAAACAAGATGATGCTAAGGTTTAATATGCATGTCAGATAAAACAAGATGTTGCTAAGGTTTAATATGCATGTCAGATAAAACAAGATGTTGCTAAGGTTTAATATGCATGTCAGATAAAGGAAGATGTTGCTAAGGTTTAATATGCATGTCAGATAAAACAAGATGTTGCTAAGGTTTAATATGCATGTCAGATAAAACAAGATGTTGCTAAGGTTTAATATGCATGTCAGATAAAACAAGATGTTGCTAAGGTTTAATATGCATGTGCTGATAGCTCGTGGTTATATATCTTGTTCACCAACAAGTTGAAGCAATACACAAATCTCCTCCGGTAAGTGATTTATAGTCCAAGTTCTTACTGCAGCAGGCAAGCTTCTTAACTTACTGCAGCAGGCAAGCTTCTTAACTTACTGCAGCAGGCAAGCTTCTTAACTTACTGCAGCAGGCAAGCTTCTTAACTTACTGCAGCAGGCAAGCTTCTTAACTTACTGCAGCAGGCAAGCTTCTTAACTTACTGCAGCAGGCAAGCTTCTTAACTTACTGCAGCAGGCAAGCTTGGTCCAAGTCGGACCGAAACGTCGTCGTAAGCTCCTCTCTCCTATGTGCGGATTATTTGTGTGTTGTTCCAGTCACGGACTCGAGTCCTGGAAATGGGAAGTACAATGCCTGCTCTTTACAGGAGGGGTTTGGGATATTGGCAGTTTGGAAGGTGGATTTTTAAACTGGCGTATCTGAGTGTTTCTGCATAGACAGTGATTATGTATGAGTGAGGTGAAAGTGTTGAATGATGCTGAAAGTATTTACTTTTGGGGGATTTTCTTTCTGTTGGGTCACCCTGCCTCGGAGGGAGACAACCCACATGTTGATTAAAAAAAAAAAAAAAAGGATTAGTGTGTCAACCCCAGAGCAGCAGTGAGTACCCATCAGCAGCACATGTAATCAAATGTAATATACTGAATGATACTCTCCTTTGGGGCAAAAAATATTATGCTTTTGCTCACTATTCAACAACCACTGTGGACAACACTACAGTAACTACGAAGGCTATCCAGGGAGAGGCTGCTGGAAATCGCGCTGTTGAAAGATGAGTACCGTTCTTTGTTATTATGTGTTTATTATCGTGCAGGAAAGTGTACTTATCTAACCAGTTCTTCCACACGGCAAGTGAAATTAAAAACATGTTTATACTGTCTTGAAGGTTGTTCCAGCGTCACGTTCGCTAATGAGTCGAGAAAGTCATTATGGCTTAAAAGATGCGCCATTTTGGAGGGACAGAATGCCTACTCATGCTTAAAATTGTTTGGAAGTGTTTACATCAGGAGGAATCTCACGCCACCAGTCACCACATGACAACCACCACATCACAACCACCACATCACAACCACCACATGACAACCACCACATGACAACCACCACATGACAACCACCAACCACATCAAAACCACCACATGACAACCACCACATGACAACCACCAACCACATCAAAACCACCACGTCAGAACCACCACATCACAACCGCCACATCACAATCACCACATCACAACCACCACATCACAACCTCCATATCAGTTCCATATCACAACCACATCATAATCCGCACAACGTGACACTGAAACTTCATGATCACAATCTCAACATTACAACCTTCATATTAGAACCCATAAATTGTGATGTACGTTTTTAGATATGAGAGCTTACAAGCAACATGTTAAGTGAAATAGCTAGGTTAGGCTTCATGTTCGACCTCGTGATCAACTAGACTGTGGGTGATCAACTAGGCATGTGGGTCTGGCTACCCACATGCCTGCATTGTTACCAAAACCCACCTGATTAGGGATCTGGAAGAAATAGCTTTCCAGCTCCTTTAGAAAAAAATTATACCTTCGTTCCGTAATATTTCAGAGTTCTAACAGCTTGAAGAATCTTGCACCACGGATATTTATTGAACATCTCCATTTCACTGAGTTTATTCTCCACTCTAGCAATATCGTTCACCCCAGAAAGTTAATAGGGTTGTGTGTAGATTGTGGACCAAGCACTCACGTATTTTCCAAGTATATTCATATTTTAGCTATCTCCCTCTCTTCTATTTTTCATAGAGAACATTCTCAGTACTTAGATGTATCCTCAACAGTTTTTGTTATTAATTTTATATCAGCAGTAAACAGCCTCTGTACATTGTTCGGCTCTGCTATTTCTTCTGCCTTGAAAAGCACAGTGAACAAATAACATTCAAGTCTTGAAAGGACTATTAATTTAGATTAAAAAGCCACAATACCGTGACTGGAACAATATACAAATAACCTGCACACAGGGAGAGAAAAGCTTATGACGATATTACGGTCCGTCTTGGGTTATTCACATGTCTTATAAAAGGGAGTGAGTGAGCCAGGATAAATATGCGAGAACAGGGACTGGGGAAAGAGAGGAGGAGCAAGAAGTAGTGGTAGTGGTAAGGCTGGTAGTGAAAGTAGTAGTAGTAGAAGTAGTAGTGGTAGTAGAAAGTAGGGGGAGTAGTTTATGCGACAAAAGATAGAAAGGGGAAAGAAGGGGGACAACAGTAATTGCAGTAATAGTAATAGAAAAGGCAGAAGCAGTAACAGTAGTAAAGGAGTGGTAGACGTACTAATAGAAATAGTGGAAGTGGGTTAAGTCTAAGGAGAAGAAAAGAAGCACTGCGGGAGAGTTAAGGGTGGATGTGTGAACATTTTTTTCAGCGCTCTCGAAAAATTCGAAAATTTATGAAAATGAGTTATTCATATAGAAAAATAGCTTAACTCTTTGGCAACACAATGGTACAAGAATCAATGTTCTACAACGTTTCTACAAGAAATTATAGTCATTTATATCAGGTATGGTGGCGGCGATGTAGGTAGCGCGTCTGTTCTCAACCTATGTATTTTTTGGAATTTTTTCCTTGTTTTTTATCGCTTTTTCTTTGCATTATTCTTTCTAATATAATAATTGATTATTTGGCATCATATAAGAGTAGTTGGAGCTTATCAATAGACGTCTAGCCTATCGGGAAGCACCTAGGTACACTCGGCAGTGATCCCTCTCCAGAGAGTGCCAGGTGAAATCACTTCATTATTACGCTTATATCAGCTTATATATTAACTATACGGCTTATTTATCTATCAGAATTGATCTAATATGATATAATAATCACTGTAAATAACAAACAAACATGTTATATACTCTAGACTGAATAAAATAGGCCATAATATAGCGAGAGTCCACCAGCAATATTTCGATATAAAAAAGTTACTCCTCATCTCCATGTTGTATTGTTTGGTCTGTGAGTGAGAGAAAACGATGTTTTGAAGAGGATAACTGCACTAGAACATCAGTTTACTAAGAAATACACCGAAACAAACACGATTTTCGCGAAAAAAGAAAAAATTTTTTTTGACGGTAGGCCTACCGGCGTTCTAGGCCTATATCTCGGAAGTAACTTATTCACTTATTTCGCGGACCTCAACCATTATTAATGATTGTATTGAAATGATTTTCACAGACAATATAAAACAAAGTGTGTTTTAATTTTTAACGATGGATTTTTTGGAATATCTCAAATATTTTTTATTTTGTGGGGGGTAAAAGGCAGATATTTTGGTGAATGCCAAAAATTCTGTCAAATGTATTTTTTTTTACCATGATAATAAGATATATTAGATGAAATGGCAACGTAAAAGATTCGTGCTAGTTGTATTCTAACAGTTGGGAATGTCGGAAGTGCCACTCGTAGTGCCAATTTGTCAGGGGATGCTGCCATATATCAAAATTATGTTAATATTTTTTTTCTATGTTGTTTGTTGGCCAATCATACTGAAACTTTGTCACATTAAACTATATATACACCTCTAAAAGTACACCAAAAATAAAATAAATCGGTTGAAAACAAAAAAAAAAAAAAATATAATCCACACATCCACCCACAAGGGGCAGGACCAAAACACAGAGGAAGGGGAGGGAACTGAAGGACAGAAGAAAAGAAGAAGAAGAAAGAAAGAAATCAGGATCCTTCCACAACTTTAAGATTTGAGAGGTTAAGCGCTTCTCGCTTCTTGCATCATAAATCATTATAACCTTTAAGAACATTTTTCCGAAAATTTCTAAGAAGATAGACATTAATGTAAGTTTATCTTAGACATTAACAAGGTTGCATGATAGTCAGCCAAAATCCTGTTGTTAACATCTTACGTCTGGTAGATTTTATTTTCTTCCCAAGTGTTTTTGTTTTGTGTTAGTGGTGGCTAATGTTTTCTGTTAAAATGATAAGGGAATAGTGCATAACAGACATAAACAATTCTGTGAAACAAAAGCAGTGTAACAACATTAAAACTGTAGCGACACAGAATAGAACAACACCAGAGAAGTATAAAATACAAGAACAGTACAGAGACATAAGAGTACACCACCATAATAATACATAAAACAGCAGTATTAACGTAGAGTTCAGGTGGCCAGGTTACAGCATCAACACCAGAGATTCTTTTGGTCAGGAGGTCGAGTCTGTAGTCATTATTTTCTTTTTCAAGAATTTTTTGTGTGTGGGGGGTTGTGATTTTTTTTCTCCCACAGTAAAGGAGTTGAGAAAAGTGAAAAGTGAGAGATATTTGTTTGGCAATTAATTCTTGCAATTCTCTTTCTTTCATAAGACAATTTGCAAATGTCTGTTTTCCTTTATACAAGTCTCTCATTTGTCGCTTCTTTACATCTTCAGATTTCTCATTGTGGATGTCATAAAAAATATTGCAAACCCGCATTCTCTATCTTGTTTGTTCAGAATTCTATTAAAACTGATGCTGAAAAATAATGTTATTCCCCTTCCATTGTCTATGTTATACTGTAAAATTATGGCAACAGTTGGCAAGACACAAATTTTGATTTCAGAAAGTCACGGTTTTTAGTTTCACAGTTGTAAACCTACACTTGAGGTTCTCCTTATTCGTTCGTATTTTCCTCAGTGTCCCTTTCTTCACTAGTGGAACATCACCCTCTTCGCCATCTTTCTGGGTCATCACCCACCTCATTATCTTTATCGGATATCACCCTTCACTATTTTTATGAAGGGTGATATGATCTTTCTGACATACCACACTATTCATCATCTCTACGGGGCATCACCTTCCTCACAATCTTTCCTAATGAATTTCTCTCTTAGTCTCATCAACCGTCATACGCCTCAGTTATCACTATAACTCTGTTTTAACATTAAACATTGTATTTTCTCTAAGGAAGAGAAATGTTCACTTAAACCGTCGGGATTCTGGCGCTTCCCACATTGAGCTCAGGAGCTCATTGACTCGTGTCTTCCTGATATATTTTGTGTTGGTTTTAAAGGTTCAAATTAACGTTAAGTTGTACCACAGTATGTCCATCGACTGACATACCTGTGTCAGGTTTCCCGAGTTCTACCATCGTACCCAGTGCAAGAACACTCCCGTATACTTACCTCAGATTATGAACAATTTTCATAAATGTCTTCATGCTATTGTTAACACTGGGCTGCCTGTAAACAACCTGTGGGTAGTTAACTGGGTCACTGTTATCACTGGCCTGTATGTAAACTAACTGTGGGTGGTTAACTGGGTCACTGCTAACACTGGACTGCCTGTAAACTAACCGTGAAAGAGTTCGTCGATCCCTATCTGACACCTTTCGCTACCTCCCAGAGTTTTTCTTTGATGAAGAGGTTTTCCCCTCTTCCGCAAAGGCTCGCATCACCTTCGAGACAGTACCTCTTGATACACCAAAAAGTCCAGCTGTTATCGTTACGCTACAACCACCCATACGAGCACCAAGAATTCGACCTCTTTCAAAGTCTGACAAATCTGTCATTTTAGGGATTTTCGTTAATATCTCATGGTAAATCTGTGAAAAAATAACATTCAGAAAAACGGTATAAGCAAAACTATTAATAAATCATAAAAACATGAAAATAGCAAAATGTCATGATGTAATACACCATACAACATTATGATGAGAAGATGCTAGGTGTTTCCATTATTTTGTCCAACCCCTGTAGATACCTGGGTCACTGCTAACACTGGACTGTCTGTAAACTAACTGTGGGTAGTTAATTGGGGTCATTGTTAACACTGGACTGCTTGTAAACTAACTGTGGGTAGTTAGTTGAGTCATTGTTAACACTGGACTGCCTGAACTCCTAATAATTTCAGCCTAGTTTAGAGGAAACGTTAAAACTGTTGCAATTACGTAAACATTGTACAGAAGTTACATCTTTATTATATTCACGGCTTACATTCTCTCTTTTCGGATGTAAAGAGACAAGAATAACTAAAACAAGTAGAATCTCATTACTTTAAGGAAGTCTCAATTTTGTTTTGCCCTTTGTTCCTGGAACGCATAAATACCCGTCCAAAGTGCTAGAAAGAACTGAAAACTGTAACACGAATATTGCCTTGTTGCATAGGATACAACACACGTTGCTTGGGTTGTAAGTTAATAATACTCCAACATATAACTGCATAAAACAGAGATATTGAAGATATTAACAATGAGACAGAATAGCCTAGTTCCATGATAGGCTGCCGAAATCTTTTCATCAAGCAGATAGACTAAAAAAAACCGTACCACGGGAGGGGTTAGAACCACTAATGTAGCTACCTGGTCTAGTGGCCAACGCGACGGTCTCTCTCTGATCGCGGGTTCTAACCCCACCCGTGGCATAGTTTGTTAACAATCGTGTCATTACGATTTCGTGAGTCAGATTGAGACTACCATGATGGTGGGTTTTATCTACAGAGAGTTACTGTTTTTTTGGAGTGTATTATAGACAGTGTTATTTGTAATAAAGTTTTATAGGGGAAGAAACTGCAGATGCGAGAAATAAATTCATGAATAATGAACATGAACATGAACAATACAGTAAAATAGGGGAACAGCAGAAGAGAGACATTAACAAAGTTCTACAACCCAAGTTTCTTCTGTTTTCCTAATAGTTCTTGTTTATTTATATCTTTTTATATCCACGAGAAAATGAAGAAGAATCTTTCCTCCGTAAGCCTCGTGCTGCAAAAGGCGCCTAAAATCCATGGAGCAAGGGGCTAGTAACCCCTTCTCCTGTATCTTGTATCATCCGTGTTAGTGTGTGTGTTAGTGTGTGTGTACTCACCTATTTGTGGTTGCAGGGGTCGAGTCTTAGCTCCTGGCCCCGCCTCTTCACCGGTTGCTACTGGGCCCTCTCTCTCCCCGCTCCATGAGCTTTATCAAACCTCGTCTTAAAACTGTGTATGGTTCCTGCCTCCACTACGTCATTTTCTAGGCTATTCCACTGCCTTACAACTCTATGACTGAAGAAATACTTCCTAATATCTCTCTGACTCATTTGTGTCTTCAACTTCCAATTGTGGCCTCTTGTTTCTGTGTCCCCTCCCTGGAACATCCTGTCTTTGTCCACCTTGTCTATTCCACGCAGTATTTTATATGTCGTTATCATGTCTTCCCTGACCCTCCTGTCCTCCAGTGTCGTCAGGCCGATTTCCCTTAATCTTTCTTCATAGGACATTCCCCTTAGCTCTGGAACTAACCTTGTCGCAAACCTTTGTACTTTCTCTAGTTTCTTGACGTGCTTTATCAAGTGCGGGTTCCAAACAGGTGTTGCATACTCCAGTATGGGCCTGACATACACGGTGTACAGTGTCTTGAACGATTCCTTACTAAGGTATCGGATTGCTGTTCTCAGGTTTGCCAGGCGCCCATATGCTGCAGCAGTTATCTGATTGATGTGTACTTCCGGAGACATGCTCGGTGTTATACTCACCCCAAGATCTTTCTCCTTGAGTGAGGTTTGCAGTCTTTGGCCACCTAGCCTATACTCGGTCTGTGGTCTTCTGTGCCCTTCCCCTATCTTCATGACTTTGCATTTGGCAGGATAAAATTCGAGAAGCCATTTGCTGGACCAGGTGTCCAGTCTGTCCAGGTCTCTTTGAAGTCCTGCCTGGTCCTCATCAGATTTAATTCTCCTCATTAACTTCACATGAGGAACTGTGTCAAAGGCCTTCTTGCAGTCCAAGAAGATGCAATCAACCCACCCCTCTCTCTCGTGTCTTCTGTTATTTTATCATAAAACTCCAGAAGGTTTGTGACACAGGATTTGCCTTCCGTGAATCCGTGCTGGTTGCATACTATACACGTCAATGACATAGGTCTATAGTTTAGTGCCTCTTTTCTGTCTCCTTTTTTAAAAATGGGAACTACATTTGCCGTCTTCCATACCTCAGGTAGTTGCCCAGTTTCCAGGGACGTGTTGAAGATTTTGATAAGTGGCACGCACAACATATCTGCTCCCTCTCTAAGGACCCACGGGGAGATGTCCGGTCCCATTGCCTTTGAGGTATCGATGTCCCTTAGCAGTTTCTTCACCTCCTCCTCATCTGTATGTATGTGTGTGTGTGTGTGTGTGTGTGGTTGAGACCCAGACTAGCATCACTGATTTCTGGCCATTTGCTCATCATATCTTACCGGCTGCCTCCCACTGAAGTAGGTTGGCCCGAAAAAGAAGATAAACTGTTCAGTTCAAAGCAGTCAAACAGAGTGTTATAATGAAGAATGATTATCTTTAATAATCAGCAGATGTTAGTCTACTGTCTGGTCGTTATACCAGGCAATGTGTATGTCACAATTGTGATTTACAGGAAAGACAAATTTACGTTTCGTAAAGAAAGGGAGTCTGTGGATGCTAAAGTCATGACTCACACTATTATTAAAAATATACAACATAGCAATAAATACCAACAATGTGGCTAACTTAAAGGTTAAGGGATCGGCTGCCGAAATATTTTTATCAACAGATAAGAGTAGATGAGAGACAGTGATCCTGGGAAGTGTTATGTAAATTTTTATGGGTTTTTGAGTGAAACTAGACATTAATGAGAATGTGGGAGACACTGTTGTGAAAGGTGCAGTAGAACAGTTTGAAACACTTGGAATCTTTGGTATACATGAACATTTCAGTAACATGAAAGAACAGCATCCAAAGAGCATAATGACACACAAATGATACAGTACAGTTCAGTAACCCATATAAGAGTACTGTAACCTACATAACAGGACACTAACCTACATAACAGTAAAACAAGCTACATAACAGTGCAGTAACCTGCATAACAGTACAGTAACCTGCATAACAATACAGTAACCTACATAACAGTGCAGAAACCTACATAACAGTACAGTAACCTACATAACAGTACAGTAACGCTGAGGTCAGTGGTCACGTGTGGTCATACCTGCCTAAGCTCTTGGGAGTTAGCGTGGGGTGTTACCAAGCACCATGGCTTGTTGTAGTGTTTTAGAATCTCAGGTTCAAGTGTTTAAGGAGATTCTATTTCTTCAGGAGGAAAATAGGCTGAAGCTTTGCATAGATGGGTTTGGGAGTGAGTGTGAGAAGGATTTGGTACGTAAGGAGGAAATGGTCACCAGCAGTGATGGTGGCAGCCGCTTTAAGTGGCAAGTGGTTCACAGTTCAGGAAGAAGGTAGATGAGGAGAGTTCATAGAGAAGATTTGAAGGTAGGAAATCGATTCTCTGTTCTCTGAGACGAGTGTACTTCAGTGGTTAGTGAGGTTGAAGGTACCACTAATTCCCCTGCTAGTCAAGGTAAGAATATTTTAATAGTAGGCGATTCTCAGGTAAGATATATCGACCGTGCATTTTGTAACAGACAGAAAGGTCAGACAGCCATCCTGGAGCTGGTGTTGGTGACATAGTCAGCAGGTTGGCTAATATTATGGCAGGTAATGGGAACAAGCCCATTATCTGTCTTAGTGCTGGGGGTAATGACATTGGGAAGGGCAGGAGAGAGGAGCTGCTGGATAAGTACAGGTCAGCCATGGAAGTAGTTAGGTCTAAGGGAGGGATCCCAGTCATTTGTAGCATCTTACCTGGAAAGAGAGTGGGCAATGAATGGATGTCTAGGGCAATTGGTATAAATTGCTGGCTAGACAGGTACTGCAAGGAACTTGCAATCCCATTCATTGATAACTGGGACCTATTCTTTGGCAAACGTGATATGTATGCAAGGGATGGGGTTCATCTCTCTGGGGATGGAATGGTTGCATTAGCCAATCCAATTGAGAGGGTAATTGATGACTTGTCTAGGAATTTAAACTGATAGATTATAGAGGTATGGATGTTTGTGGGAAACAATCAGGCTGCAGTATTAGCGTTAAAAACAGCAGTTATTACCGGGACACCTCAGGGATGTTTAAAATGTAATGTTCAAAATAAAGTTGCTAGTAATGGCAAATCAATTGATCAACAAACAGAGATAGTAGAGGGCAACGAGTGACTAGCTCCCTTAGGTTTACTATGCAAATAGTAGGAGTCTAAGAAATAAGACAGATGAGCTAAGATTACTTGCAAGTGTAGGTAATATAGATATTGGTATAACAGAGACCTGGTTCAACCTGAAAGAGAAATGCCTTCTGAATGCAACATACAGGGTTATAAATTATTCCACACTGATAGGGTCAACAGGAAGGGTGGTGGAGTGGCGATGTCAGAGAAAATTTAAATTGTTGTATTAGATATGATATAAGATTAGAAACATCGAACAGAGAATCTGTTTGGCTACAGTTTCTCGAGGGACGTGATAAATTAATTTTGAGTGTGATTCATAGGCCCCTAAACCTTGATAGGATGTGCAGTAAGCTGTTATGGGACGAAATTCATAAGGCATCTAGATATGAAAATGTTGTGATAATGGGAGATTTTAAATTTAGACAAATTGATTGGAACAATATGACAGGAAATCTAGTGACTTTCTTGATACGGTTCAGGATTGCTTTTTAGAGCAGGTTGTGACAGAGCCAACTAGAGGAAACAATCTGCTTGACTTGGTTCTTGCCAACAAAGATTCACTAATTAATAATCTTGAGGTTAATGATGAGCTTGGGGAAAGTGATCACAAATCACTTAGTTACAATATATCATGGAATTGCCCAGATAACTGCAATCAAATCTCTGTCCCAGATTTTCGCTTGGCCAACATCATGGGACTGAAAAATTACCTGGGTGGGCTAAATTGAGATGTTCTGACCATGGATCAGGTAGGTGATCTTTTTTGCCAATATGACGTTTTTCAGAGCATAGTTCTAGCTGCCCAGACAACTTTTGTTCCGAGTAGGTACATGTCTTCTAACATCAGTCATTATTTGTTTACCAACAGTCTTTTTCTTGGATTGTTGCCTGACTTCATTCAGTAACGGGATGTGGACATAAATTTGCTATTATTTCAGTTTGGTCATTTGGAAACTAGTATTTGTCATTGTACTTAGCTGAATGTACTATGTAAATACTTAAATGTGCCAAGTTTATGATGCGCCTTTAATTCTTAATGATATTGTGTCAGTTTCTGGTAAGGGAAAAAGATGATGCAGAGACACTGTATTATGGCTACTCTTTCCATAAAATTTTACCTATGACTATATATTTAATAAGTCCATGTCTGGACTCCAGTTTCGGGTTTATGTCAAGTAATTGAATTAAGGTGATTGTATTAAAAACGTTGTTCATAGATTAACCTTTGACTGTTCACTTCTATTTAATTAAATTACTCATAAGATAGCAAATATTGCGTTTCTCCAGACTACTAACCACACCAAAATAATTATCTTCCTTTATAACCCTTTTTCTCATTTCTTTTTTTTTTACTGTTTTCCTTAGATCTCTTCCTTCTCAACTTCCTTATTCTCGCCTACTCTATCTATCTATCTATCTATCTATCTATCTATCTATCTATCTATCTATCTCTCTCTCTCTCTCTCTCCTAGCGATGATTTCCTGCAGCATCTTTCCCTGACTGGCCCCTCGCATCTTAGCACAAATTAAGCTTTTACGAGGAGGTCCTGAGGAAAAATGCTTTTGTAGCGTGCTGAAGTTTCTCTCTTCTTAGCCACCTCTTGAAGTCTGTCAAGATCTTGAAGTCTAACCAAGTCTTGACGTCTGGTCACTTCTTGAAGTCTGGCTAGGTATAGATGTCTGGCCAGCACTTAATGTGTGGCCAAAAACTTACAACTGTCCAGCTCTTCCAACCTGCTGGATCTTCATGTCAGTCTACAGCTTGAGGCCTATGAAGCTCTTGCCTCTTGTTTATCTCTTGGTGTTAGAAATGCTCTTGATGTCTAAACAGCTCTTGATGGCCAGGAAGCCCTTGATACCTGATCAGCTTCTGATAATTGAAAGTTCTTGATGTCTAGTCACCTACTGATGCCAGACCATCTGTTGATGCCCGGATAGTTATTCATTCTCTCGAAGACTGACCCACTCTTGATGTCTCTTAAGACTTATAGATTGTTAAGCTCTTAATGCCTAGGCAGCTCTTTAAGGAAGCTTTACTCTCGAAGAATTGTTCATCTTTCAGACCAGGAGAAGCTGTTAGTTCTTAAAGATTAGTTAGCTCTATAAAAATAGACTCTCTAGTTGTACAGGCCTAGGCAGCAAGTTTTTTAACTTAGAGTTCTTGAAAACTGGCCTGTTCGTCACACTAATGCAGCCCTTGAAGAGTGATTACCTCCTAAAGAGTGGCGAGGTCTTCAGGCGAAAGCAAATTCATTAAGATTGTTTAGCTTTGAAGAAAGGTCAGCTCTTCAAGCCTCAACAGATCCTGAAAACCCGGTATATCTTGAAAACTGACCAGTTCTTCATGCATAAACAACTCTTAAAAAACAGTTAGCTTTTGAAAACGGAGCCAGTTCTTCAAGTCTCGATAACTGGTCAGATCTTCAGGACTAAAGAGCTACTCATGACTGGTTAGCTTCTGAAGACTGCCCGGCTCTTCAGGCCGACTGGCTGGTTACTAAAAACAAATAATTTCTTTGCACCTAAATAGATGCTAAAGATCGTTAAGTTTTTAAAGTTCGGTCAGCTCTTCAGGAAAAAAAAACAGCTCATAGATGAGAACTAATTAGCTTGTAAACAATGGTCAGCTTTTCAGGCACAAACAGCTGGTGTAAACTGTTCTGTCTCCAGGTTTTAATAGTTTCACAGGACAGGTAAGGTGAACAAACAGAAAGGTGGACTGGTGAGTCATTCAAACGACTTAAATTGAATTCGTAGACTTGTAAGGTTCTAAGAACTCTCCAGCTCATCAGGTCTATGACTCCACTTAGTTCAATAGATAGGAGTAGCGAGGGATATATATTAACAATAGTTTCATTGCCGGCTACTTGTTAAGGTAGGGTTGGTCCAGCTCCCGCTAGTCCCCCCTTTTCTCCCCCACCCCTAAAGTGATAGTTTGATTGCCGGCCGCTTGTTAAGGTAGGGTCAGTCTAGCTCCCGCTATCCCTTCCCCTCCCTCTTCCACCCCCCCCCCCCCCCCGAAAGGTGACGTGTGGGGCTCTGGTCAAACAGTAAATCACTCGACTCACAGCTCCCAACACTACTGTAAGTACATGCCTGCCTTGTATTCTAGTGGATTTATTGGTCGAAAGCTTCACTTTTGACCAATAATAAACTTAGTCCTTTCAGTCTTGCTCTAGGTTGACTGTTGTAATAATCACCACATCTTTTAGGTATTGTACTTATCATGGAGAGTGATTTTTTAAGCAGTGGGTAACCTGTCTATCTTTTCAGCTTGGATGACAGAGAGGGTCACCTGTCAATTAACGAGAAGAACTAATGGAGAAGGACTAACGTCCTGAGACGTCCCCATTTTGGATTTAATTACCTGTGCACCTGTATGAAATTGCAGGACGTAACCCCGCATCATTGCAGCGGTAAAGAACCTGCTTTCCTGTCATCGGGATAGAATACTCACGGCGATACTCTGTGAAGAACTAGCCGGTGGTGGTCACCAACACCTGCGACCCCCCCCCCACATCAGCAACGGCTAAGATTTCAACAACACGAAGTGTCACCAACACCAGACACCCCAATATATATATTAGCGTTGAGTTCAAATGTTATTTTATTCATTTCATTTTTCATTTTTCTTTCAAATAGGATGTACCTGTCATGTTTTATTGTTTTATGTTTGCTTTAATAAATAATAAAGTGTTTATCTTTGTTAATTATTATTTCGTTTTCTATTCATTAATTTTCCTGAGGAGGAGCCAGCTTTGGTAATACTGTCTGAAGTTATTACGGAGCTGAGTAAGCCTTCTCAGCCCGGCTCTTCAGGCCGACTGGCTGGTTACTAAAAACAAATAATTTCTTTGCACCTAAATAGATGCTAAAGATCATTTAGTTTTTGGAGTTCGGACAGCTCTTCAGGAAAAAAAAAAAAGCTCATAGATGAGAACTAATTACCTTGTAAACAATGGTCAGCTTTTCAGGCACAAACAGCTGGTGTAAACTGTTCTGTCTCTAGGCTTTAATAGTTTCACAGGACAGGTAAGGTGAACAAACAGAAAGGTGGACTGGCGAGTCATTCAAACGACTTAAATTGAATTCGTAGACTTGTAAAGTTCTAAGAACTCTCCAGCTCATCAGGTCTATGACTCCACTCAGCCAGATACCAGATCTGGCTGAGGGGCGAAAGAACTGTGTACTTTGATGCAGAGTGCATAGGCTCGAAGCCTGCTGTAGAATGAGAGATAATGTATTCTTTAACATATATATATATATATATATATATATATATATATATATATATATATATATATATATATATATATATATATATATGTGTGTGTGTGTGTGTGTGCAATAAGATCACAGTAAACAGGTATTATCACAATATGCAAAACAACCACTGTGAAAAAATAGCGAAATTCGAAGCACTTTCGTGGTTTATCACATTATAAACGAGCTGTAATAATAAGAGAACCGGGGAATGCTGTATAAGGTTAAGATATCACTTCACAGTCAATTTATTATTTCATAAAATCAATGACATATTTTATACTTTTGTTCAAATTTAGTTTCTCGGATTTACTGCACAAACAAATTTTCACTGTTGTTATTCTTCATGTAATGAATAATTATGTATGATTTTATAATATTCCATTGCATAACAGATTTACATGAGGTAATTCAATGAAAATAATCCAGTTTAAGCCAAAGCCTGTTTCACTAAAATGAATGGACTGAACTCTGGCTTCCCGGCCAGTAGTTGTTGCGTATTTTTGTTGTTTAACTCAGGTCTTACCAAACATCCCTGTTTGTCCATGATAAACACTGTCACAGATTTAACGATACCGGATGCACAAGCCTATGACAGTTTAGGAGAATTTTTTATCAACTTTTGTTTTACTGCTTGTTTAAAAGCAACTTGTTGGATATGAGGGATATTAAGATAAAATCAATGTATTCTTCCTGTTAGCTTCTGTCCTTTAGAAGAATTTTTTTTAGCTTTCTAGAAAGCTTTGTTAATAAATATTCGTAGGTACTGAAATTTGGAGTTTTCTAATTTTCCCATTAAAAAATTCGTTGTTATAAATCCTTAAGGCCTTTAAATCAATGCAGTAAATAACACTTTTATGATGATTTGAGTATAAATGTACACACGAAAATATGTCAGCTGATTAGCTATACATAACACATTAAGAGAAATAAATGCGAGGGTCTTGGCAAGAGGCGTGGAGTTAAAAGATAAAGAATCACACATAAAGTGAGAATTGTCACAGTTGCTCTTTGCTGATGACACTGTGCTCTTGGGAGGTTCTGAAGAGAAGTTGCAGAGATTGGTGGATGAATTTGGTAGGGTGTGCAAAAGAAGAAAATTAAAAGTGAATACAGGAAAGAGTAAGGTTATGAGGATAAAAAGATTAGGTGATGAAAGATTGGATATCAGATTGGAGGGAGAGAGTATGGAGGAGGTGAATGTATTCAGATATTTGGGAGTGGATGTGTCAGCGGATCGGTCTATGAAAGATGAGGTGAATCTTAGAATTGATGAGGGGAAAAGGGTGAGTGGTGCACTTAGGAGTCTGTGGAGACAAAGAACTTTGTCCTTGGAGGTAAAGAGGGGAATGTATGAGAGCATAGTTTTACCAACGCTCTTATATGGGTGTGAAGCATGGGTGATGAACGTTGCAGCGAGGAGAAGGCTGGAGGCAGTGGAGATGTCATGTTTGAGGGCAATGTGTGGTGTGAATATAATGCAGAGAATTTGTAGTTTGGAAGTTAGGAGGAGGTGCGGGATTACCAAAACTGTTGTCCAGAGGGCTGAGGAAGGGTTGTTGAGGTGGTACGAACATGTAGATAGAATGGAGCGAAACAGTGACTTCAAGAGTGTATCAGTCCGTATCCCGCCATACGGGTCGGCCCAGGAAAGGTTGGAGGGAGGGGGTAAAGGAGGTTTTGTGTGCGAGGGGCTTGGACTTCCAGCAGGCATGGGTGAGCGTGTTTGATAGGAGTGAATGGAGACAAGTGGTTTTTAATACTTGACGTGCTGTTGGAGTGTGAGCAAAGTAACATTTATGAAGGGGTTCAGGGAAACCGGCAGGGCGGACTTGAGTCCTGAAGATGGGAAGTACAGTGCCTGCACTCTGAAGGAGGGGTGTTAATGTTGCAGTTTAAAAACTGTAGTGTAAAGCACCCTTCTGGCAAGACAGTGATGGAGTGAATGATGGTGAAAGTTTTTCTTTTTCGGGCCACCCTGCCTTGGTGGGAATCGGCCAGTGTGATAATAATAAAAAAAATAATAATAACTCATTAGGTTCACATTTTCTATCGGTCTTATGGATATGCGTATCTGGACGAAGATTCACACCACTTCATTCTCTTTCTAGAGTGAAATTTACATAAGGGACAGAATTCAGCCTGTGTTAAAAGCCTTCATGATTTATACGTCCACAAAGTATATGATCAACATACTTCAGTCACTTGATATTTGGCAGAAGGAAGTAGTACAAACGCACTTACATAAATACACTTACATAATTGGTCGCATTGGGAGGTGATCGTAAAGCGGGGGTCCACTGTACTTGAGTATTTTAGTCTGAGAATTTTCACATGCACAGATTACTCAATACAGGGGTCAGAAGACATCGTATAGCTACTCGTACATCAAATTTCTATAGGTGAAATTTGTCACTGAACACAAATTTACGGTTAGCCATGGATAATTTATTATCGCTTAGTGGAAGATCAAATACTAGGCTTTCAGGCATGCTCAAAATACAATCCAGCAGCACCTAAATGAGTAATACATCTATAACACCAAAACTAATGAGTTTGAATTCATTAAACATGGTAAAACCTAGACGTTTATCTGTAAAATAAATATTGTATCTTACATGGACGTAGACAAGGTTCCCACAACGGGGGTTAATATTTTTTCTAACCGTTTTTAGGCTACAGAACCTTCAACAATTACAATTCTTCTTTTAGCATTATTACACGTCTTTCAAAAAAATATAGTTTTTAAATAATGCAGATTTGTATGTATGCGGAGAAGTGATTAGTACGAATGCCCTTTCCTTTAGAATGCTTCATCTAGTTAAAAGAGAATTTCAATAAAAATCTATGAGGCTGCAGCCGAATTACATAAACCACGAATGATTATTAACAAAGCTTTTCGTATAGCTAAATAATATTATATTAATGAATATTCAGGAATTTACATAGAATTACTGTAATATTTAGGGATTATATATAAGAATATTTACGAAATTTCTCATAAAAGTTCCAAAACCTCTCAGCTCCACGAAAGCGCTAACAAGTGAATAATTACCTGGAATATTTACGGCTGGAAGGAGGAGACTGTTTCCAGTCCAGCGTGTTCGAGTGTTTCTTTCTGCGAGCGTAAAACATTATAATTGGTGGAGTTTGTTTTATTTCCCTTTGCTTCACCTGATGCTGCTGTTGCTACTGCTGTTGATGCTGCCGTTGATGCTGCTGCCTTGCTGCTGCTGAAGCCACGGTTCTGCTGCTGGTGTCGTCGCTGCTTCAGCTATTGCTGCCGCTTTTTCTGTTAATCCGGCTGTTGATCTTGTTCTGATGTTGCTGCTGTTGTTTTAGGTATTGTTTGTCACTGCAGCAAATGCTTTTGCAGCTACTGCTGCTGTTTCTGCTTATGATATTCTTGCTATTGTTGTTAGTGGTGTTTTTCTTGTTTTTGTAGTGACTGTTTATGTTGCAGTTGTTTCTATTGATATTGCTGTTGCTACTGGTGTAGCTGTTGCTGTTGTTGAAGTTGCTGTTATTATTGCTGCTGTTGCTCCTGATGCTTCTGCTGCTGCTTCTGCTGTTGATGCTTCTGTTGCTACTTCTGTTGTGTTGCTGCTGCTACTGCTACTACTGTTGTTGGTGCTGCTACTGTTTCTGCTGAAGCTTCTGCTGCTGATAATCCTATTATTGCTTCAGTTACTGTTGTAGCTGTTGCCCCTGTTGTTCCTACTGCCATTGATTCCGTTACTGCTGCTTCTGTTTATTTTGTGCTATGTTAACGGAGGTAGCGAGGCTACTTCTGTTACAATTGCTGTTGTAACTATTGCAATTTTTTTTGTTGTTGATGCTGCTTAAGTTGCTACTGCTACTTTTACTATTGCTGTTGTTGGCGTTATAACTGCTACTACCGTCACTGCATCTGCTGTTGGTGTTATAACTACTGCTACTACTGTTACTACTCCTGCTGTGTTATAACTGCTGCTACTACCGTTTCTACTACTGCCGCTTCTGTTATAATTCTGCTACTACTGCTTCTGGTGTTATAACTGTTGCTACTACTGTTACTACGGCTACCACCATTTTTTACTCTTCCGATGTTGTTACTACAGCTACTGTACTGCCACCGCTGCTGCTGCTGCTGCTGTTGTACTCTTCTTGCTGCTGCTTCTGCTGCTGTTATTGCTGCTCACACTGTTTTGATTTTGAGATTGTTGCTGCTGATGGTAATATTGCTGAAGTTTCTGATGCAACTGATGCTGTTACTACTGCTGCATTTGTACAGCGCCTGCCGGTGTTTTGCTGCTCCTTTTGCTTCTGTTGCTGCTGATTTAAACAATATTTGAAAAAACAATCATAATTTGGGCATCAATAAACATAAACATCGCTGAGGCATTTACACTGCTGTTTGTAACGAGTGATGATTTTTCAACAACTCACCACGTCATAAACACGGCAGTTTTCATCGATTTTTTTTATATTCAGATTAGAAAAACAGCCTCTTTAAACGCTAAAAAAATAGATTTTTCCTTTCAAAATTTACTCATACATTCACATGAAAATTTATATCTGGGTAAGTGGTGAAAAGGAAATTTAACAGAAACTGAGAGTTTTAGAAATGTCGATTTTGAGTACAAGATCCATTAAACACAGATATGTCATTAAACGCGGTTTTTAATTTACCTACAACCATTTTTTTTTCAAGAAACATTTTTTCGTCAATTAGCAGTCACCATTGTGGGGATTCCAGCCAAGTTTGTAGGATTACCAAAGCTGGGATTTAACGTTAACAGAGGATTTGTATAAGGATCTACTTGATCTGCCCACAACTTGATGGAAGGACAACTTGATCTGCCCACAACTTGATGGAAGGACAACTTGATCTACCCACAACTTGATGGAAGGACAACTTGATCTGCCCACAACTTGATGGAAGGACAACTTGATCTGCCCACAACTTGATGGAAGGACAACTTGATCTGCCCACAACTTGATGGAAGGACAACTTGATCTGCCAACAACTTGATGGAAGGACAACTTGATCTGCCAACAACTTGATGGAAGGACAACTTGATCTGCCCACAACTTGATGGAAGGACAACTTGACCTGCCCAGAACTTGATGGAAGGACAACTTGACCTGCCCAGAACTTGATGGAAGTAGTCATATAAAATTCTAGGTAAATTGATCACCCAGGTGTATGGTTCCAATTCAATCTCGAAGCTGTCACTTCACACACGGAGGGCCCGGGTTCGATTCCCGGCGGGGTGAAAACATTTCGACGCGTTTCCTTACACCTGTTGTCCTGTTCACCTAGCAGCAAATAGGTACCTGGGTGTCAGTCGACTGGCGTGGGTCGCATCCTGGGGGACAAGAATGAGGACCCCAATGGAAATAAGACACAGTCCTCGATGACGCACTGACTTTCTTTTGTTATCCTGGGTGGCTAACCCTCCGGGGTTAAAAATCCGAACGAAATCTTATCTCAAATCTACTTTCAACATTGTCAGTGATTTATTGAAGCAAAACACAGCTTTCAGGAAACAGGAAACACATGTTACAACCTTCCTCTAATCATCTCTTATTGCACCAAATTTAGCAGCCATATTAAAGTTTCTCTGATTTTGGTAGTAATTCTGAATCCAGAATTACTACCAAATACTACCCATTAATTGGTTAATGGGTTTATTTCATAGAAATACCTTGTTACTATAATGGATGCAAACCCACCCGATCTATAATATCCGTCACTTGCTGTATAGAAAAACCAAGGTGGCTATTGAGCCTATGTATGGCAAGTGCAGACTTATTCTCATCAAGAAATATCACGGTGAGCTAATTACATTTAGACAAATATTCCCATTTTATTGTTTGCAGTTTTTAATCCTGTATTAATCTGATTTTATGTTCCCACCATCAACATCCTGCCAACATTTTAACGCCAACATTTTAACGCTTCCATTGCTCTCATTTTCTTGGATTCTCTTTGTTTACATCACTATTTATATCACTTAAGACATTTAATCGAAAATTCTAAGGCTTTGGGGGCCGCGATATTAATCAAAAAAATTATAGCTTATCAGGCGCCTCGCCCCTCCTGGCACTGTATATCAGAATAACCTGCAATCTTCAACCCCTCACCCTTGTAGGGGTGAAAATTCACAGGAAGATGTCTAAAGTTGGTGACGGAAGCGATGTTCGGATGATGGCAAGTTATACTGTAATAAACCATTTTACAAAATATCATATATTTTTATTACACTGAATTTTAAATCAATTATTGTAGGTACACTCTGCTAATCTCTCTCTCTCATCAATGATTATTGAATTCACACACTTATGCATACTGTAGTTTGGTCGTATTTATGTCAGCAAATCCACAAAGATTCACATGTCTAATTTATGTATGATTCAGGTTGGATATGTTTTGAGTTCAAACTTAATTTGTTTTAGCCTTTTTCTTATATTTGTAAACTTATATAATTAAAATTGGAAATTGGGTTTTAAACCCATCATATCAGATCCTTCACATCCAGACTCAGAGATAACACAAGAACATTTCCCATTAGGAAATGTAACACTTGTTGTGTCACTTTTCACTTGTTGTGTCACTCTTCACTTGTTGTGTCACTCTTCACTTGTTGTGTCCGTCTTCACTTGTTGTGTCAGTCTTCACTTGTTGTGTCCTTCTTCACTTGTTGTGTCCGTCTTCACTTGTTGTGTCCCTCTTCACTTGTTGCGTCAGTCTTCACTTGTTGTGTCAGTCTTCACTTGTTGTGTCAGTCTTCACTTGTTGTGTCCCTCTTCACTTGTTGCGTCAGTCTTCACTTGTTGTGTCAGTCTTCACTTGTTGTGTCAGTCTTCACTTGTTGTGTCAGTCTTCACTTGTTGTGTCAGTCTTCACTTGTTGTGTCAGTCTTCACTTGTTGTGTCAGTCTTCACTTGTTGTGTCAGTCTTCACTTGTTGTGTCAGTCTTCACTTGTTGTGTCCCTCTTCACTTGTTGTGTCACTCTTCACTTGTTGTGTCACTCTTCACTTGTTGTGTAACTCTTCACTTGTTGTGTCAGTCTTCACTTGTTGTGTCCCTCTTCACTTGTTGTGTCCGTCTTCACTTGTTGTCACTCTTCACTTGTTGTCACTCTTCACTTGCTGTGTCACTCTTCACTTGTTGTCACTCTTCACTTGCTGTGTCACTCTTCACTTGTTGTGTAACTCTTCACTTGTTGTGTAACTCTTCACTTGCTGTGTAACTCTTCACTTGTTGTGTCACTCTTCACTTGCTGTGTCACTCTTCACTTGTCACTCTTCACTTGCTGTGTCACTCTTCACTTGTTGTCACTCTTCACTTGCTGTGTCACTCTTCACTTGTTGTGTAACTCTTCACTTGTTGTGTAACTCTTCACTTGCTGTGTAACTCTTCACTTGTTGTGTCACTCTTCACTTGCTGTGTCACTCTTCACTTGTCACTCTTCACTTGCTGTGTCACTCTTCACTTGTTGTGTAACTCTTCACTTGTTGTGTCACTCTTCACTTGCTGTGTCACTCTTCACTTGTTGTGTAACTCTTCACTTGCTGTGTCACTCTTCACTTGCTGTGTCACTCTTCACTTGTTGTGTCACTCTTCACTTGTTGTGTCACTCTTCACTTGTTGTGTCACTCTTCACTTGCTGTGTCACTCTTCACTTGTTGTGTCACTCTTCACTTGTTGTGTCACTCTTCACTTGTTGTGTCACTCTTCACTTGCTGTGTCACTCTTCTCTTGTTGTGTCACTCTTCTCTTGTTGTGTAACTCTTCACTTGCTGTGTAACTCTTCACTTGCTGTGTCACTCTTCACTTGCTGTGTAACTCTTCACTTGCTGTGTCACTCTTCACTTGCTGTGTCACTCTTCACTTGCTGTGTCACTCTTCACTTGCTGTGTTGTCTGACACACCTCCATCAGTACCTCCTGTGACTGTAATATCTGTTATATCACTTTTTTCATCAACAAGCGAAGGTAAACATATTGTGATTATTAAATACTTTGTTGGATGATCCATGTGTCATATAAATGCATATATTAGTAACTCATTCAGCTAATATGATTACTTAATGAGTGACATGCTTGAAATTATTAACTTGATAATAAGTGTAACAAAGTTTTTGCATCCGAACAGGATAAACAAATCTTTGTAAATATACCATATGTGAAAATGTAAGTGTCCACGCACAAAGTGCCAAGTGTAATAATTTACTATAAAGATACTTTCAAAATCAGTGTGAAAAATTTAATTTGTTGTGAGGCGTCGTCACAAAGAAAGATATGAAATATTATTAGTCACATTAAGGGACCTTGCAAACTTTATGTGAAAACGTAATTAATGTGAAAAAGTGAAATGTAAAATCAGTGTGAAGTCAGTAACAATTTTGTTGATCATATTCAAGTAAGAATCGTTAAGCTGTGTTAAGATATAAAGTGAAATTAAGAAATATTACATGTCTTCACCTATGAATAAAATCATAGAGTAAAATTTTGAATCCAGAATTACTACCAAATACTACCCATTAATTGGTTAATGGGTTTATTTCATAGAAATACCTTGTTACTATAATGGATGCAAACCCACCCGATCTATAATATCCGTCACTTGCTGTATAGAAAAACCAAGGTGGCTATTGAGCCTATGTATGGCAAGTGCAGACTTATTCTCATCAAGAAATATCACGGTGAGCTAATTACATTTAGACAAATATTCCCATTTTATTGTTTGCAGTTTTTAATCCTGTATTAATCTGATTTTATGTTCCCACCATCAACATCCTGCCAACATTTTAACGCCAACATTTTAACGCCAACATTTTAACGCTTCCATTGCTCTCATTTTCTTGGATTCTCTTTGTTTACATCACTATTTATATCACTTAAGACATTTAATCGAAAATTCTAAGGCTTTGGGGGCCGCGATATTAATCAAAAAAATTATAGCTTATCAGGCGCCTCGCCCCTCCTGGCACTGTATATCAGAATAACCTGCAATCTTCAACCCCTCACCCTTGTAGGGGTGAAAATTCACAGGAAGATGTCTAAAGTTGGTGACGGAAGCGATGTTCGGATGATGGCAAGTTATACTGTAATAAACCATTTTACAAAATATCATATATTTTTATTACACTGAATTTTAAATCAATTATTGTAGGTACACTCTGCTAATCTCTCTCTCTCATCAATGATTATTGAATTCACACACTTATGCATACTGTAGTTTGGTCGTATTTATGTCAGCAAATCCACAAAGATTCACATGTCTAATTTATGTATGATTCAGGTTGGATATGTTTTGAGTTCAAACTTAATTTGTTTTAGCCTTTTTCTTATATTTGTAAACTTATATAATTAAAATTGGAAATTGGGTTTTAAACCCATCATATCAGATCCTTCACATCCAGACTCAGAGATAACACAAGAACATTTCCCATTAGGAAATGTAACACTTGTTGTGTCACTTTTCACTTGTTGTGTCACTCTTCACTTGTTGTGTCACTCTTCACTTGTTGTCACTCTTCACTTGTTGTGTAACTCTTCACTTGCTGTGTCACTCTTCACTTGTTGTCACTCTTCACTTGTTGTCACTCTTCACTTGTTGTGTCACTCTTCACTTGTTGTCACTCTTCACTTGCTGTGTCACTCTTCACTTGTTGTCACTCTTCACTTGTTGTCACTCTTCACTTGTTGTGTAACTCTTCACTTGTTGTGTAACTCTTCACTTGTTGTGTAACTCTTCACTTGTTGTGTAACTCTTCACTTGTTGTGTCACTCTTCACTTGTTGTCACTCTTCACTTGTTGTCACTCTTCACTTGCTGTGTCACTCTTCACTTGTTGTGTCACTCTTCACTTGTTGTGTAACTCTTCACTTGTTGTGTCACTCTTCACTTGTTGTGTAACTCTTCACTTGTTGTGTAACTCTTCACTTGTTGTGTAACTCTTCACTTGTTGTGTAACTCTTCACTTGTTGTGTAACTCTTCACTTGTTGTGTAACTCTTCACTTGTTGTGTAACTCTTCACTTGTTGTGTAACTCTTCACTTGTTGTGTAACTCTTCACTTGTTGTGTAACTCTTCACTTGTTGTGTAACTCTTCACTTGTTGTGTAACTCTTCACTTGTTGTGTAACTCTTCACTTGTTGTGTAACTCTTCACTTGTTGTGTAACTCTTCACTTGTTGTGTAACTCTTCACTTGTTGTGTAACTCTTCACTTGCTGTGTCACTCTTCACTTGTTGTCACTCTTCACTTGTTGTGTAACTCTTCACTTGTTGTCACTCTTCACTTGTTGTGTAACTCTTCACTTGTTGTCACTCTTCACTTGTTGTGTAACTCTTCACTTGTTGTCACTCTTCACTTGTTGTGTAACTCTTCACTTGTTGTCACTCTTCACTTGTTGTGTAACTCTTCACTTGTTGTCACTCTTCACTTGTGTCACTCTTCACTTGTTGTCACTCTTCACTTGTTGTGTCACTCTTCACTTGCTGTGTCACTCTTCACTTGTTGTCACTCTTCACTTGTTGTGTAACTCTTCACTTGTTGTCACTCTTCACTTGTTGTCACTCTTCACTTGTTGTGTCACTCTTCACTTGCTGTGTAACTCTTCACTTGTGTCACTCTTCACTTGTTGTCACTCTTCACTTGTTGTGTCACTCTTCACTTGTTGTGTCACTCTTCACTTGTTGTGTCACTCTTCACTTGCTGTGTCACTCTTCACTTGTTGTGTAACTCTTCACTTGTTGTGTAACTCTTCACTTGTTGTGTAACTCTTCACTTGTTGTGTAACTCTTCACTTGTTGTGTAACTCTTCACTTGTTGTCACTCTTCACTTGCTGTGTCACTCTTCACTTGTTGTCACTCTTCACTTGTTGTCACTCTTCACTTGCTGTGTCACTCTTCACTTGTTGTGTCACTCTTCACTTGTTGTGTCACTCTTCACTTGTTGTCACTCTTCACTTGTTGTCACTCTTCACTTGCTGTGTCACTCTTCACTTGTTGTGTCACTCTTCACTTGTTGTGTAACTCTTCACTTGTTGTGTAACTCTTCACTTGTTGTGTAACTCTTCACTTGTTGTGTAACTCTTCACTTGTTGTGTAACTCTTCACTTGCTGTGTCACTCTTCACTTGTTGTGTCACTCTTCACTTGTTGTGTCACTCTTCAATTGCTGTGTCACTCTTCTCTTGTTGTGTCACTCTTCACTTGCTGTGTCACTCTTCACTTGTTGTGTCACTCTTCACTTGCTGTGTCACTCTTCAATTGCTGTGTCACTCTTCTCTTGTTGTGTAACTCTTCACTTGTTGTGTAACTCTTCACTTGCTGTGTCACTCTTCACTTGCTGTGTCACTCTTCACTTGTTGTGTAACTCTTCACTTGTTGTGTAACTCTTCACTTGTTGTGTAACTCTTCAGTTGTTGTGTAACTCTTCACTTGCTGTGTAACTCTTCACTTGCTGTGTAACTCTTCACTTGCTGTGTAACTCTTCACTTGTTGTGTCACTCTTCACTTGCTGTGTCACTCTTCACTTGCTGTGTAACTCTTCACTTGCTGTGTCACTCTTCACTTGCTGTGTCACTCTTCACTTGCTGTGTCACTCTTCACTTGCTGTGTCACTCTTCACTTGCTGTGTCACTCTTCACTTGCTGTGTCACTCTTCACTTGCTGTGTCACTCTTCACTTGCTGTGTCACTCTTCACTTGCTGTGTTGTCTGACACACCTCCATCAGTACCTCCTGTGACTGTAATATCTGTTATATCACTTTTTTCATCAACAAGCGAAGGTAAACATATTGTGATTATTAAATACTTTGTTGGATGATCCATGTGTCATATAAATGCATATATTAGTAACTCATTCAGCTAATATGATTACTTAATGAGTGACATGCTTGAAATTATTAACTTGATAATAAGTGTAACAAAGTTTTTGCATCCGAACAGGATAAACAAATCTTTGTAAATATACCATATGTGAAAATGTAAGTGTCCACGCACAAAGTGCCAAGTGTAATAATTTACTATAAAGATACTTTCAAAATCAGTGTGAAAAATTTAATTTGTTGTGAGGCGTCGTCACAAAGAAAGATATGAAATATTATTAGTCACATTAAGGGACCTTGCAAACTTTATGTGAAAACGTAATTAATGTGAAAAAGTGAAATGTAAAATCAGTGTGAAGTCAGTAACAATTTTGTTGATCATATTCAAGTAAGAATCGTTAAGCTGTGTTAAGATATAAAGTGAAATTAAGAAATATTACATGTCTTCACCTATGAATAAAATCATAGAGTAAAAATGTGAAAATGATTCATACAAGTGAGGTATCTTAAGTCCGGAAGAACCTTACCCAGACAGATGCATAATAAATGTTATCCTGAAGTGGCAGGTTATGCAGAATGATCTAGAAATAACTTCATGAGGTACGAGAAATTAGAGAAAGAAGTTTAGAAGTTTAGTGATATATAGAGATGGATGAAGTGTGAACTATAGATGAGGTATGCAATGCTGGATACAAACATGATGAAATGTCAATCCGGCTGTAAATAATATCAAAGGGAGTGCGGCGGTATCTCCACTATTGCTCGACTAGTTTCAAAGGGAACTTCATATGATATTGGGCAAGTAGGATCATTATATGTTTGCGGATTCCGGACAGTTGGCTGACGGACATTTCACTAAATGAACACATGACCGAAATGCCATTCATCACCTAATTATCCATCCGGCCAAATGATTGTCGGCGCAATGTCCGTTCGGCCAATTGTTTCGGTCAAATGTCTGTCAGCAAAGAGTCCGTCGGTCATCTCCCAGGCCACGATACATACATTTTTTCTCCACAACTCACTCTCACAACACCCTCCTGCCATCAGGCATGACGTACAGCATGTGAAAAATAAATTTTTTTATTATTTTTATTTAAAAGAACACATTACAAGACATAAATAAATAACAGAATACAATAATGAACCGTTTTCAAATACAATGAACTACCAGCAACCCCATAACATACCCTAAGTATTACAGTCATATGTGTATTAAAGGATATACCGTCACCTAACAATGAAAGAACAGGATAACACCTCAGAAAAAAAAATATTAACAAAGTCTAAACCTACACTCCATGCCTGTTATACAGTACACTAAGACCCTCTTGCGCGAAATGCAACAGATGATATGATTCAGCATACGAAGGATTAAATTATACATTACAAATGTTAAACAAAAGACAAACCTAAACCTACAATAAAATTGCAAAAACATACCACAATAATACTTGCCGCAATAAGCAGGAAACTCTTAACATGAAAATAAAAGCTGAAATTTTACTTTACACTGTACCACAAACTTGCCAATGTCTAGTGAAATCACAACAACTAAAAGGGGACCAATGAACATTCACAACGCATTCATACCCAGCTCGGACACACATTTTCACAGATTACAATACACATACCCAAGTCTAGTGCGTGTTCCACTATAAACCATCACGCAACACATCCACGCCAATCAACCATACACACGTAAGTGATTAAATATGTAATATACCTATATACATATATCACAAATAACAGAAACCTCATAATAACAAACTTTAGCCAGTAATCCCAAGACCTCATTTTATTATTATAACATCAACGTCTTTCCAACAATTGTTGATCGTGATGCCTTTTGACTTCTACAACTAAATTACACAATTTTTAACTATTTACAAACTAATCCAGACAGCAACATAATATACACACACGAATCATTCACGATCACCTTTTAAATGTTACATAAATTACATTACCTGTAACCATCTCACTTCAAAATCCGTACATAACAATCATTAATATCGTATTATCGATGCAATATCATAAAACCAAGATCACATCAATGATCTGCCATTAATAAATGATATTATAGACTAACGCCAAGGTGTACTTAAACCCAAATAATATCAGGACCTAACTTGTATTTCAATCCCAGCATCATGATGTCTACATGTATCATTCTTACATAAGGTACACTGATACATTAGTGATTTATCATATGGGGTAATCATACATTTCATGAAACCTGCTCGCTTGGCATACACTGTAATCCTCCAATTAATTAATTACATGTCAAAACCCTATTTCAGTCTTGTTTATACTCCATACCATATCCACTTCTACCCAGCATCCACACATAATTCCTCACCATACCAAGTCCAACAGTCATACCCTCCCCAACGCCAAAGAGACCAGCCACGTCTACCCCTTACGGTATTAAAGCCCATAAATCCCTTACATGAAAGCTGCAATATCCCTCCGAAAAAGTCAAAAGCTATTTGCTTCCAGCAATATTCTTATTCCGCTGCTGTGTACCATAGAAAATCGCTGCCAACGCCCTGATCCTCTCTCTTACTGGTGTCTATAAACCCATGAAATATATACAAAATCCGTAACTAAATATCCTATTGCGTTCTGCACCAGCAACTCTCCCCCCCCCACATCTAAACTTAACGCTCTTAAGACACTAATTCCCCCACCCCCACCATACGTAAAACCCTGCTGAACCACACCCTCACTGATTCCAATCTCTCACAAAAATACACTGCATGATACGCCGTCTCGATCTACCCACACGCACAACGCTTCCCCCCTTGCACACGCCTATTCGCTAACACTTCCCCGCACGGCAATATATTATGAAGAAATTTGTACATTACCTCCTGTACCCCGGCCCTCAATCGTAACTTCGTCAGACGTCCCCAAATATCATGCCATGCATACATCGGTAATACGCCCTCTACTCTAGCCACCCCCTCCCTACCTCCCACCAATGCCAATTTTCCAATCTTGATCCTACATGGCTCCCTTGCATAAGTTAATACCCTCAACATGTTCTCGCATCTTTTAAGATCCCCGCCATTCACCCAACGTATCAAATCCCTTCGAATCCCTGTCAAACCTGTACCTGCCCCCCCCCCCCGACCCTCCCTCAAATAACTGTTTTACATACATACCTAACATTCGCGTATGCGGGTTCATTAACCCCAGTCCACCCCGACGATTCGGCAAATACACAACATCTCTCGCTAACCAGTCACATCCAGAACCCCAGAGATATCGAAATACACGCTTCAATAACCTTTTCTCATCGCATTGGACTAACGGATACATACTTACCACATGCCATAACTTACCAAACAAAAGCACATTCACCACGATTGCAAGCTGATGCAAAGATAAGCTCCCTGCACGCAGTCCCGTCAATCGTCCTAAAACCCTATCCACAGCCTCTCTAGAATTGACCTTCCTCGCTTCCTGAATATTCCTCATATGGACGATCCCACATACCTTAATTTTGTTAACTAAAGACCAACCTTCCTCCTGACCTAAGTCCCCCCGGATATAATCCCCCCACACGCATAAGCATGGACTTTTCCTTATTAACCGTCATCCCCGTTGCTCTCCCGAAAAGATCCACCAATTCACCCACTTTTCGTAAATCCTGTGATCCCCTGTATAAAATCGTAGTGTCGTCCACATATCCTACGATTCCTGCGTTTACCCCCACCCCCCCTCGCCTCTCACTCTCATTTACACTCCCCCGTACAGCCCTGAAAAAGGGGTCCTGAATTAATGCAAGCAATCTGCGACACAGGACACCCCTGTCTCAAACCCCTTTGCATTCCAACTAATTTCCCCAACCTGTCATTTACCTGTACCTTAAATGTACCTTGCTCATACAAAGCCATTGCCCAGCTTACTATTTCTTTCCCAAATCCTTTCCACTGCATAATTTACAACAAAGCCTCACGCTCCACACAATCGTATGCCGCGTGCCAGTCCAGAGCCAGTATTCCCCCTGCCTT
Source organism: Cherax quadricarinatus (assembly GCF_038502225.1). Classification (NCBI taxonomy): domain Eukaryota; kingdom Metazoa; phylum Arthropoda; class Malacostraca; order Decapoda; family Parastacidae; genus Cherax; species Cherax quadricarinatus. Next base: position 69,676 of record NW_027195128.1, on the reverse strand, counting down.
ACCCTTCCCACTTTCCTCAATAAACCTACGTATTATGCCTTGACCCACACACATTGATCTCCCGGGTATCCCATATTGCCCTTCATCCAATACTTTCTCTAACACCCTCTTAATCCTATTACCTATCATTTTTGCAAAAAATTTATAATCGCCACACATTAATGATATCGACCTATAGTTATGTATACAGTTTCCCGACGCCTTTTTCGGAATCATAACCACCTGTATTTTGTTGTACCCCGAGTCGTCCACTATCTTTCATAGTACTAAATAAAACCACTAAAAATTCACGGAGACATTCCCAGTTTTCCTTATAGAAATCACATGGGATGCCATCGATTCCCGGTGATTTCCCAGTGTTCATACTCTCAACAGCTATTCTAACCTCCTCCTCACTTATAGGTCCGTTCAAATTCATTCGATCCTTATTCTCAAGATCACAACATACCCATTCACCCATGTCTCCTATTACTTCTTTTGAAATTCCCACTTTTTTGTATTGCGCTTCATACCATGCATCTACATAGCATCCCATGCCCTCAGTGGACGTAATGAGTTGTCCCCTACGATACGTTCCCAATTGCTCCTGAACTTCCAATTCCATTATTTCTGTCGCCCTTCGACGCTTGCCCTGCTCCCTTAAAACAAACGCCGAAGGACGATCACCCCATAATACCTCATTTATACCACTCGCTATCCGGGCCGTATCAAAGTTATGATTGTGGATATCCCCAATTATTTGTTTTAAACTTTCAGTTTCAGCCACCGGATACACCCCTCTGCCATTCACATAACATTCCTGCAGTTGTCCTTCCAGATAGTGCAAAAACCCATATTGCATTCTCCGTTCTTCTACACCACTCTTCTGATAAAAGTCCCTCACCTTCCTTTTTCCGATTGTGTCCCACCATTCAATAACGTCATCCCCTGCCCGACATTCATTCCACCAATCCTTCCACTCTCTCGCAAATGACTCCCTTAAACCTTTTTTATGCATTAACCCAACATTCAATTTCCAGAAACCCCTAAAACGCCTTGGTAATCCCACCCAATCCACATCCGCCATAACTCCTCTATGATCAGAGTAACTCGCATTTAAAGCTCAAACATTTCGGACCTTAATTCCTCTAGAAAAACATATTCGATCCAATCTCGCTGCATACTACTTCCTAATAAACGTGTGCAGTCCCCCCTGCATCCATAACATTCACACTCCTCAGTAAATCCCCTAAAAACCCTGAAAAAATGCCCCGTCCTCTGGGCTCTACATCTATGCGACGATCAATGTAATTCCGGTCTCCCCCAATAATCGTTACGCCTGGCAGCGACCTTAAATGGTGCACCAAAACGTCCCTAAAAAAAAACATTTTTAATACGCATATCACTTTCCGCTGGCCCGTAAACACCAATGAATCTCACTTGCACCCCACCCCATGCCCAAACCACCCGCACCACCCTCCCCTCCTCTCCAACCTCACATTTTTGTAGAGAAAACTGGCTGACCTCTTTTATTAACACTACCACACCTCCTTTCAATCTACTAGAACAACCCATGTACACCACATAATCAGGAATTATCAATTCCCCTAAAGATTTATAATTATGTTCCTGTAAAAACACTACATCAGGAACGTATTTCCTTAATAGCATCTCCAGACATTTGCTCTTATTAATCGATTTTAATCCGTTAATATTTAAAGTAATGCACCTGAAGATTTCTTTGGCGGTTTACCCTTAGATATCTTTACATTCTTAGCGCCCTTGCGGCTCTCCCCACTTCTTCCCCCACGCACCCCTATGCCTTCTCCTTTCTCATGCTGAACACTTTTAGATCCGCCCGTATCTCGACGGGTCTCGTCTTTCCATGTTTTTTCCCCCAGATCTTTGGCCAGGAGTTAAGACATCGTCACTATCCGTTATCAACGCAGCCCTCTTGCGGCAACTACAATCAATGATCATATCGTCCTCTGAACTATTATCCCTGTGTACCTCCACAATGACAACCTGCTGTTCCGCAACCGGCCCTATGTCACCTCCTTCCTCCTCCTGTGTGCTTGCATCCTCCATTCCTCCCTGATTTCCATCGTACGCCGAAGCACCTAACAAAACATTCAAAGCCTCTTGAAGGGATGCCTCCATAATATCCTGGGGAGGTACGGATACCTCCTCTGATATCGCCGACACCAAACCTTCGTTTTCTCCTACGCCAGGTAGAGTCAAACAAACAGGTGACTCCTCTTGTTCCCCCTCGACCTCCTCACTCCACAGTATTCCAGTCGAAGATGCACGCTGTGTGGCCACAGCGTATGACTGCGGCGCTGCTGCCCCATCTATCCTCGTTGCAACCTCTGGTCTTCCACGCCTCGTAGGGCATTGTGCTGCAATGTGATGGTAAGTCCCACAAAGTCTGCACGTACGCCTTTGACCTGAATACGTTACATATACTTGCGTTCGGAAGTCCTCCATGACCACATGTGACGGTATCGGGTGTTTAAGGGACATTTTCAGAGAAAACGACCCTTCTGGCATACCAACAAGGGGACCGTCACGCCATCGTCCCAGGTGTAATAGCGAGAGACATCTCGAAGACGAACAGTAACACCAGGGTTGACGGTTTTCAGCACATCCTGGCACTTAGCCACCATGTTTTCATAAGTGGCGCCTTGTCTGAACTTGACGAACAATCTTGAATTGCCATTTAAAGCTACTCCATAAAGATCTTCATTAGCAATCCCATACGTGTCTCTGAGGATCGCCGTCAACAGTAGATGAGTATTCTGACTATTGAGTAAGCCAGTCACTAGGTCCAGGCAGACAGTGTTGACGCGCCTGCGCCCTCCCTCCGCCATCGTGAGTAGACTGGAGAAAACTGCGCAGAGACTAGACTAATCAGGAGCCACCGCGCAGCCTGTCCGCACGGCCCAAGAGCGATGCAGACAATGTAAAAAAGAATTACCAGAGGCAGGAGTAATCCAGTGTGTTAGAACGCTCAGGAAATTTTGAAAAACAATACATAGCCTTGAATTTTGCGAAAAGGATATATTGATCTTTTCATATATTTATCGTGATATTCTCATAATGCCGATCTCTAACATTCATAGTTTGTCAATTACAACCAGGAATGTCATATATAATTTTATGGTAGCCCCCAAAATATAGTCAACTTGCCATAAAAGTATTCTTTGAAATCCTCACCCTCGAAGACTAGTTGATTCTACACATAATAGGTTTGAGGACATGAATTATCATTAATCAAACCGATTATTATCTCTGACGCTCCTATGACTAGAATAAGATTATATGCAGTGTGAGGGAAAAGTTCAACAGATAGGAGTAGCGAGCGAGTATAGGGTAACGATAGTTTGATTGCCGGCTGCTTGGGTCACTCTAGCTCCCGCTATCCCCCCCCCCCCTTCTCCCCAACCCGAAAGGTGACGTGTGGGGCTCCGGCCAAACAGTGATCACGACTCAGCTCCCAGCACAACTGTAAATAGAAGCCTGCTCCTATTCTAGTGGACTTATTGGTTGAAAGCTTCACTTTTGACCAATAATAAACTTAGTCCTTTCAGCCTTGATCTCCATGTTAGATGTTTTGATAATCACCAAGTCTTTTAGGTATTGTACTTATCATGGAGAGTGATTTCTTAAGCAGTGGGTAACCTGTCCCTCTTTCCAGCTTGGAATGACAGATCGGGTCACCTGCCAACCAACGATTAGTGTTGAAGGAGACGGACTAACGTCCCGAGACATCACTCTTTGACCTACCTACCTGATTAACTGTACGCCACCGCAGGCCATAACCCCTCATCTTTGCAGTGGTAAAGAACCTGCGTTCCTGTCATCTGGACTGACTATTCAAGGCTATTGACTCTGTGAAGAACTAGCCGTTGGGTTGTCACCAACACCTGTGACCCCCTCCCCCCTCCACATCATCAGTAACGGCTACAATTTCTACAAGACGGTGTCAACATCAACCAGACACCCCAGTTTCCTTGTACACATTAGCGTTGAATTCTAAAGTCATTTTTTTCATTTCATTTTTCATTTTTCTTTCAAATAGGATACACCTTCATGTTTCACTGTTTTATTTTTGCATTAATAAATAATAAAGTGTTTATCTTTGTGAATTATTATTTCTTTTTCTATTCATTAAATTTCCTGAGAAGGAGCCAGCCTTGGTAATACTGTCTGAAGTTGTTACAGGGCTGAGTAAGCTTTCACATGCAGGTTATCCTTAGAAACTGAGAGGGAGACAGTATAGTTTTAACTCCATTAGTAGAAGATGGAATATATTTTTTACTTGCTATTACTTCATGCAACTGCAATAAGAAGGCCCCTCAAGGAAGGTTCCTTGATGTTGGTGAGGGGCTCTTGATTTAGGGAATTGGATCTGTGCTCCAGTTCCCCGAATTAAGCCTGAATGCCTTCCACATCCCCCCCCCACAGGCGCTGTATAATCCTCCAGGTTTAGCGCTTCCCCCTTGATTATAATAATAATAATGCAATAAGAAGGGTTAAAAATGGTGTCATTCCTAAGTATGTAGGTAATTTAAGTATGTAGGTAGTTTAAGAAGATGCTTGAATCAAGAGAATTCCAGTACTAACAAGGACAAGGATGAACATTCTGAAGAGGACTAATTAGATATCTCTTGCCATTTACCAGTCGAACCTTGATTAGTCTGTGTAAGAAGGAAAATATGGATTCTAGACATGTTAATAAAACAATCTTGTTGTTGAATGAAACATATTTAGAAGTGATCAAAGTTTCTGATGGATACGAGTGCAGTATAATGGTGAACTTGGAGAAATTGTTAAACATTGCCAGGTACGGCTTATGCATGTAGGCAATCATGAATCATTTGAAAGAAATGAAGAAAGTTGGAAGGTAATACAGACACTGGACTTTCCAAAGCAACGAGAGATCGTAAAGTTTAAAAAATATGTTCATGGTCAACAAAAAAAAAAAAAAAAAAATTACGATCAAAACAAACATGACCACATATTCACAAGATTGAATATGAACTTAGATAAATTTAAATAAGTTTAATATTACCTAAAATCAATGATATGTATTTTCTCGTTATTTTCAGATTGATTTATAACAAAAAAAAATACTCTGCAAATTCGGCAGGAAACACCCTTGCAATTTAGGCCTAACTCGCCAGTTTGGATTATTCAGCACAACATGCATTTATATTAGTAAATATAGGATTAAGGTTATTACTTAACAGTGATAGTATTATGTAAGTATATTGTGTCACTTTGTTTCTTTAATCATAGAAAAGCTGTAGAAATTGACATGATCTTTTTTTAAATAAGCATATGGTAATAAAGACTCCCTCGTGAAAAAAAAACACATTATTTTTGTTTTTCTAATGTGTTCCCAAATTTGAAAGGTTGACTTTTTTTCGTTGGTACATTTCATAAGTGTCTATTGATAATTAATAGTTTTCATTTCATATATTTTTAGAAGGAAAATACAAGATTCGGTAGAAGAAATTATTAAAATATACAAACATAAATTATTTTCATAAAATAAACTAAATACTTATTCAGAATCTCAAGTACATCTGTAAGAAACATTGACTAATAAGGTAGAGAATTGTACCTTATTTGATATCACTCAATAAGAAGATTTACATTGTCCCATTGTATGCAATTAAATCACTTGGCTTGTCACTTTCCGACGAACACATCACTACAGACCTTGTGTAGTCACATAACTCACTTGGTCCAACTTAATTTACTTCTTTCTTACACACCAAACACCTGCCTTATAAGGTTGTAAGATGCTTAACCGTGACGCAGATAGGCCTCTTGAAGCTTTATCCAAATTCGATTTACGTCTCTTTTGAACTGTTCCTGATATTAGAAAATATGTTTTATCACCAGTGTTTTGGACAGCAGCCTGAGTCTGTACTTCTCCATCATCTTATCACTTACATCGTCACCACCATTATCCTTGTTTTTACATACTTATTAAATAAGGCTCGTTTGAGGACTAGTTACTTTGTTTTATTTTACGTTCTTTCAGCATTCTGCACTTGACTAATGCCAATGTTACGACGTTACGCTATTACTGTCATACAACTTTTCCCCACAATCCTCAATGTATACTTGTTGCAACATGTTCGTAACAAAGGTGGATACAAAAGGAACCACATTATCAAGAAAAGTTGTAGGAAAAAAATACATTTCAATTCTACATTATTAGTTAGGTATCTCCGAAAAGGGACATTTAAGATGCTGTAACAATATTATATTCTCTTCTTTGTCTTTTTTCTCCAGCTTATCGTTTTTTTGTTAATTCGATCAGTGCCGGAGTCCGGTAACAGAGTCAAAATTCTAGGAATAATTAGGAAAGGAGCATGTTTATTCTCAATGACCAAAGCTTTAAGTCCCATTTCCAGCCTTCTGGAATGGCTCGGATAACTTCCAATATTCTTTTGGCGTAGCTTCAAACCCTCAAGAAAGATGCCTTCTAATTCGACGACAGCAGAGATTGAAAATCACATGTGTGTGCTCATCTTCCTATATTGTATGCAAAGTTGAGTGAAAGTTTGATTCCTGTTGATATACTTATGACCAGGATAGTAGCCCTTAAGTTTAGTTTGTGCACAGTTATCTGAGTGATAACTGACGAATGTCTCTTCTGACCAGTTTCATATTCTCAGCCCTGGAGTGTTTTACAGAACAAAATCGCCTTGCTACATTATTATATTAAATTCCGTTCAAAATATTAACATGGAGCCCAATGGAAATAAGTCATTCTGTCTGACCTTTTGGGGTTATCCTCGGCTCTCTACACATGTGCTGCTATGCAGGATAATCTATGTAACTGTATTTGTGTATACCTGAATAAAATTACTTAACACTGATTCATTAGATAAGAAGGAAGGCAATGTTTACGTGCAATTTAGAAATTTTAATGATATTGTTGAAAACATGGACTTATTAGATTCTTAACAATTATGTGTTAATGGGTTTTATTAAAAAAAAGCGTGCAAATTTAAAATTACCAGATTTATTAAATAGATAGGTGGTCTTGTAATGACTAGAAAATGACGCTTCAGGTCGGCTTCAAACACGTACGCGTTGAGTTATCTTGATTGGAAATATAAATGCAATGAATTCGATCGATGTACGTGGTAATTTATCAGTTTCATTGATTTCCTTAACAAACATAACTTTCTTAATAAAACGTAAAATAGAGTATATTTTGTGGATGATTACAGAGAATTTTAAGTACATCAGAAATGAAATCAAAACAGTATACTAAGAAATGTTAAAAACTAGCTTTTTAATAGTATTTTCAATTTTCACGATTTTAGTGAATCCTAAATTTTGTGTTGGACTCGACACAGTTCAAACTACGTTCGTCTCCTCTACCACTTATTTGCTTTAAGATTTGTTATAACTTCAGAAGAACTTATCTGATAACTTTCATATTCTCCAACTTTGTGAAGCATTTTTAGGTCAAGGTTTGTAAGGCAACTGGCAAATGCAGGAGCCACCGTTGCTCAATTTTACATAGGTCACTCCCGAAATTTGTTTCCATGATTTGAGTTGAAAGCCTCTTTTGATAGGCTTCAAATTTTCGACACTTTTATATGCTACTTAGAACATGGTTGGTATTATTAATGGTATTCTAATATTTTGTATATAACTAGATTATATTTTCCGAGAGGAAATTAGACTTATTTTCCCTTTGCTTGCATTAAATCTGAATGTCTCCAATTTCACAGTCGCTAAATGTTCTATCTCTGCAGATTAACAATTTCCAGTGATTACAATAAATATTTGTGAGCGGTTTCTGTCTTTAATGACGGATACATCATATGAAATGGTCAGGATGAGAATTAGCAGTATTGGTACAAATTTTGTTGGTTTTTATTAATAACTGGTGACTGCATCTTCCTGTTAAAATTAAACTTTTTTTCCTGATATGTTTCCTTCAAGGAATTTTTCTCTTGTTTTTGGATTAAGTTTTTTTATGCCAGTTTTTAATCAAAATAATTTCTGTGAAATAACTGGAGAATGTTTCTTCTGATCAGGAATAAGTCACAGTGTCTGACTATATTGCGTTTTTCCCTAACTTAAATCTACATTATGTACTTTCTGACGCTTTGTTTACTCTATGGAATTTAGCATTGGGGTTCAGTTATTTTATCAGGCTTTCAAGACTGTCGTAATATCATGTGTTTGAAACTCGGTTACAGAAAGAGAAAGACTGAGAAACAGGTTTTATCGTCCAGTGTAAGTCGGTTTCCACAACATTAGACAAAATTTAGATTTATTTGTGTAGACAGCAGATATGCCAACGTTGACCGATATTTCAATTTCCTGCTGAAGACCGATTACGAAAGGACTGATGCTTGTCTTAAACTGCCTATACTGCCAGGTTTCCAAGTTGGTTATTGACTCAACAGTTTGCATATGTAATTAACATGTTTCATTCTCTGTGTATATATTGCCGTCAAGAAAATTTCTGATGAGAAAATAAGCAATGTTTACATGTAACCTTGACAACTTGTCAGCTTGTAACATTGACAACTTGTCACCTTGTAACCTTGACAACTTGTCACCTTGTAACCTTGACAACTTGTCACCTTGTAACATTGACAACTTGTCACCTTGTAACCTTGACAACTTGTCACCTTGTAACCTTGACAACTTGTCAGCTTGTAACATTGACAACTTGTCACCTTGTAACCTTGACAACTTGTCACCTTGTAACCTTGACAACTTGTCACCTTGTAACCTTGACAACTTGTCACCTTGTAACCTTGACAACTTGTCACCTTGTAACCTTGACAACTTGTCACCTTGTAACCTTGACAACTTGTCACCTTGTAACCTTGTCAACTTGTCACCTTGTAACCTTGACTACTTGTGCATGCTAACTCTGACACACTAGTGTGCATGCTCTGTTTTGACATACTAAACTGCATGTTATCCTCTGGCATACTAGTGTGCATGCTGTCATCTGACACATTAATGTGCATGCTATCCTCTGACACACTAGTCTGCATGTTATCCTCTGGCATACTAGTGCGCATGCTATCATCTGACACATTAGTGAGCATGCTATCTTTTGTCACACTAGTATTCATGCTATCCTCTGGCACACAAGTGTGCACGCTATCCTCTGACACTAGTGTGCGTGTTACCCACCGACAGGCAAGTGTATACGCTAGCCTCTGACACACTAGTGTGCACGTTAGCCTCTGACACACTATTCTACAGGTTAGCCTTTGACACACTAGTGTGCATGCTAGCCTATGACGCACTAGTGTGCATGCTAGCCACTGACACACGCAACAGTTATGTCAGTACTGGTTGGACATGATTTATGTTGAGTCAGTAGGTAGCTGTTGGCTCTATCCACACTGTGTAAATTTGTTGACTTTTTATTGAGTCAGTGTTGGTCGTGGTTTGTCTTGAATCTCCTGTTGAACTGTGTTGTGTCACTGTCAACGTTGTCAGCCAGGAACTGGCCTCGTCTGGTCTCTCGTGGTCTTTATAATATCTCAGGTTAAGGGACATGGATAAGATAATTGGCCTCGTCTTGTCTCTCGTGGTCTTTATAATATTTCAGGCTAAAGGACAGGGATAAGATAATTGGCCTCGTCTGGTCTCTCGTGGTCTTTATAATATCTCAGGCTAAGGGACAGGGATAAGATAATTGGCCTCGTCTGGTCTCTCGTGGTCTTTATAATATCTCAGGCTAAGGGACAGGGGTAAGATAATTCAAAGTCAAGAGATGGATAGAGAGAGAAGAGTTTTTCATTACTGAAAACTAGTTGCTATTTATATACGTTGATTTTTAAACTCATTGCTGTGGTCTGTGCCGGGCTGTTGTTCGTACGTTGGACTACGTGCGGCCAGCAGTAACAGCCTGGAGTCTACCCTCCAGGAAGACTCCTGGTAGAACCAACTGTTGCACCTGAAATACCTCTAGTCTTTTAGGTATCCCCAAAGGAAGACCTGTCAGTGCTGCTTCGTACTGTTATTCCTTTAAATTTACGTTTTTATTTCGCTCATAATACGAGAATGCTTTATACGATAGTCGTCAAATTTTCAAAACTGGTGTATGGTAACTGGGGCAAGATTCTATGAATAATTGGCTTGTGCAGGGGACCCTATGACCAAATTGTTGAATCCATTTTCTGCATCCTGGAATAGCGCCTAGAATTTGGAAAACCCTCAGCTTCATTTCTTCAAACTCTGGAAAAAAAAATGTGGCTCCTTATGTGAGAACCGCGGAGAGTGAAATTAAAGCGAATAGAGGTACATTTTACGTGTAGTGTGAAATTTTTACTCACGTTAAATTACATTTAATGCATTTGAGTCTGAGTCTTATGAACGGAAGAACGACTTCAACATTTTAGGGTTAATGTATCTTGCAGACAAGAGAGTGAGTACTTATTAACTTTCGTTTGTCAGCAGGAAAATTTGTCTCTATACTTCGAGTTTAAAAAAAAAAACGGTATCGTTGGGATCCCTGACGTAACTAAAGAACGCTTCTTCTGATCGGCTTTTAATTTTAAGCTCTGGAGTGATTTACTGAACGCAAGGTTAGCCCTATTATTGTCTAACTGTAAAGGAAGTCTCTGGTAAGATTTATTCCTTTACCTCCGGTTTCTGTGGCTATCCGGTAATCTGTTAGTTACAGCTCCCAGGATTCATTTTGTTCTACCTCGCCTGTCAGCGCCATCTGTAGGCCTGAGATATGCACATTCAGTTTGGTTCCCGTCTATTTCACCCTAATATCTCTTCTATTTTTTCCAGTGTTGCGAGGTGAGGCTCGTGCCTCACCTCTCTGAGCTCTTGTCTGCCTATGTTCCTTGGTATTGTACCTCAATGTTGTATTTGTTATTGTGTTTCTCCTGACGAGAACAGTAGAGCGCTACACCAATATCTGAATAGACTGAGAAAGAAGCAGTTTAACATAAACAAATGCAGAGTTCCAAACTTTGGAAAAGTAAATTGCCATAACGCTTAAAAACTAAATAATATAGATCTCTAAATGCAAAAAAATATGAATTTTGGTAAGCGGTAATCTAAAACCAACACAACAGTACTAAAGTGTTCTCGATAAAGTGAATAAAATTATTTTTTTTTATTAACACATAGGCCTTCTCCCACCATGGCAGGGAACTCAGAAAAAGAAAAACTTTCATCATTCACTCCATCACTGTCTTACCAGAGGCGTGCTTACACTTCAGTTAAAACTGCAACATTAACACCCCTCCTTCAGAGTGCCGGCATTATACCTCCCATCTCCAGGACTCAAGTCCGGCCTACCGGTTTCCCTGACACCTTCATAAATGTTACCTTGCTCACACTCCAACATCACATGAAGACCTAAAAACGATTTGTCTCCATTTGCCCCTTTCTAACACGCTCACGCATGCTTGCTGGAAGTCCAAGCCCGTCACAAAGCCTCCTTCACACCCTCCCTCCAACCTATGCTAGGCCGACCCTTACCCCGCCTTCCCTCCACTATAGATTTATACACTCTCCAAGTCATTCTATTTTGTTCCATCCTCTCTTCATGTCCGAACCACCTCAACCCTCCTCAGCCCTCTGGACAACAGTTTTCGTAATCCCACACCTCTCAATTTCCAAACTACAAATTCACTGCATCACATTCTCACCACACATTGCCCCCAGACATAACATCTCCACTGTCTCCAGCCTTCTCCTTGTTACAACATTAACCACCCGTGTTTCACGCCCATATAGTAGCGTTGGTATAACTATACTTTCACATATTCCCCTCTTTGCTTCCATGGACAAAGTTCTTTGTCTCCCTAGACTCAGTGCACTACTCATCTTTTTCCCCTCGTCAATTCTATGACTGACCTCATCTTTCACAGACCCATCTGTTGACACGTCCACTCCTAAATATTTCAATACATTCACTCCCTCCATACTCTCTCCACTCTGATATCCAATATTTCATCACTGAATTTTGATGTTACCCTCATCACCTTACTCCTTCCTTTATTCACTTATAATTTCCTTCTTTTACATAACCTACCAAACTCATCCACCAATCTCTGCAACATCTCTTCAAAATCTCCCAAAATAACAGTGTCATCAGTAAAGAGCAACTGTTACAACTCCCACTTTGTATTAGATTCTTTATCTTTTAACCCCACACCTCTTGCCAACACCCAAGCATTCACTTTTCTTACAATCCCATCTATAAATATATTGAGCAGCTATGGTGAAGGGGTGGCAATAATGTTGAAGGATCAGTTATGGAAGGAGAAAAGAGAATATGAATGTGTAAATTCAAGGATTATGTGGATTAAAGTAAAGGTTGGATGCGAAAAGTGGGCCATAATAAGCGTGTATGCAACTGGAGAACAGAGGAATGTAGAGGAGAGAGAGAGAGATTTTGGGAGATGTTAAGTGAATGTATAGGAACCTTTGAACCAAGTAAGAGAGTAATTGTGGTAGGGGACCTGAATGCTAAAGTAGGAATTTTTTTTTTAGAGAGGGTGTGGTAGGTAAGTTTGGGGTGCCAGGTGTAAATGATAATGGGAGCCCTTTCATTGAACTTTGTATAGAAAGGGGTTTAGTTATAGGTAATACATATTTTAAGAAAAAGAGGATAAATAAGTATAGAAGATATGATGTAGGGCGAAATGACAGTAGTTTGTTGGATTACGTATTGGTAGATAGAAGTCTGTTGAGTAGACTTCAGGATGTACATTTTTATAGAGGGGCCACAGATATATCAGATCAAAATTTAGTTGTAGTTACACTGAGAGTAAATGGTAGATTGGCTACAAGGAGAATTGGAGCATCAGGTAAGAGAGAGGTGAAGGTTTATAAACTAAAAGAGGAGGCAGTTAGGGTAAGATATAAACAGCTATTGGAGAATAGATGGGCTAACGAGAGCATAGGCAATGGGGTCGAAGAGGTATGGGGTAGGTTTAAAAATGTAGTGTTAGTGTTCAGCAGAAGTTTGTGGTTATAGGAAGGTGGGTGCAGGAGGGAAGAGGAGCGATTGGTGGAATGATGATGTAAAGAGAGTAGTAAGGGAGAAAAAGTTAGCATATGAGAAGTTTTTACAAAGTAGAAGTGATACAAGGAGGAAAGAGTATATGAAGAAAAAGAGAGAGATTAAGAGAGTGGTGAAGCAATGTAAAAAGAGAGCAAATGAGAGAGTGGGTGAGATTTTATCAACAAATTTTATTGAAAATAAGAAAAAGTTTTGGTGTGAGATTAACAAGTTAAGGAAGTCTAGAGAACAAATGGATTTGTTATTAAATGGAGAGTTAGAGGTATTGGGAAGATAGAGGGAATATTTTGAGAAATTGTTAAATGTTGATGAAGATAGGGAAGCTGTGATTTCGTGTATAGGGCAAGGAGGAATAACATCTTGTAGGAGTGAGAAAGAGCCAGTTGTGAGTGTGGGGGAAGATCGTGAGGCAGTAGGTAAAATGAAAGGGGGTAAGGCAGCTGGGATTGATGGGATAAAGACAGAAATGTTAAAAGCAGGTGGGGATATAGTTTTGGAGTGGTTGGTGGTATTATTTAATAAATGTATGGAGGAGGGTAAGGTACCTAGGGATTGGCAGAGAGCATGCATAGTTCCTTTGTATAAAGGCAAAGGGGACAAAAGAGAGTGCAAAAATTATAGGGGGATAAGTCTGTTGAGTATACCTGGTAAAGTGTATGGTAGAGTTATTATTGAAAGAATTAAGAGTAAGACGGAGAATTGGATAGCAGATGAACAAGGAGGCTTTAGGAAAGGTAGGGGGTGTGGACCAGGTGTTTACAGTGAAACATGTAAGTGAGCAGTATTTAGATAAGGCTAAAGAGGTTTTTGTGGCATTTATGGATTTGGAAAAGGCGTATGACAGAGTGGATAGAGGGGCAATGTGACAGATGTTGCAGGTGTATGGTATAGGAGGTAGGTTACTGAAAGTAGTGAAGAGTTTTTACGAGGATAGTGAGGCTCAAGTTAGAGTATGTAGGAAAGAGGGAGATTATTGCCAAGTAAAAGTAGGCCTTAGACAAGGATGTGTGATTGTTACTGTGGTTGCTTAATATATTTATAGATGGGGTTGTAAGAGAAGTAAATGCGAGGGTCTTGGCAAGAGGCATGGAGTTAAAAGATAAAGAATCACACATAAAGTGGGAGTTGACACAGTTGCTCTTTGCTGATGACACTGTGCTCTTTGGAGATTCTGAAGAGAAGTTGCAGAGGTTGGTGGAGGAATTTGGTAGGGTATGTAAAAGAAGAAAATTAAAAGTGAATACAGGAAAGAGTAAGGTTATGAGAATAACAAAACGATTAGGTGATGAAAGGTTGGATATCAGATTGGAGGGAGAGAGTATGGAGGATGTGAAGGCTTGCTCAGCCCTGTAACAACTTCAGACAGTATTACCCAGGCTGGCTCCTCCTCAGGAAAATTAGTGAATAGAAAAAGAAATAATAACAGACAAACATAAACACTTTATTATGTAGAAAATATAAAACACTTAAATATGAAATATTAATCCTACATTAAAGAAAATGAAAAATGAAAAATATAAATGATAACTGAATTCAACGCTAATTTAACACTTGGGTGTCTGGTGTTGGTGACACTGCTTGTTGAAATCGTAGCCGTTGCTGATGATGGGGGGGGGGGTCGCAGGTGTTGGTGACCACCACTGGCTAGTTCTTCACAGATTAACGCCGTGAGTAGTATCCCGATGACAGGAAAGCAGGTTCTTTACCGCTGCAATGATGTGGGGTTACGTCCTGCAATTTCATACAGGTGCACAGGTAATTAGATCCAAAATGGGGAAGTCTTTGGACGTTAGTCCTTCTCCTGTTCAACCAAGCTGAAAAGATAGACAGGTTACCCACTGCTTAAATAATCACTCTCCATGGCAGTGTACATTACTCAAAAGACGTGGTGATTATTACAACAGTCAACCTAGAGCAAGACTGAAAGGACTAAGTTTATTATTGGTCCAAAGTGATGCTTTTAACCAATAAATCCACTAGAATACAAGGCAGGCATGTACTTACAGTAGTGTTGGGAGCTGCGAGTCGAGTGATTTACTGTTTGACCAGAGCCCCATACGTCACCTTTCGAGGGGGGGGGGAAGAGAGAGGGGAAGGGATAGCGGGAGCTAGACTGACCCTACGTTAACAAGAAGCCGGCAATCAAACTATCACTTTAGGGGTGGGGGAAAAAGGCAGGAAAAACGGGAGCGTGACTCACCCTACCTTAACTAGTAGCCGGCAATGAAACTATTGTTACTATATTGCTACTCCTATCTATTGAACTTTTCCCTCACAGAGGAGGTGAATGTGTTCAAATATTTGGGAGTGGACGTGTCAGCCGATGGATCTATGAAAGAGGTGAATCATTGAGCTGATGAAGGGAAAACGGTCAGTGGTGCACTTAGGAGTCTGTGGAGACAAAGAACTTTGTCCTTGGAGGCAAAGAGGGGAATGTATGAGAGTATAGTTTTACCAATGCTCTTATATGGGTGTGAAGCATTGGTGATGAATGTTGCAGCGAGGAGAAGGCTGGAGGTAGTGGAGATGTCATGTCTGAGTGCAATGTGTGGTGTGAATATGATGCAGAGAATTCGTAGTTTGGAAGTTAGGAGGAGGTGCAGGATTGCCAAAACTGTTGTCCAGAGGGCTGAGGAAGGGTTGTTGAGGTGGTACGAACATGTAGAGAGAATGGAGCGAAACAGAATGACTTCAAGAGTGTATCAGTCTGTAGCGGAAGGAAGGCGGGGTAGGTGTCGACCTAGGAAAGGTTGGAGGGAGCGGGTAAATTAGGTTGTGTGCGAGGGGCTTGGACTTCTAGCGGGCATGCGTGAGCATGTTTGATAGGAGTGAATGGAGACAAATGGTTTTTAATGCTTGACGTGATGTTGGAGTGTGAGCAAAGTAATATTTATGAAGGGATTTAGGGAAACCGGCAGGCCAGACTTGAGTCCTGGAGATGGGAAGTACAGTACCTGCACTCTGAAGGAGGGGTGTTAATGTTGCTGTTTAAAAACTGTAGTGTAAAACACCCTTCTGGCAAGACAGTGATAGAGTGAATGATGGTGAAAGTTTTTCTTTTTCGGGCCACCCTGCCTTGGTGGGAATCGGCCAGTGTGTTAATAAAAAAAACTATGGTGACATCACACATCTTTGTCAAAGTCCTACTTTTACTGGGAAATAATCTCCTTTTCTCGTACATACTCTAACCTGAGCCTCACTATCCTTGTAAAAACTCTTCACTGCTTTCAGTAACCTGCCTCCTATTCCATACATTTGCAACATCTGTCACATTGCCCCACTATCCACCTTGTCATATGCCTTTTCTAAATCCATAAATGCCACAAAAGAGTCTTACCCTTATCTAAATACTGTTCACCTATATGTTTCACTGTAAACACTTGGTCTATACACCCCTTACCTTTCCTAAAGCCTTCTTTATTCATCTGCTATCCTTTTCTCCGTCTTAATCTTAATTCTTTCAATAATAACTCTACCATACACTTTACCAGGTATTCTCAGCAGACTTATTCCCCTATAATCTTTGCACACACTTTTATCCCCTTTGCATTTATACAAAGTAAGTATGTATGTTTTCTGTTAATCCCTAGATACCTTACCTTCTTCCATTTATATCAAGAAGTATAAATAACAGGAGTCCTCAGGTTATTCTTCAATTCTATGTAAAGTTTGTTAGGTCTCATCTAGATTATGCTGCACTGTTTTTGTCACTATTACAGAATAGACATAAATGCGTTGGAAAAAGTACAAAGAAGGATGGCAAAGTTGATCCCATGTATCAAATTTTTCCCACGATGGTAAACTGAGAGCACTGAATCTGCACTCTTGAAAGGCATAGAATTAGGGGGAATATGAGTGAAGTGTACAAATGAAAAAAAGAATATATAAAGTGGAAGTAAATAACATGCTTGAAATATCTAACATAGACATGAATCGCAGCAATTGGAACAAGTTGGATCACTTTGGATTAAGAAAAAATGTAGGAAAGCATAGGTTTGTTTGGTAATGGAGTTGTAGATGAGTGGAACAAACTCCCAAGTAGAGTTATTGATGCTAAATCCTTGAGTAGCTTTAAAAATCGTATTCATAAGCAAATGAATACTTTTCAAACCTATGGATGTGACTTGGACCTGCCTAGCATGGGCCAATTGCCCTGTTACAGCCTTCCTTCTCTCTTATTTTTTATTCTTGTGTCAGTGAGTTATCCCGGTTGATAGTTTTGTTCTTGTGTCAGTGAGTTATCCCGGTTGATAGTTTTGTTCTTGTGTCAGTGAGTTATCCCAGTTGATAGTTTTGTTCTTGTGTCAGTGAGTTATCCCAGTTGATAGTTTTGTTCTTGTGTCAGTGAGTTATCCCAGTTGATAGTTTTGTTCTTGTGTCAGTGAGTTATCCCAGTTGATAGTTTTGTTCTTGTGTCAGTGAGTTATCCCAGTTGATAGTTTTGTTCTTGTGTCAGTGAGTTATCCCGGTTGATAGTTTTGTTGTTGTGTCAGTGAGTTATCCTGGTTGATAGTTTTGTTCTTGTGTCAGTGAGTTATCCCGGTTGATAGTTTTGTTGTTGTGTCAGTGAGTTATCCCAGTTGATAGTTTTGTTCTTGTGTCAGTGAGTTATCCCGGTTGATAGTTTTGTTCTTGTGTCAGTGAGTTATCCCGGTTGATAGTTTTGTTCTTGTGTCAGTGAGTTATCCCGGTTGATAGTTTTGTTCTTGTGTCAGTGAGTTATCCCGGTTGATAGTTTTGTTCTTGTGTCAGTGAGTTATCCCGGTTGATAGTTTTGTTTCTGTGTCAGTGAGTTATCCCGGTTGATAGTTTTGTTCTTGTGTCAGTGAGTTATCCCGGTTGATAGTTTTGTTCTTGTGTCAGTGAGTTATCCCGGTTGATAGTTTTGTTCTTGTGTCAGTGAGTTATCCCGGTTGATAGTTTTGTTCTTGTGTCAGTGAGTTATCCCGGTTGATAGTTTTGTTCTTGTGTCAGTGAGTTATCCCGGTTGATAGTTTTGTTCTTGTGTCAGTGAGTTATCCCGGTTGATAGTTTTGTTCTTGTGTCAGTGAGTTATCCCGGTTGATAGTTTTGTTCTTGTGTCAGTGAGTTATCCCGGTTGATAGTTTTGTTCTTGTGTCAGTGAGTTATCCCGGTTGATAGTTTTGTTGTTGTGTCAGTGAGTTATCCCGGTTGATAGTTTTGTTGTTGTGTCAGTGAGTTATCCCGGTTGATAGTTTTGTTGTTGTGTCAGTGAGTTATCCCGGTTGATAGTTTTGTTCTTGTGTCAGTGAGTTATCCCGGTTGATAGTTTTGTTCTTGTGTCAGTGAGTTATCCCGGTTGATAGTTTTGTTCTTGTGTCAGTGAGTTATCCCGGTTGATAGTTTTGTTCTTGTGTTAGTGAGTTATCCCGGTTGATAGTTTTGTTCTTGTGTCAGTGAGTTATCCCGGTTGATAGTTTTGGAACCTTAACTTAATTTTAATAACCTTCCACCCATTTGATACAGTTTTATGCAGCTTATTTGTTAAGCAAGTAGCATATTCTTATATTTTTTTTACCAACCCATAAGTCTGTCTGATCCCCCAGACGTGCGCGCCTCGTCACCCCCAGACGTGCGCGCCTCGTCACCCCCAGACGTGCGCGCCTCGTCACCCCCAGACGTGCGCGCCTCGTCACCCCCAGACGTGCGCGCCTCGTCACCCCCAGACGTGCGCGCCTCGTCACCCCCAGACGTGCGCGCCTCGTCACCCCCAGACGTGCGCGCCTCGTCACCCCCAGACGTGCGCGCCTCGTCACCCCCAGACGTGCGCGCCTCGTCACCCCCAGACGTGCGCGCCTCGTCACCCCCAGACGTGCGCGCCTCGTCACCCCCAGACGTGCGCGCCTCGTCACCCCCAGACGTGCGCAGACGTGCGCACCTCGTCACCCCCAGACGTGCGCGCCTCGTCACCCCCAGACGTGCGCACCTCGTCACCCCCAGACGTGCGCGCCTCGTCACCCCCAGACGTGCGCACCTCGTCACCCCCAGACGTGCGCGCCTCGTCACTAATATCTGAGACAGATATTAGTGACGGTTATTAATGAAGGTTACCGAGTGATGTCTCCGGCCCCTGCTTCATACTTCACTCATCAGCTGCACTGATCTTTTACTTCAAACAAGCCCATCTAGGAGGAACAGCCCATCCAGGCTTGCTTCAGGATTCATAGACTGTGGCACCACTACAGACCAATTGTCTTAGACAACCACGCCTTGTAAGCTGCAGCTTACACTTACACCAACCAGCTACACACTGTCTCCACCTTCTGCCTCATTTCCAACACCATCTTTCCTCTTTTCCTTTAACTAGAGCTTACATGAACCCATGTCTAATTCATCCGGTGGCTATAGTAGTTTACACACGTGACTAACCTGGGGTTCCTGCTATTCCTCTCATACCTGATTAAAATACATATTTTATTAATTATTTTTATTATTATTATTATTATTATTATTATTATTATTATTATTATTATTATTATTATTATTATTATCATCATTATTATTATTAATAAAGTTCTGTGCATTTATTCGATATCTGTATTTTAATTAAATAATTGGATTTTTTATTATATCATGGTTTTCTTTTCCTGAGCAGGGGCGGTGACCCCCTTCCCTTCCCTGAGATAACTGTCAAGCTTGCCAGGATGCATAAGAATATAAGAACGTTGAGTTACAATGTCAAATGCTTGAATCATGTCAGATTTTGCTTCGTAAGTTTATGAGAAGTCATTACTGTCTGTCTTTAATAATTCTGTGGTTCAGCGTAACTTAGACTTTCTGGTTATTGTCAGGTTTCCAGCCTTTGATCAGGGGAATATCAATGATCGACTTTTATGTTAGTTTGTTTTATTACCAGTGTTGTGGAGATTGTGATTGTTGTATTACTAGTGTTGTGAAGATTATGTGATTGTTGTATTACCAGTGTTGTGAAGATTGTGATTGTTGTATTACCAGTGTTGTGGAGATTATGTGAATGTTGTATTACCAGTGTTGTGGAGATTATGTGAGTGTTGTATTACTAGTGTTGTGAAGATTATGTGATTGTTGTATTACCAGTGTTGTGGAGATTGTGATTGTTGTATTACCAGTGTTGTGGAGATTATGTGATTGTTGTATTACTAGTGTTGTGAAGATTATGTGATTGTTGTATTACTAGTGTTGTGAAGATTATGTGATTGTTGTATTACTAGTGTTGTGAAGATTGTGATTGTTGTATTACCAGTGTTGTGGAGATTATGTGAATGTTGTATTACCAGTGTTGTGGAGATTATGTGATTGTTGTATTACTAGTGTTGTGAAGATTATGTGATTGTTGTATTACCAGTGTTGTGGAGATTGTGATTGTTGTATTACCAGTGTTGTGGAGATTATGTGGTTGTTGTATTACTAGTGTTGTGAAGATTATATGATTGTTGTATTACCAGTGTTGTGGAGATTGTGATTGTTGTATTACCAGTGTTGTGGAGATTGTGATTGTTGTATTACCAGTGTTGTGAAGATTATGTGATTGTTGTATTACCAGTGTTGTGGAGATTGTGATTGTTGTATTACCAGTGTTGTGGAGATTGTGATTGTTGTATTACCAGTGTTGTGGAGATTGTGATTGTTGTATTACCAGTGTTGTGGAGATTATGTGATTGTTGTATTACCAGTGTTTTGGAGATTGTGATTGTTGTATTACCAGTGTTGTTGAGATTGTGATTGTTGCATTACCAGTGTTGTGGAGATTATGTGATTGTTGTATTACCAGTGTTGTGAAGATTATGTGATTGTTGTATTACCAGTGTTTTGGAGATTGTGATTGTTGTATTACCAGTGTTGTTGAGATTGTGATTGTTGTATTACCAGTGTTGTGGAGATTATGTGATTGTTGTATTACCAGTGTTGTGAAGATTATGTGATTGTTGTATTACCAGTGTTTTGGAGATTATGTGATTGTTGTATTACCAGTGTTGTGGATATTATGTGATTGTTGTATTACCAGTGTTGTGGAGATTGTGATTGTTGTATTACCGGTGTTGTTGAGATTGTGATTGTTATATTACCAGTGTTGTGGAGATTGTGATTGTTGTTACCAGTGTTGTGCAGATTGTGATTGTTGTATTACCAGTGTTTTGGAGATTGTGATTGTTGTATTACCAGTGTTGTGGAGATTGTGATTGTTGCATTACCAGTGTTGGGGAGATTGTGATTGTTGTAGAACAATTGTTGGGTTGATAAATGAGACATTGGAAGTGTTTCACCAGGCTGTGGCGTCTTCAGTACAATGTAGAGAAAGCCGGAAGATGAGGAGTTTAATTAAGGAGGCTGAGGGACTGACGACCTCAAACTCCTCCTCATCTTCCGCCTTTCTCTGTATTGGACTGAAGAAGCCACAGCCTGGCGAAACATTTCCAGAATAAAGATTCCTAAATGTTACACAAGTGTTTCATTAATGTACTCGTTGCGTTTGTCTCTCAACTTTAATTCTATTAAGACAGAAGTAGACATGAAAACATTTATCATTGACTTTAAATAAGTTAACTTAAATTTTCCCTCTGTGAAAGTGTTGTGACCTTCAACTTAAGTTTTGTTTCCGACTACTTTTCTCTCTTCACCATTTATTGCATTTTCTTTACTTATTTCTATGTTGTGTGGAGTAGTCTGGAGTCATACTGAGCGTGAGTACTTTGCCAGGTTTTCAAACATGGAAGTTGGAGCATTTTGTAACAATGAGTAAAGAGCTGGGTCGCTCTGGTAGTTATCTAAGTAATTTCAGTGTTGTTAAGTTAGAGTAAAAACAACAGAAAGAGAGAGGTAGAACAGAGCATTAAGACAGGAGAGATAGCAACTGGAGCGCTATGCAAGAGCTGCAGAGCGGGATTACCAAGTGAGACTAAAATGATTAGAAGGTTTAGCTAAACCGAGGAAACAAGAACAGTAATGATTAGAGACGAAGCATAGGAAATTAGAAATGGTAAGAAACTTGATGAAGGTATTCTGGAGAGTCAAGCTGTGGGTGCGGGCTTCAAAGTCCCTAAAATATCCCCTCATACACAAGACGATGACTTAACTGCTTACGAAATCAGGTTTGAAAACGCAGCTACACTTTGCGAATTACATGCTGTTTCCTGGGATGCAAGACTAGTTTTATTGTTCAGATACTTACTTCCCTTGATATATATTTTGCTTGACCTGGTTAAGTCATTTTACGTTAATCACAGCTTTAAAAAGTTAAATTAACGTTTTTAAGAATTCTTTTTACAGATATAGAAGCGAGAGTTGGAACTATAGATTTTCGTCTAACCAAAATTATGCACAATTTTTACCCTTCCTGACCAGGTTATTTAATTATTGTTACAGAGTGCAGACATTGATCTAGACTTTGATTCACTCATTGACTTCATGGTGGATGATCAGTTCCTCTTCACTCACTAATGAAATCAGAGATTTAATCGGAGAGAAAAAGTTATTTTCTGAGGTTGACATGACTGAAGCCGAGGAGTTATACGCCTCAGTTCATAATTTTTATCTTAAAGAAAGTATAAAGTCTAAGTGTAAAAGGCAGAAACTCTCTAAACCTGCTAAACCAACATGGAAGTAAAACTCTGAGTTCATAATAAAATGTTTTACTTGTGGTGAAACAGGACAAAATAAACTTATTGTCCTAAAAGGAAAACCTAAACTGTCGACAGTTTTGCTGATATTGACAGTAATATATGTTACGACTAATCTGGAATTTTTTTACTTATTTTTTTATTATCACACTGGCCGATTCCCACCAAGGCAGGGTGGCCCGAAAAAGAAAAACTTTCACCATCATTCACTCCATCACTGTCTTGCCAGAAGGGTGCTTTACACTACAGTTTTTAAACTGCAACATTAACACCCCTCCTTCAGAGTGCAGGCACTGTACTTCCCATCTCCAGGACTCAAGTCCGGCCTGCCGGTTTCCCTGAACCCCTTCATAAATGTTACTTTGCTCACACTCCAACAGCACGTCAAGTATTAAAAACCATTTGTCTCCATTCACTCTTATCAAACACGCTCACACATGCCTGCTGGAAGTCCAAGCCCCTCGCACACAAAACCTCCTTTACCCCCTCCCTCCAACCTTTCCTAGGCCGACCCCTACCCCGCCTTCCTTCCACTACAGACTGATACACTCTTGAAGTTATTCTGTTTCGCTCCATTCTCTCTACATGTCCGAACCACCTCAACAACCCTTCCTCAGCCCTCTGGACAACAGTTTTGGTAATCCCGCACCTCCTCCTAACTTCCAAACTACGAATTCTCTGCATTGTATTCACACCACACATTGCCCTCAGACATGACATCTCCACTACCTCCAGCCTTCTCCTCGCTGCAACATTCATCACCCATGCTTCACACCCATATAAGAGCGTTGGTAAAACTATACTCTCATACATTCCCCTCTTTGCCTCCAAGGACAAAGTTCTTTGTCTCCACAGACTCCTAAGTGCACCACTCACCCTTTTCCCCTCATCAATTCTATGATTCACCTCATCTTTCATTTTTTTACTTATACAAATAGAAGAATGGAGAGAGATTCATAGCCCAGGGGTAGAGTGCTGGACCAGCAACCGTTCACCACCACAGTTCGAATCCCCGTACATTCTTCTGTTTATTTACTGACAGTCGTCTTTTACGAATTATCTCAGATTCATAGACTATATGACCTTGAGGAGTATAAGGCTACTGGAGCTGTGGGTAAGGATATTTAGGACACAGTTGGAGGCCTCTGGCGCAGACGTGACACACCAGAAACTGGGTAACTTTTCTATTAGAAGCCTCGTAGCTCAGTGGTAGAGCATTGGATCTAATACTAATCAGGGCAATAGTTTGTCTCTCCGTCCATTCTTATCTACACACACACACACACACACACACACACACACACACACACACACACACACACACACACACACACACACACATTGTAGCGACCAGTGAAGAGGCGGGGCCAGGAGCTTGGACTCGACCCCTGCAACCTCAACTAGGTGAGTACAACTAGGTGAGTACACATGGGGGGATAATGAAATCAGTTTCTGTAAGTATCCACGGCCACGAATGTGCTGGTGTTAGGAGTGGCATGTCCAGTGTACTTGCTGGACACCTAACGTTTGAGGGATGGTGGTGTAGTTGACTAATGCGTCAAGGAACGCTGGCTAAATATCTCGGGTCCCAGATTTTACAGTACTTTTATTTAAAGTCACAACTTAAGGACACAAACTACAGAATTAATGCTGTGACAAAGCATCGGCGATAACTTTACATACGGTGAAGACTGAGGCTACTGCTACACCACGTAGCCCAAATGGAGCACATCTAGCCGTTGTCCCTCACCTTGTAATAAATAGTGATGAGGCGACGGTAGCGTTACGCATCACACAATGCCTTCAGCAGCTCTTTTCAAATTCTACGAATTAAATTACCCATGATATCACTGTCAAGGTTCTTTACTGTTGATAAAGCATTGCGACCTTCGCTCTGGAGCGAGAGTATTAATATTATTCATGAATTTGTGGGTTTAGTGATGAGGTCTAGTCCCATATTTGGATAGTTAATTACTACAGTCTCATTCCGTGCTCCGCAAATGATGCCGTGAGACGCGTGTCCGAGCAGTTATTTTTCAGCATCATAATGCATGAATCGAGGAGACTAGCAGCACAGATGGCGAGGTGATCAAACCCTCTGTTCGCCTTCTAAGTAAATTAGCATCAAACTCTTTCTCCGAGTCATAGATGAGTTCTTCTAAGGGTAAATCTACAAGTTACTATAACTACATTAGGATCACTATATGGAGGAGGTTTATATGAAGGAGATGAGTCTAGTGAGGCTCATATTAAGCATGATCACTGAAATGATTCTTGGCAGTCAGCTGAAAAAGCTGCGTTAATAGGATCGGGCTGTAATGCATTTTTTTGTGGAATTAGTGTGCATTCAAACCCTAGGTAGTCTCCTGTTCTTCAAAAGCTTTTCAGTTAACATGCAACTGTATGTGGCGGCCACACAGGTCAAACTGTCTGATCCAAGTCATTGAACTACTGTAATTCTCAGACCAGGTGGAATGTAAAAAATTACGTCACTTGTTGGGCGCATCGACCACTTGATAAATGTTGTTGGACTGTGTGTGCAGGTAGACGCAGCAGCGTGCACTGCTTGATCACCATGAGCAACTGATAGTACGTACGAGCTCTTCATGCTTTAAAATGGTGCCAGCAACACTTCTATATAATTTCATGAACGAGGGAGAAATATCGTTTTGGGAAATCGTTATGAATGCAGAAAGAGAGCATAAGCATCCCA
Source organism: Cherax quadricarinatus (assembly GCF_038502225.1). Taxonomy (NCBI): domain Eukaryota; kingdom Metazoa; phylum Arthropoda; class Malacostraca; order Decapoda; family Parastacidae; genus Cherax; species Cherax quadricarinatus. The sequence continues at coordinate 44,307 of NW_027195128.1, read as the reverse complement.
CAGGCTGTTTGTGTGATGACTTTCTCGCAATGACATTCATCGCTCACATGTTCTTGTCGGCTGAACAAAGGGGTGACCGGCTTCTTAAGCAGCATCTCTGGGATTAGATGCTGCCATACTTCTTTGCTGATGGTGACAGAAACTTTGCATTTTTGTATTACATGATACCGACTCGAGATACACTGCAATATACCAGAAAATCCATGCACGACTTCCTTGTTTGTCGTCACAATTAGCGTTGATGTAATTCAGTTGAACGGATGGGTTATATTGCGTTGTGGAAAAAGAGGCATTCAAATTCAATCAATGCAAAGGAAAAAATGTCTAGTTCTTGGATCAAGAGCCCCTCACCAGCATCAAGGCAAAATATTGCTATTCCATTTCGAGATTAAAAGTAACAAAATGGCTTCAACACACTATTAAATATACAAACCTTTTATTAAGTAGGATAAATGAGTGATGCAATTTCGGAAAGTGTCAGAGGAAGTTGTGTGGTCCAGCACACCCAAACAAACTTTCTTAATGATCTATGTAGCAGTGGACATAGCAAGAACAAACATGACAACAGTCCGATAAATATTGACTTCTGAGTCATTACACAAGCGTTGAAAATTTGATGCCGATCGAAAAAGTCGTTATTGTGCGATAAACGAAAAATTGTGAGAAAGTGAAGGAAAAAAATAGCTGAGAATGTTGCGTATATTAAACAATCTTTACACAGATAACCTGCACATAGGACAGAGGAGTTTACGACGACGTTTCGGTTCAAGTCGCACCGAAATGTCGTCGTAAGCTCCTCTCTCCTATAAGCTATATATCTGTTTATTGTTGCAGTCATGGCATTGAGCCTTTTTGTTTACCTGGAGAGTGTTTCAGGGGTCAACGCCCCCCGCGGTCTTCGTTAAACTTGAAACTTACTAAAACCGGGATTTTCCTCCCCAGTTTACTTTCCTCATTTACATGAAGATGCAGCTCAATGTAGTCCGGAAAGAATAATAAATTATTTTAATCATTAAAAAATTCTAATCTGATAAAATTTACATAAGAATACAGGGAAAAGACTGGTGGTGAGGGTGATGGACTGGTGGTGAGGGTGATGGACTGGTGGTGAGGGTGATGGACTGGTGGTGAGGGTGATGGACTGGTGATGAGGGTGATGGACTGGTGGTGAGGGTGATGGACTGGTGGTGAGGGTGATGGACTGGTGGTGAGGGTGATGGACTGGTGGTGAGGGTGATGGACTGGTGGTGAGGGTGATGGACTGGTGATGAGGGTGATGGACTGGTGGTGAGGGTGATGGACTGGTGATGAGGGTGATGGACTGGTGGTGAGGGTGATGGACTGGTGGTGAGGGTGATGGACTGGTGGTGAGGGTGATGGACTGGTGATGAGGGTGATGGACTGGTGGTGAGGGTGATGGACTGGTGGTGAGGGTGATGGACTGGTGGTGAGGGTGATGGACTGGTGATGAGGGTGATGGACTGGTGGTGAGGGTGATGGACTGGTGGTGAGGGTGATGGACTGGTGGTGAGGGTGATGGACTGGTGATGAGGGTGATGGACTGGTGGTGAGGGTGATGGACTGGTGGTGAGGGTGATGGACTGGTGGTGAGGGTGATGGACTGGTGGTGAGGGTGATGGACTGGTGGTGAGGGTGATGGACTGGTGATGAGGGTGATGGACTGGTGGTGAGGGTGATGGACTGGTGGTGAGGGTGATGGACTGGTGGTGAGGGTGATGGACTGGTGGTGAGGGTGATGGACTGGTGGTGAGGGTGATGGACTGGTGGTGAGGGTGATGGACTGGTGGTGAGGGTGATGGACTGGTGGTGAGGGTGATGGACTGGTGGTGAGGGTGATGGACTGGTGGTGAGGGTGATGGACTGGTGGTGAGGGTGATGGACTGGTGGTGAGGGTGATGGACTGGTGATGAGGGTGATGGACTGGTGGTGAGGGTGATGGACTGGTGGTGAGGGTGATGGACTGGTGGTGAGGGTGATGGACTGGTGGTGAGGGTGATGGACTGGTGGTGAGAGTGATGGACTGGTGATGAGGGTGATGGACTGGTGGTGAGAGTGATTCACTGGTGATGAGGGTGATGGACTGGTGATGAGGGTGATGGACTGGTGGTGAGAGTGATTCACTGGTGATGAGGGTGATGGACTGGTGGTGAGGGTGATGGACTGGTGGTGAGAGTGATGGACTGGTGGTGAGAGTGATGGACTGGTGGTGAGGGTGATGGACTGGTGATGAGGGTGATGGACTGGTGGTGAGGGTGATGGACTGGTGATGAGGGTGATGGACTGGTGGTGAGGGTGATGGACTGGTGATGAGGGTGATGGACTGGTGGTGAGGGTGATGGACTGGTGATGAGGGTGATGGACTGGTGGTGAGGGTGATTGACTGGTGGTGAGGTGATTGACTGGTGGTGAGGGTGATTGACTGGTGGTGAGGGTGATGGACTGCTGATGAGTGTGATGGACTGGTGGTGAGGGTGATGGACTGGTGATGAGGGTGATGGACTGGTGTTGAGGGTGATGGACTGGTGGTGAGGGTGATTGACTGGTGGTGAGGGTGATTGACTGGTGGTGAGGTTGATTGACTGGTGGTGAGGGTGATTGACTGGTGGTGAGGGAGATGGACTGGTGATGAGCGTGATGGACTGGTGGTGAGGTTGATAGACTGGTGGTGAGGGTGATTGACTGGTGGTGAGGGTGATTGACTGGTGGTGAGGGTGATTGACTGGTGGTGAGGGTGATTGACTGGTGGTGAGGGTGATTGACTGGTGGTGAGGGTGATGGACTGGTGGTGAGGGTGATGGACTGGTGGTGAGGGTGATGGACTGGTGGTGAGGGTGATGGACTGGTGGTGAGGGTGAAGGACTGGTGGTGACGGTGAAGGACTGGTGGTGAGGGCGATGGACTGGTGGTGAGGGTGATGGACTGGTGGTGAAGTTGATTGACTGGTGGTGAGGTTGATTGACTGGTGGTGAGGGAGATGGACTGGTGATGAGGGTGATGGACTGGTGGTGAGGTTGATTGACTGGTGGTGAGGTTGATTGACTGGTGGTGAGGGTGATTGACTGGTGGTGAGGTTGATTAACTGGTGGTGAGGGAGATAGACTGGTGATGAGGGTGATGGACTGGTGGTGAGGTTGATTGACTGGTGTTGAGGTTGATTGACTGGTCGTGAGGTTGATTGACTGGTGGTGAGGGTGATTGACTGGTGGTGAGGGTGATGGACTGGTGGTGAGGGTGATGGACTGGTGGTGAGGGTGATGGACTGGTGGTGAGAGCGATGGACTGGTGGTGAGGGTGATGGACTGGTGGTGAGAGCGATGGACTGGTGGTGAGGGTGATGGACTGGTGGTGAGGGTGATGGACTGGTGGTGAGAGCGATGGACTGGTGGTGAGGGTGATGGACTGGTGGTGAGGTTGATTGACTGGTGGTGAGGTTGATTGACTGGTGGTGAGGGTGATTGACTGGTGGTGAGGGTGATTGACTGGTGGTGAGGGTGATTGACTGGTGGTGAGGGTGATTGACTGGTGGTGAGGGTGATTGGTGGTGAGGGTGATTGACTGGTGGTGAGGGTGATTGGTGGTGAGGGTGATGGACTGGTGGTGAGGGTGATGGACTGGTGGTGAGGGTGATGGACTGGTGGTGACGGTGATGGACTGGTGGTGAGGGTGATGGACTGGTGGTGAGGTTGATGGACTGGTGGTGAGGGTGATGGACTGGTGGTGAGGGTGATGGACTGGTGGTGAGGGTGATGGACTGGTGGTGAGGGTGATGGACTGGTGGTGAGGGTGATGGACTGGTGGTGAGGGTGATGGACTGGTGGTGAGGGTGATGGACTGGTGGTGAGGGTGATGGACTGGTGGTGAGGGTGATTGACTGGTGGTGAGGGTGATGGACTGGTGGTGAGGGTGATGGACTGGTGGTGAGGGTGATGGACTGGTGGTGTGAGTAATGAACTGGTGGTGAGGGTGAAGGACTGGTGGTGAGGGTGATGGACTGGTGGTGAGGGTGATGGACTGGTGGTGAGGGTGATTGACTGGTGGTGAGGGTGATTGACTGGTGGTGAGGGTGATGGACTGGTGGTGAGGGTGATGGACTGGTGGTGAGGGTGATGGACTGGTGGTGAGGGTGATGGACTGGTGGTGAGGTGATGGACTGGTGGTGAGGGTGATTGACTGGTGGTGAGGGTGATGGACTGGTGGTGAGGGTGATGGACTGGTGGTGAGGGTGATGGACTGGTGGTGAGGGTGATGGACTGGTGGTGAGGGTGATTGACTGGTGGTGAAGGTGATTGACTGGTGGTGAGGGTGATTGACTGGTGGTGAGGGTGATGGACTGGTTGTGAGAGTGATGGACTGATGGTGAGGGTGATATAATGGTGGTGAGAGTGATGGACTGGCGGTGAGGGTGATGGACTGGTGGTGAGGGCAATGGACTGGGGGTGAGAGTGATTGACTGATGGTGAGGGTGATGGACTGGTGGTTAAGGTGATGGACTGGTGGTGAGGGTGATGGATTGGTGGAGAGGGTGATGGGCTGGTGGTGAGGGTGGACTGCTGGTGAGGGTGATGGACTGGTGGTGAGGGTGATGGACTGGTGGTGAGGGTGATGGGCTGGTGGTGAGGGTGAAGGACACGTGGTGAGGGTGAAGGACTGGTGGTGAGGGTGATGGACTGGTGATGAGGGTGATGGACTGGTGGTGAGGGTGATGGACTGGTGGTGAGGGTGATTGACTGGTGGTGAGGGTGATGGACTGGTGGTGAGGGTGATGGACTGGTGGTGAGGGTGATGGACTGGTGGTGAGGGTGATGGACTGGTGGTGAGGGTGATGGACTGGTGGTGAGGGTGATGGACTGATGGTGAGGGTGATGGACTGGTGGTGAGGGTGATGGACTGGTGGTGAGGGTGATGGACTGGTGGTGAGGGTGATGGACTGGTGGTGAGGGTGATGGACTGGTGGTGAGGGTGATGGACTGGTGGTGAGGGTGATGGACTGGTGGTGAGGGTGATGGACTGGTGGTGAGGGTGATGGACTGGTGGTGAGGGTGATGGACTGGTGGTGAGGGTGATGGACTGGTGGTGAGGGTGATGGACTGGTGGTGAGGGTGATGGACTGGTGGTGAGGGTGATGGACTGGTGGTGAGGGTGATGGACTGGTGGTGAGTGTGATGGACTGGTGGTGAGGGTGATGGACTGGTGGTGAGGGTGATGGACTGGTGGTGAGGGTGATGGACTGGTGGTGAGGGTGATGGACTGGTGGTGAGGGTGATGGACTGGTGGTGAGGGTGATGGACTGGTGGTGAGGTTGATGGACTGGTGGTGAGGGTGATGGACTGGTGGTGAGGGTGATGGACTGGTGGTGAGGGTGATGGACTGGTGGTGAGGGTGATGGACTGGTGGTGAGGGTGATGGACTGGTGGTGAGGGTGATGGACTGGTGGTGAGGGTGATGGACTGGTGGTGAGGGTGATGGACTGGTGGTGAGGGTGATGGACTGGTGGTGAGGGTGATGGACTGGTGGTGAGGGTGATGGACTGGTGGTGAGGGTGATGGACTGGTGGTGAGGGTGATGGACTGGTGGTGAGGGTGATGGACTGGTGGTGAGGGTGATGGACTGGTGGTGAGGGTGATGGACTGGTGGTGAGGGTGATGGACTGGTGGTGAGGGTGATGGACTGGTAGTGCGGGCGATGGACTGGTGGTGAGGGTGATGGACTGGTGGTGAGGGTGATGGACTGGTGGTGAGGGAGATGGACTGGTGGTGAGGGTGATGGACTGGTGAGGTGGGTGATGGACTGGTGGTGAGGGTGTTGGACTGGTGGTGAGGGTGATGGACTGGTGGTGAGGGTGATGGACTGGTGGTGAGGGTGATGGACTGGTGGTGAGGGTGATGGACTGGTGGTGAGGGTGATGGACTGGTGGTGAGGGTGATGGACTGGTGGTGAGGGTGATGGACTGGTGGTGAGAGTGATGGACTGGTGGTGAGGGTGATGGACTGGTGGTGAGGGTGATGGACTGGTGGTGAGGGTGATGGACTGGTGGTGAGGTTGATTGACTGGTGGTGAGGGTGATGGACTGGTGGTGAGGGTGATGGACTGGTGATGAGGGTGATGGACTGGTGGTGAGGGTGATGGACTGGTGGTGAGGGTGATTGACTGGTGGTGAGGGTGATTGACTGGTGGTGAGGGTGATTGACTGGTGGTGAGGGTGATGGACTGCTGATGAGTGTGATGGACTGGTGGTGAGGGTGATGGACTGGTGGTGAGGGTGATGGACTGGTGGTGAGGGTGATTGACTGGTGGTGAGGGTGATTGACTGGTGGTGAGGGTGATGGACTGGTGGTGAGGGTGATGGACTGGTGGTGAGGGTGATGGACTGGTGGTGAGGGTGATGGACTGGTGGTGAGGGTGATGGACTGGTGGTGAGGGTGATGGACTGGTGAAGAGGGTGATGGTGATTGACTTTTGTTGAGGGGGTTGACTGGTGGTGAGGGTGATGGACTGGTGGTGAGGGTGATGGACTGGTGGTGAGGGTGATGGACTGGTGGTGAGGGTGATGGGCTGGTGGTGAGGGTGATGGACTGGTGGTGCGGTTGATGGACTGGTGGTGAGGGTGATGGACTGGTGGTGAGGGTGATGGACTGGTGGTGAGGGTGATGGACTGGTGGTGAGGGTGATGGACTGGTGGTGAGGGTGATGGACTGGTGGTGAGGGTGATGGACTGGTGGTGAGGGTGAAGGACTGGTGGTGAGGGCGATGGACTGGTGGTGAGGGTGATGGACTGGTGGTGAGGGTGATAGACTGGTGGTGAGGGTGATGGACTGGTGGTGAGGGTGATGGACTGGTGGTGAGGGTGATGGACTGGTGGTGAGGGTGATGGACTGGTGGTGAGGGTGATGGACTGGTGTTGGTGATGGACTGGTGGTGAGGGTGATGGACTGGTGGTGAGGGTGATGGACTGGTGGTGAGGGTGATGGACTGGTGGTGAGGGTGATGGACTGGTGGTGAGGGTGATGGACTGGTGGTGAGGGTGATTGACTGGTGGTGAGGGTGATGGACTGGTGGTGAGGGTGATGGACTGGTGGTGAGTGTGATGGACTGGTGGTGAGGGTGATGGACTGGTGGTGAGGGTGATGGACTGGTGGTGAGGGTGATGGACTGGTGGTGAGGGTGATGGACTGGTGGTGAGGGTGATGGACTGGTGGTGAGGGTGATGGACTGGTGGTGAGGGTGATGGACTGGTGGTGAGGGTGATGGACTGGTGGTGAGGGTGATGGACTGGTGGTGAGGGTGATGGACTGGTGGTGAGGGTGATGGACTGGTGGTGAGGGTGATGGACTGGTGGTGAGGGTGATGGACTGGTGGTGAGGGTGATGGACTGGTGGTGAGGGTGATGGACTGGTGGTGAGGGTGATGGACTGGTGGTGAGGGTGATTGACTGGTGGTGAGGGTGATGGACTGGTGGTGAGGGTGATGGACTGGTGGTGAGGGTGATGGACTGGTGGTGAGTGTGATGGACTGGTGGTGAGGGTGATGGACTGGTGGTGAGGGTGATGGACTGGTGGTGAGGGTGATGGACTGGTGGTGAGGGTGATGGACTGGTGGTGAGGGTGATGGACTGGTGGTGAGGGTGATGGACTGGTGGTGAGGTTGATTGACTGGTGGTGAGGGTGATGGACTGGTGGTGAGGGTGATGGACTGGTGGTGAGGGTGATGGACTGGTGGTGAGGGTGATGGACTGGTGGTGAGGGTGATGGACTGGTGGTGAGGGTGATGGACTGGTGGTGAGGGTGATGGACTGGTGGTGAGGGTGATGGACTGGTGGTGAGGGTGATGGACTGGTGGTGTGGGTGATGGACTGGTGGTGAGGGTGATGGACTGGTGGTGAGGGTGATGGACTGGTGGTGAGGGTGATGGACTGGTGGTGAGGGTGATGGACTGGTGGTGAGGGTGATGGACTGGTGGTGAGGGTGATGGACTGGTGGTGAGGGTGAAGGACTGGTGGTGAGGGTGATGGACTGGTGGTGAGGGTGATGGACTGGTGGTGAGGGTGATGGACTGGTGGTGAAGGTGATGGACTGGTGGTGAGGTTGATGGACTGGTGGTGAGGGTGATGGACTGGTGGTGAGGGTGATGGACTGGTGGTGAGGGTGATGGACTGGTGGTGAGGTTGATGGACTGGTGGTGAGGGTGAATGACTGTTGGTGAGGGTGATGGAACTGGTGGTGAGGGTGATAGACTGGTGGTGAAGGTGATGGACTGGTGGTGAGGTTGATTGACTGGTGTTGAGGTTGATTGACTGGTCGTGAGGTTGATTGACTGGTGGTGAGGGTGATTGACTGGTGGTGAGGGTGATGGACTGGTGGTGAGGGTGAAGGACTGGTGGTGAGGGTGAAGGACTGGTGGTGAGAGCGATGGACTGGTGGTGAGGGTGATTGACTGGTGGTGAGGTTGATTGACTGGTGGTGAGGGTGATTGACTGGTGGTGAGGTTGATTGACTGGTGGTGAGGGAGATGGACTGGTGATGAGGGTGATGGACTGGTGGTGAGGGTGATGGACTGGTGGTGAGGGTGATGGACTGGTGGTGAGGGTGATTGACTGGTGGTGAGGGTGATGGACTGGTGGTGAGGGTGATGGACTGGTGGTGAGGGTGATGGACTGGTGGTGAGGGTGATGGACTGGTGGTGAGGGTGATGGACTGGTGGTGAGGGTGATGGACTGGTGGTGAGGGTGAAGGACTGGTGGTGAGGGTGAAGGACTGGTGGTGACGGTGAAGGACTGGTGGTGAGGGTGATGGACTGGTGGTGAGGTTGATTGACTAGTGGTGAGGTTGATTGACTGGTGGTGAGGGAGATGGACTGGTGATGAGGGAGATGGACTGGTGATGAGGGTGATGGACTGGTGGTGAGGTTGATTGACTGGTGGTGAGGGTGATTGACTGGTGGTGAGGGAGATAGACTGGTGATGAGGGTGATGGACTGGTGGTGAGGGTGATTGACTGGTGGTGAGGGTGATGGACTGGTGGTGAGGGTGATGGACTGGTGGTGAGGGTGATGGACTGGTGGTGAGAGTGATGGACTGGTGGTGAGGGTGATGGACTGGTGGTGAGGGTGATGGACTGGTGGTGAGGGTGATGGACTGGTGGTGAGGTTGATGGACTGGTGGTGAGAGTGATGGACTGGTGGTGAGGGTGATGGACTGGTGGTGAGGGTGATGGACTGGTGGTGAGGTTGATTGACTGGTGGTGAGGGTGATGGACTGGTGGTGAGGGTGATGGACTGGTGGTGAGGGTGATTGACTGGTGGTGAGGGTGATGGACTGGTGGTGAGCGTGATGGACTGGTGGTGAGAGTGATGGACTGGTGGTGAGGGTGATTGACTGGTGGTGAGGGTGATGGACTGGTGGTGAGGGTGATTGACTGGTGGTGAGGGTGATGGACTGGTGGTGAGGGTGATGGACTGGTGGTGAGGGTGATGGACTGGTGGTGAGGGTGATGGACTGGTGGTGAGGGTGATGGACTGGTGGTGAGGGTGATGGACTGGTGGTGAGGGTGATGGACTGGTGGTGAGGGTGATGGACTGGTGGTGAGGGTGATGGACTGGTGGTGAGGGTGATGGACTGGCAGTGAGGGTGATGGACTGGTGGTGAGGGTGATGGACTGGTGGTGAGGGTGATGGACTGATGGTGAGGGTGATGGACTGGTGGTGAGGGTGATGGACTGATGGTGAGGGTGATGGACTGGTGGTGAGGGTGATGGACTGGTGGTGAGGGTGATGGACTGGTGGTGAGGGTGATGGACTGGTGGTGAGGGTGATGGACTGGTGGTGAGGGTGATGGACTGGTGGTGAGGGTGATGGACTGGTGGTGAGGGTGATGGACTGGTGGTGAGGGTGATGGGCTGGTGGTGAGGGTGATGGTGGTGAGGGTGATGGACTGGTGGTGAGGGTGATGGACTGGTGGTGAGGGTGATGGACTGGTGGTGAGGGTGATGGACTGGTGGTGAGGGTGATGGACTGGTGATGAGGGTGATGGACTGGTGGTGAGGGTGATGGACTGGTGGTGAGGGTGATGGACTGGTGGTGAGGGTGATGGACTGGTGGTGAGGGTGATGGACTGGTGGTGAGGGTGATGGACTGGTGGTGAGGGTGATGGACTGGTGGTGAGGGTGATGGACTTGTGGTGAGGGTGATGGACTGGTGGTGAGGGTGATGGACTGGTGGTGAGGGTGAAGGACTGGTGGTGAGAGCGATGGACTGGTGGTGAGGGTGATGGACTGGTGGTGAGGTTGATTGACTGGTGGTGAGGTTGATTGACTGGTGGTGAGGGAGATGGACTGGTGATGAGGGTGATGGACTGGTGGTGAGGTTGATTGACTGGTGGTGAGGGTGATTGACTGGTGGTGAGGTTGATTGACTGGTGGTGAGGGTGATTGACTGGTGGTGAGGTTGATTGACTGGTGGTGAGGGAGATGGACTGGTGATGAGGGTGATGGACTGGTGGTGAGGTTGATTGACTGGTGGTGAGGTTGATTGACTGGTGGTGAGGGTGATTGACTGGTGGTGAGGGTGATTGACTGGTGGTGAGGGTGATTGACTGGTGGTGAGGGTGATTGACTGGTGGTGAGGGTGATTGACTGGTGGTGAGGTTGATTGACTGGTGGTGAGGGAGATGGACTGGTGATGAGGGAGATGGACTGGTGATGAGGGTGATGGACTGGTGGTGAGGTTGATTGACTGGTGGTGAGGGTGATTGACTGGTGGTGAGGGTGATTGACTGGTGGTGAGGGAGATAGACTGGTGATGAGGGTGATGGACTGGTGGTGAGGTTGATTGACTGGTCGTGAGGTTGATTGACTGGTGGTGAGGGTGATTGACTGGTGGTGAGGGTGATGGACTGGTGGTGAGAGTGAAGGACTGGTGGTGAGGGTGAAGGACTGGTGGTGAGGGCGATGGACTGGTGGTGAGGGTGATGGACTGGTGGTGAGGTTGATTGACTGGTGGTGAGGGTGATTGACTGGTGGTGAGGTTGATTGACTGGTGGTGAGGGTGATTGACTGGTGGTGAGGTTGATTGACTGGTGGTGAGGGAGATGGACTGGTGATGAGCGTGATGGACTGGTGATGAGGTTGATTGACTGGTGGTGAGGGTGATTGACTGGTGGTGAGGGTGATTGACTGGTGGTGAGGGTGATTGGTGGTGAGGGTGATAGACTGGTGGTGAGGGTGATTGACTGGTGGTGAGGGTGATTGACTGGTGGTGAGGGAGATGGACTGGTGGTGAGGGTGAAGGACTGGTGGTGAGGGCGATGGACTGGTGGTGAGGGCGATGGACTGGTGGTGAGGGTGATAGACTGGTGGTGAGGGTGATGGACTGGTGGTGAGGGTGATGGACTGGCAGTGAGGGTAATGGACTGGTGGTGAGGGTGATGGGCTGGTGGTGAGGGTGATGGTGGTGAGGGTGATGGACTGGTGGTGAGGGTGATGGACTGGTGGTGAGGGTGATGGACTGGTGGTGAGGGTGATGGACTGGTGGTGAGGGTGATGGACTGGTGGTGAGGGTGATGGACTGGTGGTGAGGGTGATGGACTGGTGGTGAGGGTGATGGACTGGTGGTGAGGGTGATGGACTGGTGGTGAGGGTGATGGACTGGCAGTGAGGGTAATGGACTGATGGTGAGGGTGATGGGCTGGTGGTGAGGGTGATGGTGGTGAGGGTGATGGTGGTGAGGGTGATGGACTGGTGGTGAGGGTGATGGACTGGTGGTGAGGGTGATGGACTGGTGGTGAGGGTGATGGACTGGTGGTGAGGGTGATGGACTGGTGGTGAGGGTGATGAACTGGTGGTGAGGGTGATGGACTGGTGGTGAGGGTGATGGACTGGTGGTGAGGGTGATGGACTGGTGGTGAAGGTGATGGACTGGTGGTGAGGATGATGGACTGGTGGTGGAGCGATGGACTGGCAGTAAGGGTAATGGTCTGGTGGGGAGGGTGATGGACTGGTGTTGAGGGTGATAGACAGTTGGCGAGGGTGATGGACTGGTGGTGAGGGTGATGGACTGGTGGGAAGGGTGATTTACTGGTGGTGAGGGTGATGGACTGGTGGGAAGGGTGATGGACTGGTGGTGAGGGTCATGGACTGGTGTTGAGGCTGATGGACTGGTGGTGAGGGTGATGGACTGGTGGGAAGGGTGATGGACTGGTGGTGATGGTGATGGACTGGTGGTGAGGGTGATGGACTGGTGGTGAGGGTGATGGACTGGTGGTGAGGATGATGGACTGGTGGTGGAGCGATGGACTGGCAGTAAGGGTAATGGTCTGGTGGGGAGGGTGATGGACTGGTGTTGAGGGTGATAGCCAGTTGGCGAGGGTGATGGACTGATGGGGAGGGTGAAGGACTGTTTCCAGAAGTCCATCTGTGTCCCCTCAGATGAACTCCCTTCCACACTTCCCTTGCTGGTGATGGACTTCTGGTGAGGGTGATGGACTTCTGTGAGGGTGGTGAACTGGTGGTGAGGGTGATGGACTGATGGGGAAAGTGAAGGACTGTTTCCAGAAGTCCATCTGTGTCCCCTCAGATGAACTCCCTTCCACACTTCCGTTGCTGGTGATGCACTTCTGTGAGGGTGGTGAACTGGTGGTGAGGGTGATGGACTGATGGGGAAAGTGAAGGACTGTTTCCGGAAGTCCATCTGTGTCCCCTCAGATGAACTGCCTTCCACACTTCCCTTGCTGGTGATGGACTTCTGGTGAGGGTGATGGACTTGTGGTGAAGGTGATGGACTGGTGGCGAGGGTTATGGACTGGTGGTGGTGTATGTGTGTGTGTGTATGTGCGTGTGTGTGTTTGCTTTCCCTAGTTCCATGTCTCCAGAAGTCCATCTGCGGGCCCTCAGATGAACTTCCTTCCTCACTTCTCCAGGTTCAGCAGGTGTTGGCCCCTCCCCAGTGACCTCGCTGGATGGTAACTTGGTCTTGTCTAGCTGGTCTTCTGCCCAGACTGTCCAGGTGGGTGGAATTACAGGAGGGGATACACACAAATCTGCGTTCTGTAATTACACCCACCAAGACAGCCTAGAACAGTAGACCAGCCAGACGAGACTGAGCTGCCACCCAACTCGGCCACCAAGCTGAGGTTACTGATACAAAATCTCGGACTTCAATTTATGTTTCAAAACGTGTTTGTTAATTTCTTTTGTTTGTACTTAGTTATGTAAGTGTTGTAATTCGTCCATATGTCCACAAATAAACATATTTAGGTAGATTTGCATGAACTCTGCGCGCACACACACACACACACACAAACACACACACACATGGTGGGTGCAGACGTGGGTACACAAGGCTCCGAGAACCTTCGTGTTTTTGAGGGGTGCAACAGCCCCTAGCAGTAATCAGTGGTAGTGACAAAGTCAGTGAACAAACCTACGAGTGATAACTATAGTTATTAGTTGAAAAAATTCGAGGGGAAACCTAAATTCAGTATTTTCTTTTAAAAGTGCCAAACTGTTGTGGATCTACTAGGCACTGTTGCCACACAGATACAAACATAAAAATATCAAAGTGAGTGTGGAAACGGGTGATCAAGAATTACCAGCGTTTGGTTAACAAGTGAAATGTGGGGCACCGTAATGTGAGAGTGAAAAAGTTAATAGGCAAAAGGAGAAAGAAAAAATAAAATGTACAACAAGGGAAGGTGGCAGTAGGCCTACTGAAGCAGTGACGTCACAACAGTTTGTATGCCATTATACATATAAAGTGTAACACCGAATGTGAAGTGTATTCTGTAATAAGTGAAAAGTGAAATCACTTGAGGAACGCGGGATGCATGTGCATATATGGTTATAAACATCATGGGTGAAGGAGTTACAAAATAGTGAGAGAAGGCCTATGTACGACGGCTACGTCATCAGCTTCTGGCAACTTGTCATCACACCGCTGACTCAGCGCAAGTATTCCACCTGTTGAGGTTGCATTTTGCAAGATTGAGTCTGGTCCTGCATCACTGTTAGATACTGGTCACTCACTCCTGCAAGCCATTACCAGAATTAGAGTAGAAATAGCATAGAGGAGAGTGCAAGGAGTAAAGCGGTAGTGAGGGATAACGTCAGACACTTAAGCTGAGACAAGCTAAATTTTACAACCTAGCTACTTTCTGAATTTTAGAAGTAGAATCGATAAGTGTTACAAGTATTGGTAAGCTTAGAATTACTGGTATCTACCGGTATTCATTAGCAGTATGAATACTTAGAAGTGGGGGCACACACACACACACACAGACACACACACACGCACACACACACGCACACACACACGCACACACACACGCACACACACACGCACGCACACACACGCACACGCGCACACACACGCACACACATACACACACATACACACACATACACATACACACACACACACACACACACACACACACACACACACACACACATACACATACACATACACACACATACACACACACACACACACACACACACACACACACACACACACACACACACACACACATACACACATACACACACATACACACATACACACACACACACACGTACACACACACACACGTACACACACACACACAAATACACACACACACATACACATACACATACACACACAGGAACAAGCACTTGTAAGCTGTAGTACACACGCAAACACACATACACAGGATTTCACACCGTCCTGTGAACTGACCATCTGAACCTTGCTCCTCTCCCCCCCCTCTTCCTATCCTAAGTAGAGACCTATATCTACCTTTCTCACTCTTTACCTATGTCTCTCTCTCTACCTATCACTCTCTACCTATCTCTCTCTCTCTCTTCCCTCTCCCATCTCTCCCCTCTAACATCTCTTACCTCTAACACCTCCCCCCCTCTAACATCTCTCCCCCTCTAACATCTCTCCCCTCCTATTATCTCTCCCCTCTCCCTTTCCCCATCTCTCTCCCCTCCTCCCCTCCCTCTCCCCCTAGCCTCTCTCCCCTCTCGCTCTTCCATCTCCCCCCTCTTTTCCCATTCTCCCCCTCTCTGCCCCCTCTCTCTCCCCCTCTTTGCCTTCTCTTTCTCTCTCTCTCTCTCCCTCTCCCTCCCCCTCTCTCTCTCTCTCGCTCTCTCTCTTCCCCATTTTCCCTTCTAACTCTCCCCTCTCCTACTCTTCCCTTCACTCTTTCTCCCCCTCTACCTTTCCCTTCTCTCTTCTCTCACAAAAAAAAAAAAAAAAAAAAAATGGTGGGGACTCGCAGGAACCAAGGATCAGATGAGAATGGTTCTGGTAGGGAGGAGTGGATGGAGGAGCAGTGGAAAAGGATGGAACAAGAGTGGGAGAGAAAATTAGGAGAGCTTTCTGAAAAAATGGAGAAAGAGCTCTCTGTGAAATTGGAAAAGAGGTTGGAGAAGGAGACAAAGAATTGGGAGGCACAAGTCGAAACTGCAGTAGCCAAGATAAGGGTCCTAGAAGTTGAGATAAATAGGCTGAAGCGAGTTACAGGGGCAGTGACCAGAGAAGACACAGCATATGAAGCTGCGAGGCCGAACAGGAAGGAAGGAATTATGAATTATGCTAAGGTCATATCAGCCTGCCAAGGAGGACCAAGGAGTGAAAGGGAAGAACAGCTGGTTGCAGATGGAGAGGGTGATAGGTCGAATGCTGAGGCACAACCAGGCTATCAAGAGCCACTGGAAAAATCAAGGGAGAAACTGACCACATACAGGCAGGATCCAGAGTCACAGAGGGTGAGGCAATGGGAGGAAGAAAGGGCAAAATCAGTGTTTATCCATGGGCTTCAGGAGAGAGAGGAAAGGACACACACTGAAAGGCAGCAGGAAGAAAGAAAGGAGATTGAGAAAATCATCACGGAAATAGGTGAAGAGATGGACGAGATTGTAAATTTTCAGAGAATAGGGGGGTACTCGAAGGGGAGAAACCGACCAATCAAGCTGATTCTCAGGACGGAAACAGTGCGGAACAGGATCCTCCAAGAGAAACCACGATTGAAATACTCGGAAGAGTACAAGAGGGTGTTCCTAGACAGAGACAGAACAAAATCAGAACGACAGCAGCTGAGGGAGAGGACAAAAAAGCGAAAGGAGCTAGGAAAAGAGACAAGGATGGAACCAGCAGAGGTCAGTCAGAGCAGAACAGAACAGCAAGGGCAAACACACACACAACTATTCTCAGAACCATACAACCTATCACACCATCCCAACACACACTACAATCCATACCAACAGCCTCCACCCAACACCGAGCTATAGAATCCCACAGTATGCCACCAGGTCTCCCACCCTCACAGGCCCCCCAAACCACAGTGTTGGAAAGGAAACTGAAGGTATGGCACACAAACGCTGATGGAATAACAAATAAGTGGGAGGAGTGGCATGAAAGAGTCGAAGAAGCATCACCGGACATCATAGCTCTCACAGAAACCAAGCTTACAGGTATGATAACAGATGCCATCTTTCCAACGGGATACCAAATCCTGAGGAAAGACAGAGGGAAGAGGGGGGGTGGAGGAGTGACGTTGCTGATCAAAAATCGCTGGAATTTTGATGAGCTGGAGAGAGGAGACAGCGGAGAAGAAAGTGATTACATAGCGGGAACACTTCACTCTGGAGGTCCCAAGGTGGTAATAGCAGTGATGTATAACCCACCACAGAACAGCAGGAGGCCAAGGCGAGAGCAATAGAGCAATAGAGCGATGGTTGACACACTGGCTAGAGTGGCCAGAAGAGCTCATGCATGCAGGGCAAAGCTCCTGATCATGGGTGACTTTAACCACAAGGAGATCGATTGGGAGAACTTGGACCCACATGGGGGCCAAGATACATGGAGGGCTAAGATGATGGAGGTGGTACTGGAAAACTTCATGTGCCAACACGTAAGGGACACTACAAGAGAGAGAGGAGAGGACGAACCAGCAAGGCTGGACTTGGTATTCACCTTGAGTAGTGCAGATATCGAGGACATCACATATGAAAGACCCCTTGGGGCCAGTGACCATGTGGTTTTAAGCTTCGAATACACAGTAGAGCTACAAGTGGAGGGAGAAGCAGGAAGGCCAGGACGAATGAAGCCAAACTACAAGAAAGGGGACTACACAGAAATGAGGAACTACCTGAACGGGGTTCAGTGGGACAGAGAACTGGCAGGGAAGCCAGTTAATGAGATGATGGAATATGTAGCAACAAAATGCAAGGAGGCTGAGGAGAGGTTTGTACCCAAGGGTAACAGGAATAATGAAAAAGCCAGGATGAGCCCATGGTTTACCCAAAGGTGCAGGGAGGCAAAAACCAAGTGTGCTAGGGAATGGAAGAAATATAGAAGGCAAAGGACCCAGGAGAATAAGGAGAACAGTCGTAGAGCCAGAAACGAATATGCACAGATAAAGAAGGGAGGCCCAAAGACAAAATGAAAATGACCTAGCAGCGAAAGCCAAATCTGACCCGAAACTGTTGTACAGCCACATCAGGAGGAAAACAACAGTCAAGGACCAGGTAATCAGGCTAAGGAAGGAAGGAGGAGAGACAACAAGAAATGACCGTGAAGTATGTGAAGAACTCACAAGAGATTCAAAGAAGTGTTCACAGAGGAGACAGAAGGGACTCCAGAAAGACGGAGAGGTGGGGCACACCACCAAGTGCTGGACACAGTGCACACAACCGAGGAAGAAGTGAAGAGGCTTCTGAGTGAGCTAGATACCTCAAAGGCAATGGGGCCAGATAACATCTCCCCATGGGTATTGAGAGAGGGAGCAGAGGCGCTATGTGTACCCATAACAACAATATTCAATACATCTATCGAAACAGGGAGATTGCCTGAGGCATGGAAGACAGCAAATGTAGTTCCAATCTTTAAAAAAGGAGACAGACATGAAGCATTAAACTACAGACCAGTGTCACTGACATGTATAGTATGCAAAATCATGGAAAAGATTATCAGGAGAAGAGTGGTGGAACACCTAGAAAGGAACGATCTCATCAACAGCAGCCAACATGGTTTCAGGGACGGGAAATCCTGTGTCACAAACCTACTGGAGTTCTATGACATGGTGACAGCAGTAAGACAAGAGAGAGAGGGGTGGGTGGATTGCATTTTCTTGGACTGCAAGAAGGCGTTTGACACAGTTCCACACAAGAGATTGGTGCAAAAACTGGAGGACCAAGCAGGGATAACAGGGAAGGCACTACAATGGATCAGGGAATACTTGTCAGGAAGACAGCAGCGAGTCATGGTACGTGGCGAGGTGTCAGAGTGGGCACCTGTGACCAGCGGGGTCCCGCAGGGGTCAGTCCTAGGACCAGTGCTGTTTCTGGTATTTGTGAACGACGTGACGGAAGGAATAGACTCTGAGGTGTCCCTGTTTGCAGATGACGTGAAGTTGATGAGAAGAATTCACTCGATCGAAGACCAGGCAGAACTACAAAGGGATCTGGACAGGCTGCAGACCTGGTCCAGCAATTGGCTCCTGGAGTTCAATCCCACCAAGTGCAAAGTCATGAAGATTGGGGAAGGGCAAAGAAGGCCGCAGACGGAGTACAGTCTAGGGGGTCAGAGACTACAAACCTCACTCAAGGAAAAAGATCTTGGGGTGAGTATAACACCAGGCACATCTCCTGAAGCGCACATCAACCAAATAACTGCTGCAGCATATGGGCGCCTAGCAAACCTCAGAACAGCATTCCGACATCTTGATAAGGAATCATTCAGGACCCTGTACACCGTGTACGTTAGGCCCATATTGGAGTATGCGGCACCAGTTTGGAACCCACATCTAGCCAAGCACGTGAAGAAACTAGAGAAAGTGCAAAGGTTTGCAACAAGACTAGTCCCAGAGCTAAGAGGTATGTCCTACGAGGAGAGGTTAAGGGAAATCAACCTGACGACACTGGAGGACAGGAGAGATAGGGGGGACATGATAACGACATACAAAATACTGAGAGGAATTGACAAGGTGGACAAAGACAGGATGTTCCAGAGATTGGACACAGTAACAAGGGGACACAGTTGGAAGCTGAAGACACAGATGAATCACAGGGATGTTAGGAAGTATTTCTTCAGCCACAGAGTAGTCAGTAAGTGGAATAGTTTGGGAAGCGATGTAGTGGAGGCAGGATCCATACATAGCTTTAAACAGAGGTATGATAAAGCTCACGGCTCAGGGAGAGTGACCTAGTAGCGATCAGTGAGAGGCGGGGCCAGGAGCTCGGAATCGACCCCCGCAACCTCAACTAGGTGAGTACAACTAGGTGAGTACACACACACACACACACACACACACACACACACACACACACACACACACACACACACACACACACACACACACACACACACACACACACACTCAAACTTGAAGATACAAAATACTTTCGTCACACTCTACGATACCTGTAAACTATAATTCCCACGTTCATGTTCATTATCTTATATTCTAACTCTTATGGCACTTAGGTGCACACATTTCCATGCACGTATCTACACTGTCTCACGGATGTTAGAACTAAATTATATTACGCAGGCAATGATGGGGAGATATGAAAATTGTTAAGTAATTATTGTAATAGATTTCTGAAAAAAATGTGATTTAGAGTGAAAGTGTATAGTGCATCGAATAGTATTTATATAGTATAGCATACTATACTGTTCTATGCTTTAGTATAGTTTAGTATTAATGTAGTATATAGTAGTATGTAGTATATATAAATATCCCTAATTATATATGGGAATTTATGAAAAAAGTGACAATTCACAGAAACTTGTTTTAGATACAGCAAGAAATACACTTATGAATTATCTTATGGAAGGTAAGAAGTAACCTGAAATAATTATTAATTAAGTAAGTCTCACTTTGTAATTTTCGTGTCTTCATGTGTGTTATCTTCAGTATACTGAAAAAAATATTCAAAAAGACAAAAAGAAAAATCACCGAAGAAATTAAGGACAGTTTTGAAGACTGGACGTGGTGACAAAAAGTATTTGAAGTGTTGATGCCACAACCTGGCTGCTGGAACTCTCTGTTATTGTTTCTGATTTTCTTATTATGTATTATAATGTTGCTCCATAGTCCTCGTATACTACTGTATTATTCTTGTATGTTCTTGTGCGGTACTTGTAAACTGGTAAACTGGTCTGTTGTTTGTTATTGTACGTTCCTTATGTTACTGTATTGTTCTTAAGTGTAACTTTACTTATTTTGTGTGTTACTCTATTGTTATGTGTAACTGCACTTTCTTTGGGTGTTACTATATGGTTCTACTCTCCAGTGTTACTACACTACTATTGAGAGTGACTTTTTGTGCGTTAACAAACTATTCTTCTCAGTTACTAAATTGATATGTGTTACTACCATGTTCTTGTATGTTAATCTACCTTTCTTTTATGATACTCTACTTTCTGTACTCTTCTTATGTGTTGCTGTTCCGTTTCTGCGTAATACTTATCTGTTCATTCAGTTGACATGCTTGTTGTATTGTTGACATGCTTGTTGTATTGTTGACGTGCTTTTTGTATTGTTGACATGCTTGTTGTATTGTTGACATGCTTGTTGTATTGTTGACATGTTTGTTGTATTGTTGACATGCTTGTTGTATTGTTGACATGCTTATTGTATTGTTGACATGTTTGTTGTATTGTTGACATGCTTGTTGTATTGTTGACGTGCTTTTTGTATTGTTGACATGCTTGTTGTATTGTTGACATGCTTGTTGTATTGTTGACATGTTTGTTGTATTGTTGACATGTTTGTTGTATTGTTGACATGTTTGTTGATTTGTTGACATGCTTGTTGTATTGTTGACATGCTTGTTGTATTGTTGACATGCTTGTTGTATTGTTGACATGCTTGTTGTATTGTTGACATGCTTGTTGTATTGTTGACATGTTTGTTGTATTGTTGACATGTTTGTTGTATTGTTGACATGCTTGTTGTATTGTTGACATGCTTGTTGTATTGTTGACATGTTTGTTGTATTGTTGACATGCTTGTTGTATTGTTGACATGCTTGTTGTATTGTTGACATGCTTGTTGTATTGTTGACATGCTTGTTGTATTGTTGACGTGCTTGTTGTATTGTTGACATGCTTGTTGTATTGTTGACATGCTTGTTGTATTGTTGACATGCTTGTTGTATTGTTGACATGCTTGTTGTATTGTTGACGTGCTTGTTGTATTGTTGACGTGCTTGTTGTATTGTTGACGTGCTTGTTGTATTGTTGACATGCTTGTTGTATTGTTGACATGCTTGTTGTATTGTTGACATGCTTGTTGTATTGTTGACATTGTTGACGTGCTTGTTGTATTGTTGACGTGCTTGTTGTATTGTTGACATGCTTGTTGTATTGTTGACGTGCTTGTTGTATTGTTGACGTGCTTGTTGTATTGTTGACGTGCTTGTTGTATTGTTGACGTGCTTGTTGTATTGTTGACATGCTTGTTGTATTGTTGACGTGCTTGTTGTATTGTTGACGTGCTTGTTGTATTGTTGACATGCTTGTTGTATTGTTGACATGTTTGTTGTATTGTTGACGTGCTTGTTGTATTGTTGAGGTGCTTGTTGTATTGTTGACATGCTTGTTGTATTGTTGACATGCTTGTTGTATTGTTGACATGCTTGTTGTATTGTTGACATGCTTGTTGTATTGTTGACATGCTTGTTGTATTGTTGACGTGCTTGTTGTATTGTTGACATGCTTGTTGTATTGTTGACGTGCTTGTTGTATTGTTGACATGCTTGTTGTATTGTTGACATGCTTGTTGTATTGTTGACGTGAGCTAAAGATTCCACGCTGCTGTTTACAACAACTTCAAATTTTGCCGCTGCACTTTCTACAGCAGTCTCTCTCACACTGGCACTTATATCTCTCACACTGGCACTTATATCTCTCACACTGGCACTTATATCTCTCACACTGGCACTTATATCTCTCACACTGGCACTTATATCTCTCACACTGGCACTTATATCTCTCACACTGGCACTTATATCTCTCACACTGGCACTTATATCTCTCACACTGGCACTTATATCTCTCACACTGGCACTTATATCTCTCACACTGGCACTTATATCTCTCACACTGGCACTTATATCTCTCACACTGGCACTTATATCTCTCACACTGGCACTTATATCTCTCACACTGGCACTTATATCTCTCACACTGGCACTTATATCTCTCACACTGGCACTTATATCTCTCACACTGGCACTTATATCTCTCACACTGGCACTTATATCTCTCACACTGGCACTTATATCTCTCACACTGGCACTTATATCTCTCACACTGGCACTTATATCTCTCACACTGGCACTTATATCTCTCACACTGGCACTTATATCTCTCACACTGGCACTTATATCTCTCACACTGACACTTATATCTCTCACACTGGCACTTATATCTCTCACACTGGCACTTATATCTCTCACACTGGCACTTATGTCTCTCACACTGGCACTTATATCTCTCACACTGGCACTTATATCTCTCACACTGGCACTTATATCTCTCACACTGGCACTTATATCTCTCACACTGGCACTTATATCTCTCACACTGGCACTTATATCTCTCACACTGGCACTTATATCTCTCACACTGGCACTTATATCTCTCACACTGGCACTTATATCTCTCACACTGGCACTTATATCTCTCACACTGGCACTTATATCTCTCACACTGGCACTTATATCTCTCACACTGGCACTTATATCTCTCACACTGGCACTTATATCTCTCACACTGGCACTTATATCTCTCACACTGGCACTTATATCTCTCACACTGGCACTTATATCTCTCACACTGGCACTTATATCTCTCACACTGGCACTTATATCTCTCACACTGGCACTTATATCTCTCACACTGGCACTTATATCTCTCACACTGGCACTTATATCTCTCACACTGGCACTTATATCTCTCACACTGGCACTTATATCTCTCACACTGGCACTTATATCTCTCACACTGGCACTTATATCTCTCACACTGGCACTTATATCTCTCACACTGGCACTTATATCTCTCACACTGGCACTTATATCTCTCACACTGGCACTTATATCTCTCACACTGGCACTTATATCTCTCACACTGGCACTTATATCTCTCACACTGGCACTTATATCTCTCACACTGGCACTTATATCTCTCACACTGGCACTTATATCTCTCACACTGGCACTTATATCTCTCACACTGGCACTTATATCTCTCACACTGGCACTTATATCTCTCACACTGGCACTTATATCTCTCACACTGGCACTTATATCTCTCACACTGGCACTTATATCTCTCACACTGGCACTTATATCTCTCACACTGGCACTTATATCTCTCACACTGGCACTTATATCTCTCACACTGGCACTTATATCTCTCACACTGGCACTTATATCTCTCACACTGGCACTTATATCTCTCACACTGGCACTTATATCTCTCACACTGGCACTTATATCTCTCACACTGGCACTTATATCTCTCACACTGGCACTTATATCTCTCACATATGCACGTATCATCCAACACTAAAATTTACCAACATTTATAAAGTTATATAATATAACTATAATTAGTAAAATATCGTAAACATAATATAGATAATTATGAAGTGCTATTTAAATATTTCAAAACCAAAATAAATATATAAATATTATTTACCAAGCAAATTAACTTTATTCATCAAATAATAAAAGTTAAATAAAAGTATTATTAAAAATATCAAATAAAATTAATGAAAATATTAACTATAATAAGTCAATGTTTATTATGTTTAGCAGGTGTTGCTGTGACAGCAGGTGTTGCTGTGACAGCAGGTGTTGCTGTGACAGCAGGTGTTGCTGTGACAGCAGGTGTTGCTGTGACAGCAGGTGTTGCTGTGACAGCAGGTGTTGCTGTGACAGCAGGTGTTGCTGTGACAGCAGGTGTTGCTGTGACAGCAGGTGTTGCTGTGACAGCAGGTGTTGCTGTGACAGCAGGTGCTGCTGGGACAGCAGGTGTTGCTGTGACAGCAGGTGCTGCTGGGA
Organism: Cherax quadricarinatus; assembly: GCF_038502225.1. Classification (NCBI taxonomy): domain Eukaryota; kingdom Metazoa; phylum Arthropoda; class Malacostraca; order Decapoda; family Parastacidae; genus Cherax; species Cherax quadricarinatus. Next base: position 20,233 of record NW_027195128.1, on the reverse strand, counting down.
CAGCAGGTGTTGCTGTGAAGCAGGTGCTGCTGTGACAGCAGGTGCTGCTGTGACAGCAGGTGTTGCTGTGACAGCATGTGTTGCTGTGACAGCAGGTGTTGCTGTGACAGCAGGTGTTGCTGTGACAGCAGGTGTTGCTGTGACAGCAGGTGTTGCTGTGACAGCAGGTGTTGCTGTGACAGCAGGTGTTGTTGTGACAGCAGGTGTTGCTGTGACAGCAGGTGTTGCTGTGACAGCTGGTGCTGCTGTGACAGCAGGTGCTGCTGTGACAGCAGGTGTTGCTGTGACAGCAGGTGTTGCTGTGACAGCAGGTGTTGATGTGACAGCAGGTGTTGCTGTGACAGCAGGTGTTGCTGTGACAGCAGGTGTTGCTGTGACAGCAGGTGTTGCTGTGACAGCAGGTGCTGCTGTGACAGCAGGTGTTGCTGTGACAGCAGGTGTTGCTGTGACAGCAGGTGTTGCTGTGACAGCAGGTGTTGCTGTGACAGCAGGTGTTGCTGTGACAGCAGGTGTTGCTGTGACAGCAGGTGTTGCTGTGACAGCAGGTGTTGCTGTGACAGCAGGTGTTGCTGTGACAGCAGGTGTTGCTGTGACAGCAGGTGTTGCTGTGACAGCAGGTGTTGTTGTGACAGCAGGTGTTGCTGTGACAGCAGGTGTTGCTGTGACAGCTGGTGCTGCTGTGACAGCAGGTGCTGCTATGAAAGCAAGTGCTGCTGTGACAGCAGGTGCTGCTGTGACAGCAGGTGCTGCTGTGACAGCAGGTGTTGCTGTGACAGCAGGTGTTGCTGTGACAGCAGGTGCTGCTGTGACAGCAGGTGCTGCTGTGACAGCAGGTGCTGCTGTGACAGCAGGTGCTGCTGTGACATCAGGTGTTGCTGTGACAGCAGGTGTTGCTGGGACAGCAGGTGCTGCTGGGACAGCAGGTGTTGCTGTGAAGCAGGTGCTGCTGTGAAGCAGGTGCTGCTGTGACAGCAGGTGTTGCTGTGACAGCATGTGTTGCTGTGACAGCAGGTGCTGCTGTGACAGCAGGTGTTGCTGTGACAGCAGGTGTTGCTGTGACAGCAGGTGTTGCTGTGACAGCTGGTGCTGCTGTGACAGCAGGTGCTGCTGTGACAGCAGGTGCTGCTGTGACAGCAGGTGCTTCTGTGACAGCAGGTGCTGCTGTGACAGCAGGTGTTGCTGTGACAGCAGGTGTTGCTGTGACAGCAGGTGCTGCTGTGACAGCAGGTGTTGCTGTGACAGCAGGTGCTGCTGTGACAGCAGGTGCTGCTGTGACAGCAGGTGCTGCTGTGACAGCAGGTGTTGCTGTGACAGCAGGTGTTGCTGTGACAGCAGGTGCTGCTGTGACAGCAGGTGCTGCTGTGACAGCAGGTGCTGCTGTGACAGCAGGTGTTGCTGTGACAGCAGGTGTTGCTGTGACAGCAGGTGTTGCTGTGACAGTTGCTGTGACAGGTGCCGCTGTGACAGCATGTGTTGCTGTGACAGCAGGTGTTGCTGTGACAGCAGGTGTTGCTGTGACAGCAGGTGTTGCTGTGACAGCAGGTGTTGCTGTGACAGCAGGTGTTGCTGTGACATCAGGTGTTGCTGTGACAGCAGGTGTTGCTGGGACAGCAGGTGCTGCTGGGACAGCATTTGTTGCTGTGAAGCAGGTGCTGCTGTGAAGCAGGTACTGCTGTGACAGCAGGTGTTGCTGTGACAGCAGGTGTTGCTGTGACAGCATGTGTTGCTGTGACAGCAGGTGCTGCTGTGACAGCAGGTGTTGCTGTGACAGCAGGTGTTGCTGTGACAGCAGGTGTTGCTGTGACAGCAGGTGCTGCTGTGACTGCAGGTGTTGCTGTGACAGCAGGTGTTGCTGTGACAGCAGGTGTTGCTGTGACAGCAGGTGCTGCTGTGACAGCAGGTGCTGCTGTGACAGCAGGTGCTGCTCTGACAGCAGGTGCTGCTCTGACAACAGGGGCAGCTCTGACAGCAGGTGCTGCTGTGACAGCAGGTGCTGCTCTGACAACACGGGGTGCTCTGACAGCAGGGGCTGCCCTGACAGCAGGGGCTGCCCTGACAGCAGGGGCTGCTCTGACAGCAGGTGCTGCTGTGACAGCAGGTGTTGCTGTGACAGCAGGTGTTGCTGTGACAGCAGGTGTTGCTGTGACAGCAGGTGCTGCTGTGACAGCAGGTGTTGCAGTGACAGCAGGTGTTGCAGTGACAGCAGGTGTTGCTGTGACAGCAGGTGTTGCTGTGACAGCAGGTGTTGCTGTGACAGCAGGTGTTGCTGTGACAGCAGGTGTTGCTGTGACAGCAGTTGCTGTGACAGGTGTTGCTGTGACAGCAGGTGTTGCTGTGACATCAGGTGTTGCTGTGACAGCAGGTGCTGCTGTGACATCAGGTGTTGCTGTGACAGCAGGTGTTGCTGGGACAGCAGGTGCTGCTGGGACAGCAGGTGTTGCTGTGAAGCAGGTGCTGCTGTGAAGCAGGTGCTGCTGTGACAGCAGGTGTTGCTGTGACAGCATGTGTTGCTGTGACAGCATGTGTTGCTGTGACAGCAGGTGTTGCTGTGACAGCAGGTGTTGCTGTGACAGCAGGTGTTGCTGTGACAGCTGGTGCTGCTGTGACAGCAGGTGCTGCTGTGAAAGCAGGTGCTGCTGTGACAGCAGGTGCTGCTGTGACAGCAGGTGCTGCTGTGACAGCAGGTGTTGCTGTGACAGCAGGTGTTGCTGTGACAGCAGGTGCTGCTGTGACAGCAGGTGTTGCTGTGACAGCAGGTGCTGCTGTGACAGCAGGTGCTGCTGTGACAGCAGGTGCTGCTGTGACAGCAGGTGTTGCTGTGACAGCAGGTGTTGCTGTGACAGCAGGTTCTGCTGTGACAGCAGGTGCTGCTGTGACAGCAGGTGTTGCTGTGACAGCAGGTGTTGCTGTGACAGCAGGTGTTGCTGTGACAGCAGGTGTTGCTGTGACAGCAGTTGCTGTGACAGGTGCCGCTGTGACAGCATGTGTTGCTGTGACAGCATGTGTTGCTGTGACAGCAGGTGTTGCTGTGACAGCAGGTGTTGCTGTGACAGCAGGTGTTGCTGTGACAGCAGGTGTTGCTGTCACAGCAGGTGTTGCTGTGACATCAGGTGTTGCTGTGACAGCAGGTGTTGCTGGGACAGCAGGTGCTGCTGGGACAGCATTTGTTGCTGTGAAGCAGGTGCTGCTGCAGGTGCTGACAGCAGGTGCTGCTGCTGCTGACAGCAGGTGCTGCTGCTGCTGACAGCAGGTGCTGCTCTGACAGCAGGTGACAGCAGGTGCTGCTCTGACAGGTGCTGCTGTGACAGCAGGTGTTGCTGTGCTGTGACAGCAGGTGCTGCTGTGACAGCACAGCAGGGGCTGCTCTGACAGGTGCTGCTCTGACGGCAGGTGTGTTGCAGCAGGTGTGACAGCAGGTGCTGCTGTGACAGCAGGTGTTGCTGTGACAGCAGGTGTTGCTGTGACAGCAGGTGTTGCTGTGACAGCAGGTGCTGCTGTGACTGCAGGTGCTGCTGTGACAGCAGGTGTTGCTGTGACAGCAGGTGTTGCTGTGACAGCAGGTGCTGCTGTGACAGCAGGTGCTGCTGTGACAGCAGGTGCTGCTCTGACAGCAGGTGCTGCTCTGACAACAGGGGCAGCTCTGACAGCAGGTGCTGCTCTGACAGCAGGTGCTGCTCTGACAACAGGGGGTGCTCTGACAGCAGGGGCTGCCCTGACAGCAGGGGCTGCCCTGACAGCAGGGGCTGCCCTGACAGCAGGGGCTGCTCTGACAGCAGGTGCTGCTCTGACAGCAGGTGCTGCTCTGACAGCAGGTGCTGCTCTGACAGCAGGTGCTGCTCTGACAGCAGGTGCTGCTCTGACAGCAGGTGCTGCTCTGACAGCAGGTGCTGCTCTGACAGCAGGTGCTGTTGTAGACACACCGGAGAGTTAACACCCAAAAATCTTACTTCTATTCACTAGTTTAGGAGCTTGGCAAAACATGAAGTGTAATATTGACTGCAATACAGACACTTTTCACAAGTATGTTTACAGTCTGGACGAAAAATAAACATTACATAATGACATAGAACATAACTGACGTAATACCTGCCAACCCCTTAATTTTATCAGCTTGTCTAATTCCAACGCCAGATTAATCACTTAAAAGTTACATCACATAAAGTACTCAAGACTCGCACAAGTATCAAGGTGAGCAACGCCCTAACAAACAAGAGATAACAGATAACTAATCAGAAATGGTTCACACAATATAACGTACATTCACATAACGTACACACACAAAAGGTACTGCCTGACCGGTAGTACCTTTTGTGTGTGTTCGTGAATACGTGACATAGTGAATGTACTTGTGTGAACGTGGCATGATGGATGTGCTTTTGTGTGTAGATGGTATGGTGGCATGGTGCGTGTGTATGTACGTGGCATGATGGATGTGCTTGTGTATGTACGTGGCATGGTGGATGTGCTTGTGTATGTACGTGGCATGGTGGATGAAGTATAAGTGTGCGTGTGTATTTGTTGTTAAATCATCATGAAGACCTTAGAGAATTACGTAAGGTGTTATACGCAAGTATATTTGTAGTGTTGAAGATTGTGTACATGACGCTTTTATTCGTGTGGATAAACGTGTGATTTGTACGGACAGTGTGGAGATGCAGAAATGTGTGTGTGTGTGTTTAGGTATACACAAGTGTGCACTTGTGTACCTCTGCGTCCCTTGCACTCATTTAAACACAAAATGTTAATAATTACATATAAACAGCTATTTAAAACCAGTTAAGATTACATATATGTCGTGCCGAACAGGTAAAACTTGCGATTTTGGCCTAAATAACAATGCTCTTTTTGCCGAATTAGGCAAGCGAAAATCTGTGTATCCAATATTCTCTTAAAAACCATTCTGAGCCTAACGAAAAAAAAATTTCATTGTTTAGATTAAATTATTGTAAAATTATCTAAAATATATTTAGCAGGATTAGGCTTAATTAAATTACGCTTGTTATAATAAGGTTAGGTAAGTTTTCTAAGGTTCTTTTGGTACAAAATTATTAATTTTTACATTAACATGAATAAAAAAAATATCTTTAAACTAGTAATTACTAGCAATTATTTATGCATTGCACATCTTATTGTTTTCATAAAAAATATAAATTTTTCATTGTGGTCGGTAAGACCACAATGTACTATGTAGTGCACGATGGTCAGTAAGACCACAATGTACTATGTAGTGCACGATAGTCAGTAAGACCACAATGTACTATGTAGTGCACGATAGTCAGTAAGACCACAATGTACTATGTAGTGCACGATGGTCAGTAAGACCACAATGTACTATGTAGTGCACGATGGTCAGTAAGACCACAATGTACTATGTAGTGCACGATGGTCAGTAAGACCACAATGTACTATGTAGTGCACGATGGTCAGTAAGACCACAATGTACTATGTAGTGCACGATGGTCAGTAAGACCACAATGTACTATGTAGTGCACGATGGTCAGTAAGACCACAATGTACTATGTAGTGCACGATAGTCAGTAAGACCACAATGTACTATGTAGTGCACGATGGTCAGTAAGACCACAATGTACTATGTAGTGCACGATGGTCAGTAAGACCACAATGTACTATGTAGTGCACGATGGTCAGTAAGACCACAATGTACTATGTAGTGCACGATGGTCAGTAAGACCACAATGTACTATGTAGTGCACGATGGTCAGTAAGACCACAATGTACTATGTAGTGCACGATAGTCAGTAAGACCACAATGTACTATGTAGTGCACGATGGTCAGTAAGACCACAATGTACTATGTAGTGCACGATAGTCAGTAAGACCACAATGTACTATGTAGTGCACGATGGTAAGACCACAATGTACTATGTTGTGCACGATGGTAAGACCACAATGTACTATGTTGTGCACGATGGTAAGACCACAATGTACTATGTTGTGCACGATGGTAAGACCACAATGTACTATGTTGTGCACGATGGTAAGACCACAATGTACTATGTTGTGCACGAGGGTAAGACCACAATGTACTATGTTCTGCACGATGGTAAGACCACAATGTACTATGTTGTGCACGATGGTAAGACCACAATGTACTATGTTGTGCACGATGGTAAGACCACAATGTACTATGTTCTGCACGAGGGTAAGACCACAATGTACTATGTTCTGCACGAGGGTAAGACCACAATGTACTATGTTCTGCACGAGGGTAAGACCACAATGTACTATGTTCTGCACGAGGGTAAGACCACAATGTACTATGTTCTGCACGATGGTAAGACCACAATTCACTTAGATATTATCATCAGGTAAACATTATAACATAAATATTTAGAGTATAATAAACACAAGACAGTGTCACACTCCAGTCATGATGTAATGTATGATAAATCCCAACATCACATCATAGTGTACTACACTAGTGTAATATACACTAACATTTACACAACACAACATAGTGTACTACACTAGTGAAATATACACTAACATCTAGACACCACAGTACATCAGCACACAACTTAGTGAGCTAAACATCCTAGTGAACGAAACACCAGTGAATCTAGTGAACCAAACACCAGCGAATCTAGTGAACCAAACACCAGAGAATCTAGTGAACCAAACACCAATGAATCTAGTGAACCAAATACCAGTGAATCTAGTGAACCAAACACCAGTGAACCTAGTGAACCAAACACCAGTGAACCTAGTGAACCAAACACCAGTGAACCTAGTGAACCAAACACCAGTGAACCTAGTGAACCAAACACCAGTGAACCTAGTGAACTAAACAAATTAAACCTGCGCGTTACTACACAGACTGAAAAATAGTTGAGAGTGCCGCCGCTAGGGAGGGTAGAGGACCGTCACTCACTATAACTCTCAACTTCACCGGCTTACTGGTCTATCTCAACCGTGTTCAGTAATTATTTCCATGTTCTTATTTATTGTATCTGAGACATAGACGAAGCGAGCATGAGAGAGATAAGAGTTATGTGGAAGAGACCAGAGTAGGTAGGAAATAACAAGGAAAAGAAAGAGGTAGGGAAGAAAGGAGAGAGAGAGAGAGAGAGAGAGAGAGAGAACCTAGACACAAACCTAGATACAAAGATCACACTGTTGTACACGTATCATACTGTCGTACACAATAACAAAAGATACAAAATTCATTCTGGGATACACAGAAACAACAAAGATACGAAGATCTATCTGTTATCCAAAATAACTACAGAGGTAAAAGATCAGTCCGTAATACACAGTAACAACAGAGATACAAAGGTGATGCAGTGATACAAAGTAACATCAGAGATACAAAGGTCATGCAAGATACATAAGACACAGTAACAACAGAGATATAAAGGTCATGTTGTAAGACACAGTAACAACAGAGATACAAAAGTCATGCTGTGAGATACAGTAACAACAGAGATATAAAAGGCATGCTGTAATACACAGTAACATTAGATACAAAGGTCGTGCAGTAAGACACGGTAACAGATACAAAGGTCGTGCAGTAAGACACGTAACAACAGAGATACAAAGGTCATGTTGTGAGACACAGTAACAACAGAGATAAAGGTCACACTGTGAGACACAGTAACAGAGATACAAAGGTCGTGCAGTAAGACACTGTAACAACAGAGATACAAAGGTCACGCTGTGAGACACAGTAACAACAGAGATACAAAGGTCACGCTGTGAGACACAGTAACAGCAGAGATATAAAGGTTGTGCAGTAAGACACAGTAACAACAGAGATACAAAGGTCACGCTGTGAGACACAGTAACAACAGAGATACAAAGGTCACGCTGTGAGATACAGTAACAACAGAGATACAAAGGTCACGCTGTGAGACACAGTAACAACAGAGATACAAAGGTCACGCTGAGACACAGTAACAGCAGAGATATAAAGGTTGTGCAGTAAGACACAGTAACAACAGAGATACAAAGGTCACGCTGTGAGACACAGTAACAACAGAGATACAAAGGTCACGCTGAGACACAGTAACAGCAGAGATATAAAGGTTGTGCAGTAAGACACAGTAACAACAGAGATACAAAGGTCACGCTGAGACACAGTAACAGCAGAGATATAAAGGTTGTGCAGTAAGACACAGTAACAGCAGAGATACAAAGGTCACGCAGTAAGACACAGTAACAACAGAGATACAAAGGTCATGCTGTGAGATACAGTAACAACAGAGATATAAAAGTCATGCTGTAATACACAGTAACATTAGATACAAAGGTCGTGCAGTAAGACACGGTAACAGAGATACAAAGGTCACGCAGTAAGACACAGTAACAACAGAGATACAAAGGTCACGCTGAGACACAGTAACAGCAGAGATATAAAGGTTGTGCAGTAAGACACAGTAACAGCAGAGATACAAAGGTCACGCAGTAAGACACAGCAACAACAGAGATACAAAGATCACGCTATGAGCTACAGTAACAACAGAGATACAAAGATAATGCTGTGAGACACAGTAACAACAGAGATACAAAGATCACGCTGTGAGATACAATAACAACAGAGATACAAAGATAATGCTGTGAGACACAGTAACAACAGAGATACAAAGATCATGCTGTGAGATACAGTAAGAACAGATACAAAGGTCATGTTGTAAGACATAGTAACAACGGAGATACAAAGGTCACGCTGTGAGACACAGTAACAACAGAGATACAAAGATCATGCTGTGAGACACAATAACAACAGAGACACAAAGATCACGCTGTGAGATACAGTAACAACAGAGACACAAAGATCACTCTGTGAGATACAGTAACAAGAAGAGATACAAAGATCACGCTGTGAGATACAGTAACAACAGAGATACAAAGATCACTCTGTGAGATACAGTAACAAGAAGAGATACAAAGATCACGCTGTGAGATACAGTAACAAGAAGAGATACAAAGATCACGCTGTGAGATACAGTAACAAGAAGAGATACAAAGATCACGCTGTGAGATACAGTAACAAGAAGAGATACAAAGATCACGCTGTGAGATACAGTAACAAGAAGAGATACAAAGATCACGCTGTGAGATACAGTAACAAGAAGAGATACAAAGATCACGCTGTGAGATACAGTAACAAGAAGAGATACAAAGATCACGCTGTGAGATACAGTAACAAGAAGAGATACAAAGATCACGCTGTGAGATACAGTAACAAGAAGAGATACAAAGATCACGCTGTGAGATACAGTAACAAGAAGAGATACAAAGATCACGCTGTGAGATACAGTAACAAGAAGAGATACAAAGATCACGCTGTGAGATACAGTAACAAGAAGAGATACAAAGATCACGCTGTGAGATACAGTAACAAGAAGAGATACAAAGATCACGCTGTGAGATACAGTAACAACAGAGATACAAAGATCACGCTGTGAGATACAGTAACAACAGAGATACAAAGGTCATGTTGTGAGACAGTAACAACAGAGACGCAAAGATCACGCTGTGAGATACAGTAACATGCGAAGAAAATCAAATAAAGTAAATAGCTGTAAAACATAATTAAAATAAAATTTTAACTGGATTGCCTGACCATGTTGGTCAGGCTGGTTGGTAAGTTCTCTTCTTCCGGCTGAACCAGGTTTCCAGGCTACCCGGGTAGACGTATTTACTGGGCGCAGATTTCTGTGTCTCCATCCCTGTTATAACGTCTACCGGTATCTATATATATTTTAACAATTGTGTTATATTATCATATATGGGAAGTGCTGCATGTAGTTGCCATATTTAACAAGCTGAGCTCCTCTCTGAGGAAATGCTGGGTTTGTTCACCTTTCTTGTACGTTACCGTTACTGTACTAGTCACAACTGCAGTCACCGTTGGTAACAGATGGGATAGAAACATTAGTAGCCAGTACCGTCAACAGTAATACCAATAAAGACAGAAGTCAGGGCTTCTAGTGCAGTTCAGACCAGTACCATTGTTACCATTGACTTGCTAAGTAAAACTCAGTAAGTGAATATTACGGCTCTATGGTACAGTGGTCAACAAGGTCGCCTCTAAAGGGGGCTGTAGGGTAAGTTGCCCTAACTCGTTTATTTACCGTCCGATTTTGTTCAGTTTTGGTACACAAGACAAAGTGTTCTCACTCTTTCTTGAAAATATTTATCAAAAATATACCTCAAACAACAACTGAGAAAAGACTGATTTACTGAAATTGCCCTTGGGGCAATACTTCATTCTTATATGGGACTACGTAAGGTGGTTTGGACACTTGGTGCCGAGAGTACAATGCTAATACTTATTTTGACCGATTGATTTCCTCTAAATACCTTACCGTTATTTCACAAAAAATAAAGTTTGTTAGTTCTGGAATATTGCAAAAAAAATCTGCCCTTTACTCCCACATAACTCCCAAAGTATTTGGAATATTTTCAAAAACTCAACGGTCAAAATAAGAGAAATCATTATTCTACAATGTCTGTGAATATTATTCCATTTAATTAAGTAATAAAGGAATTATTTGTTGCCCTAGGTGAATAAGTTACTTCCGAGATATCGGCCGGGAATGCCGGCCGGCCCCCGTCTCAAAAAAAAAAAAAATTTTTCGCGAAAATCGCGTTTGTTTGGGTGTATTTCTTAGTAAACTGATGTTCTAGTGCAGTTATCCTCTAAACACCGTTTTCTCTTACTCAGAGACTAAAGAATGGGACATGACTCAATATTTATCGAAATAGTCCCGATAATCTTTCGTCATATTATGGCCTATTTTATTCAGCCTAGAGTATATAACATGTTTGTATGTTATTTAGAGTGTTTATTATATCATATTAGATCAATTCTGATAGATAAATAAGCCGTAGAGTTGATATATAAGCTGATATAAGCGTAATAATGGGTGATTCCTGGCTGGCACCTCGAGCGGTGGCACACTGCTGAGCGTTCCCATCTGGTTCCCAGCTGTCGCTAAGTCTCCGGATAAGTCCCGCCTACTGTTTTATGATGCCAAATAGTCAGTTATTATATTAGAAAGAATAATGCAAGAAAAGGCGATAAAAAACAAGAAAATAACTCCAAAAAATATATAGGCCGTGAGCAGACTCGGTACCAACATCGCCGTCACCATACCTGATATAAATGACTATAATTTCTTGTAGAAACGTCGTAGAACATTCATTCTGGTACCATTGTGTTGCCAAAGAGTTGAGCTATTTTTCAGTATATATAACTCAATTTCCATATTTTTTCGATTTTTCGGTGAGCGCGCGCGGCAAATTGCCCCATGCCCCCCTAAAGCCACTGAGATATATTATATTTATCTCCCAGTGATTTAATTTTACAGTTTGATATGAAACATTTGCCATTATCCTAATGTTATGGAATCATTATTTTAATGAGAAGTATTCAACTGCTAAGGGTGACAGGTCGCCTGGGAAATATAACACCTATATAAACATGACGGATTTTCCCCGAAATGAAAATTTACACAATTATGTGAAACTTTTTTTAAAAATACGTACGTCTGTATATTATTGTTGTTTTATGTCTACTGTTAAGACTCAGGAAAAGAGTTGCTTCTATATTCTAAGTGAATACAGTTATTACATACCAAGCTTCGTGAATTCAGATCTGTGCTAGAGTTGTAGCAACTTTGTCTATGATTGTATCTGTACATTATATTGTGTGTAAACCAGACACTTGAGCAACATTTGGGAAGGTTTATTGTGGAAACGTGTCCTAAACGCTGTACAAGTGTTTTAATTTTCAACTTGTCAGTTTTTTAAACCATATATATATATATATATATATATATATATATATATATATATATATATATATATATATATATAATTTCCTAATCAATTCTATGATTAACTTCATCCTTCATAAATCCATCCGCCGACACAACTCCCAAGTATCTGAAAATATTCACCTCTTTTGAAGGAGGAGTATGGAAGAAGTGAATGTTTTCAGATACTTGGGAGTTGACGTGTCAGCGGATGGATTTATGAAGGATGAGGTTAATCATGGAATTGATGAGGGAAAAAAGGTGAGTGGTGCGGTGAGGTATATGTGGAGACAAAAAACGTTATCTATGGAGGCAAAGAAGGGAATGTATGAAAGAATAGTAGTACCAACACTCTTATATGGGGGTGAAGCTTGGGTTGTATATGCTGCAGCGAGGAGGCGGTTGGAGGCAGTGGAGATGTCCTGTGTAAGGGCAATGTATGCAGAAAATTCGGAGTGTGGAAATTAGAAGGTGTGGAGTAATAAAAGCACTAGTCAGAAGGCTGAAGAAGGGTTGTTGAGGTGGTTTGGTCATTTAGAGAGAATGGATCAAAGCAGAATGACATGGAGAGCATTTAAATCTGTAGGGGAGGGAAGGCGATATAGGGGTCGTCCTCGGAAAGGTTGGAAGGATGGGTAAGGGAGGTATTGTGGGCGAGGGGCTTGGACTTCCAGCAGGCGTGCATGAACGTGTTCGACAGGAGTGAATGGAGACAAATGGTATTTGGGACCTGACGATCTGTTGGAGTATGAGCATGGTAATATATATATTGAATGGATTCATGGAAACCGGTTATTTTTATATAGCCGGACTTGAGTCCTGGAAATGGGAAGTACAATGCCTGCACTCTAAAGGAGGGGTTTGGGATAGTAGCAGTTTGGAGGGATATGTTGTGTATCTTTATACGTATATGCTGCAAAAACAGTGATTATGTGTGAGTGAGGTGAAAGTGTTGAATGATGATGAAAGTATTTTCTTTTTGGGGATTTTCTTTCTTTTTGGGTGACCCTGCCTCGGTGGGAGACGGCCGACTTGTTAATATATATATATATATATATATATATATATATATATATATATATATATATATATATATATATATATATATATATATATATATATATAAAATTTATATTGTGGACCATCTCTGATTAGTTATCTGTTATCTTTTGCTTGTTAGTGCGTTGCTCACCTTGATACATGTACGAGTCTTGAGTACTTTATGTGATGTAACTTTCATGTGATTAATCTGGCGTTGGAATTAGACAAGCTGATTAACTTAAGGTATTGGCAGGTATTACGTCAGTTATGTTCTAAGTCATGATTATTTTTCGTCCAGACTGTAAACATACTTGTGAAAAGTGTCTGTATTGCAGTCAATATTACACTTCATGTTTTGCCAAGCTCCTAAACTAGTGAATAGAAGTAAGATTTTTGGGTGTTAACTCTCCGGTGTGTCTACAACAGCACCTGCTGTCAGAGCAGCACCTGCTGTCAGAGCAGCACCTGCTGTCAGAGCAGCACCTGCTGTCAGAGCAGCACCTGCTGTCAGAGCAGCACCTGCTGTCAGAGCAGCACCTGCTGTCAGAGCAGCACCTGCTGTCAGAGCAGCACCTACTGTCAGAGCAGCACCTGCTGTCAGAACAGCACCTGCTTCGATGACAGGTGCTGCTCTGATAGATACTGTCAGTATATTCACATAGCTAAGCATAATAAACATAATATACTGAATGAAAATACATTCACTTATTATTATACTAACGCGACGGTCTGGATATTTGAGAGACTGACCGTGGGTTCTATCCCCGCCCGTGGTATGGGTCATTAATTTTACTTGATAAATATTTTTAATAATATTTTTAAGTTTTGTTATTTATTATATGATGAATAGGGTAAACTTAATTTTCTTGGCAAATTATATTTATATTTTTTTTTAAGTTTTCAAATATTTAATTAGCATTTCATAATTATGTATATTCTGTTAACGACATTTTACTACAGTTATATTCTATAAGTTTATAAGTGTTGGTAAATTTTAGTGGAGCAAAATACCTTCTTAAGGGAGATGTAAATGTTAGTGTAAGAGACACTGTTGTGGAAGGTGCAGTGGCAAACATTGAAGTTCTTGTAGTAAACATCGGTGTGGAATCTTGAGCTGACGTCAACAATATAACAAGCACGTCAACAATACAACAAGCACGTCAACAATACAACAAGCACGTCAACAATACAACAAGCACGTCAACTAGAGGAACGGAAATGTATTACGCAAGAACGAAACAGCAACACACAAGAACAATACAATAAGTACAATATCATAAAATAAAGGTATATTAACATGCAAGAACAGGGTAGTAATAGAAAAGAATAGTAGATTAACGCACAAAAAGTTACTCTCAGTAGCATAGTAACACTCAAGAGTACAACAATTAGTAACACACAAGAAAAGTGCAGTTACACACAAAAACAGAACAGTAACACACAAGAAACATAAAGAACGTACAATAACGAACAACTGACCAGTTTACAAGTACCGCACAAGAACATACAACAATAATACAGTAATATACGAAGACAGTGGAGCAACATTCTAATACATAATAAGAGAATCAGAAACAATAACAGAGAGTTCCAGCAGCCAGGTTGTGGCATCAACACTTGGAATACTTTTCATCAAGACGTCGAGTCTTCAAAATTGTCCTTAATTTCTTCCGAGAATTTTTTATTTTTATTTTTTTTTTTGTCTTTGTGACTGTGAAGATTTTTTTCGAAAATAATGAAAAAAGACGTGAAGATAACAGACGTGAAGATATGAAAACAACAAAGTGAGACTTTCTTAATTAATAATTATTTCTGGTTACTTCTTACCTTCCATAAGATAATTCATAAGTGTATTTCTTGCTGTATCTAAAACAAGTTTCTGTGAATTGTCACTTTTTTATAAATTCCCATATATAATTAGGGATATTTATATATACTATACTATATACTACATATATACTAAACTATACTAAAGCACAGAACAGTATAGTATGCTATACTATATAAATACTGAATATCTACGACTTCAAGGGTGATGGACTGATTACATCGTCTCCACATCTTTACTGTTCCTGCATACTTTCTGTAGTAGACTGAAGAAGCCTACTGTATAGGCGAAACGTTTCGGAATAAAGTTGCCTAACTGTTGCCTATGTGTCTTACCTATATAAATACTATTCGATGCACTATACACTTGCACTCTCAATCACATTTTTTCAGAAATCTATTACAATAATTACTTAACAATTTTCATATCTCCCCATCATTGCCTGCGCAATATAATTTAGTTGTAACATCCGTGTGACAGTGTAGATACGTGCATGGAAATGTGTGCACCTAAGTGCCATAAGAGTTAGAATATAAGATAATGAACATGAACGTGGGAATTATAGTTTACAGGTATCGTAGAGTGTGACGAAAGTATTATGTATCTTCAAGTTTGTTTGTGTGTGTGTGTGTGTATATATGTATGTCTGTGTGTGTGTGTGTGTGCGCGCGCTCGCCTGTGTGTGTGTATATATATATGTATGTGAGTGTGATTGTGTGTGTGTGTGTGTGTGTGCGACTGTGTGTGTGTATGTGTGTTTGCGCCTGTGTGGGGGGAGAGTGGCATTGGAGTTGTGTATGGTTCTCAGGAAGATCGAGAAGTGAACGCCAGAAAAATAATAAAAACTGAGGCATATTTAACTGGTAAAGATTTATTTCCTACAACTCTACCTTTCACAAGATAACTTGCAAATGTCTTCTTTGATTTATCTTACACAGGTTTTTCATCGACTGTCAAGTCTTTACACTTCACATCTCTAAAAATAACTTGAAAATATTCTATAACAACATTTTTCTAACGTTTTATTGCCTATGCAATACAATTTAATTTTAAGAGAAGTGAGAGAAAAAGCAGAAATGCGTATGGGAATGTGTGTATGTGTGTGTTTGTGTGTGTGTGTGTTTGTGTGTGTTTGTGTGTGTACTTGTGGGTGTGTGTGTGTGTGTGTGTGTATGTGTGTGTGCAGAGTTCATGCAAAGCTACATAAATATGTTTATTTGTCGACATATGGACGAATTACAACACTTATATAGCTAAATAAGTAAAAACAAAAGAAATTAACATAAACACGTTATGAAACATAAATAGAAGTCCGAGATTTTATATCAGTAACCTCAGCTTGGTGGCCGAGTTGGGAGGCAGCTCAGTCTCGTCTGGCTGGTTTACTGTTCCAGGCTGTCTTGGTGGGTGTAATAACAGGACACAGATTTCTGTGTGTCCCCTCCTGTAATTCCACCCACATGGACAGTCTCGGCAGTAGACCAGCAAGACAAGACCAAGTTACAATCCAACATGGTCACTGGGGAGGGGCCAACACCTGCTGAACCTGGGGAAGTGAGGAAGAAAGTTCATCTGAGGGCCCGCAGATGGTCTTCTGGAGACATGGAACTAGCGGAAGCAAACACACACACACACACACACACACACACACACACACACACCACCACCACCACCACCAGTCCATGACCCTCGCCACCAGTCCATCACCCTCACCACCAGTCCATCACCCACACCACTAGTCCATCACCTTCACCACCAGTCCATCACCAGCAAGGGAAGTGTGGAAGGGAGTTCATCTGAGGGGACACACATGGGCTTCTGGAAACACAATCCTTCATCCTCCCCACCAGTCCATCACCCTCACCGTCAGTCCATCACCCGCACCGTCAGTCCATCACCCGCACCACCAGTCCATCACCTTCAACACTAGTCAGTCCATCACCCTCACCACCAGTCCATCACCAGCAAGGGAAGTGTGGAAGGGAGTTCATCTAAGGGGACACAGATGGACTTCTGGAAACACAGTCCTTCACCCTCCCCACCAGTCCACCACCCTCACCACCAGCCCATCACCCTCACCACCAGATCATCACCCTCCTCACCAGTCCATCACACTCTCCACCAGTCCATCACCCTCAACACCAGACCATCACCCTCACCAGTCCTTCACCCTCCCCACCAGTCCATCACCCTCACCAACAGACCATCACCCTCACCACCAGCCCATCACCCTCACCACCAGACCAACTCCCTCCTCACCAGTCCATCACTCTCACCACCAGTCCACCCTCACAACCAGTCCATCACCCTCACCACCAGTCCATCACCAGCAAGGGAAGTGTGGAAGGGAGTTCATCTGAGGGGACACAGATGTACTTCTGGAAATACAGACCTTCACCCTCCCGACCAGTCC
Source organism: Cherax quadricarinatus (assembly GCF_038502225.1). Taxonomy (NCBI): domain Eukaryota; kingdom Metazoa; phylum Arthropoda; class Malacostraca; order Decapoda; family Parastacidae; genus Cherax; species Cherax quadricarinatus. Next base: position 3,168 of record NW_027195128.1, on the reverse strand, counting down.
ATCACCCTCACCGTCAGACAATCACCCTCACCGTCAGTCCATCGACCTCACCACCAGACCATCACCCTCACCACCAGTCCATCACCAACAAGGGAAGTGTGGAAGGGAGTTCATCTGAGGGGACACAGATGGACTTCTAGAAACACAGACCTTCACCCTCCCCACTAGTCCATCACCCTCACCGACAGTCCATCACCCCTCACCGACAGTCCATCACCCCTCACCGTCAGTCCATCACCCTCTCCACCAGACCATCACCCTCACCACAACACCATCACCAGGAAGGAAAGTAAGGAAGGGAGATCATCTGAGGGGACACAGATGGACTTCTGGAAACACAGACCTTCACCCTCCCGACCAGACCATCACCCTCACCGTCAGACCATCACTCTCACTGTCAGTCCATCGCCCTCACCACCAGACCATCACCCTCACCAACAGGCCATCACCAACAAGGGAAGTGTGGAAGGGAGTTCATCTGAGGGGACACAGATGGACTTCTAGAACCACAGACCTTCACCCTCCTCAATAGTCCATCACCCTCACCGACAGTCCATCACCCCTCACCGTCAGTCCATCACCCCTCACCGTCAGTCCATCACCCCTCACCACCAGACCATCACCCTCACCACAACACCATCACCAGGAAGGAAAGTAAGGAAGGGAGTTCATCTGAGGGGACACAGATGGACTTCTGGAAACACAGACCTTCTCCCTCCCGACCAATCCATCACCCACACCGTCAGTACATCACCCTTACCACTAGTCAATCACCCTCACCAGCAGTCCATCACCCTCACTACCGGTTTATCACCCTCACCACCAGTCCATCACCCTCACCGTCAGTCCATCACCCTCACCATCATCCTCACCATCACCAGCAATAGAAGTGAGGAAGGGAGTTTATCTGAGGGGACACAGATGGACTTATGGAATCATAGTCCTTCACCTTCCCACCAGTCCATCACCCTCACCACTAATCCATCACCCTTACCACCAGTCCATCACCCTCACCACCAGTCCTTCACCCTCACCACCAGTCCATCAACCTCACCACCAGTCCATCACCCTCACAACCACCAGAAGCGAAGTGAGGAAGGGAGTTTATCTCAGGGGACACAGATGGACTTATGGAATCATAGTCCTTCACCTTCCCACCAGTCCATCACCCTCTCCACTAGACCATCTCCCTCACCACCAGTCCATCTCCCTCACCACTAGTCCATCACCCTCACCACCAGACCATCACCCTCACCACAACACCATCACCAGGAAGGAAAGTAAGGGAGTTCATCTGAGGGGACACAGTTGGACTTCTGGAAACACAGACCTTCACCCTCCCGACCAATCCATCACCCACACCGTCAGTACATCACCCTTACCACTAGTCAATCACCCTCACCAGCAGGTCATCACCCTCACCACCAGTCCATCACCCTCAACACCAGTCCATCACGCTCACCACCAGTGCATCACCCTCACCATCAGTCCATCACCCTCAACACCAGTCCATCACCCTCAACACCAGTCCATCACCCTCAACACCAGTCCATCACCCTCACCACCAGACCATCACCCTCACCACAAGACCATCACCCTCACCACAAGACCATCACCCTCACCACCAGTCCTTCACCCTCACCACCAGTCCTTCACCCTCACCACCAGTTCTTCACCCTCCCCACCAGTCCACTACACTCACCACCAGTACACCACCGTCACCACTAGTCCATCACCCTCACTACCAGACCATCACTTTCACCACTAGTCCATCACCCTCACTACCAGACCATCACCCTCCCCACTAGTCCATCAAACTCACCACCAGATCATCACCCTCACTACTAGTCCATCACCCTCAACACCAGTATATCACAAGCAAGAGAAGTGTGGAAGGGAGTTCTGAGGGGACACAGATGGACTTCTAGAAACACAGACCTTCACCCTCCCCACCAGTCCATCACCCTCACCGATAGTCCATCAACCTCACCACCAGACCATCACCCTCACCACAACACCATCATCAGGAAGGAAAGTAAGAAAGGGAGTTCATCTGAGGCGACACAGATGGACTTCTGGAAATACAGACCTTCACCCTCCCGACCAGTCCATCACCCTAACCGTCAGTCCATCACCCTCACCACCAGTCCATCACCCTCACCACTAGCCCATCACCCTCACCACCAGTCCATTACTCTCACTACCAATCCACCACCCTCACTACCAGTCCATCACCCTCACTACCAGTCCATCACCCTCACTACCAGTCCATCACCCTCACTACCAGTCCATCACCCTCACTACCAGTCCATCACCCTCACTACCAGTCCATCACCCTCACTACCGGTCCATCACCCTCACTATCAGTCCATCACCCTTACCACCAGTCCATCACCCTGACTACCAGTCCATCACCCTCACCACCTGTCCATCACCCTCACCACCTGTCCATCACCCTCACCACCAGTCCATCACCCTCCCCACCAGTCCATCACCCTCCCCACCAGACCTTCAGACTCACAACCAGACCATCACTCACATCACCATTCCATCACCCTCACCACCAGTGCACCACCCTCACCACCAGTCCATCACCCTCACCACCAGTCCACCACCCTCACCACCACCCTCACCACCAGTCCACCACCCTCACCACCAGTCCATCAGCCTCACCACCAGTCCATCAGCCTCACCACCAGTCCATCACCCTCACCACCAGTCCATCACCCTCACCACCAGTCCACCACCCTCACCACCAGTCCACCACCAGTCCATCAGCCTCACCACCAGTCCATCACCAGCAAGGGAAGTGTAGCAGGGAGTTCATCTGAGGGGACACAGATGGACTTATAGAAACACAGACCTTCACCCTCCCCACTAGTCCATCACCCTCACCGACAGTCCATCACCCCTCACCGTCAGTCCATCGCCCTCACCACCAGACCATCACCCTCACCACCAGTCCATCACCAACAAGGGAAGTGTGGAAGGGAGATCATCTGAGGGGACACAGATGGACTTCTGGAAACACAGACCTTCACCCTCCCGACCAATCCATCACCCACACCGTCAGTACATCACCCTTACCACTAGTCAATCACCCTCACCACCAGTCCATCACCCTCACCACCAGTCCATCACCCTCACCACCAGTCCATCACCCTCACC